>NC_057795.1:653378739-653738464 GCF_018294505.1 Triticum aestivum | reverse complement strand
GACGCTCCGATGGCATTGCTACCCCTGGCCCCCGTCCCGCCTAACCCTAGAGTGGTTGACCACGAGATCGATCTAGCCCTTTGACTTCCCACGGACGGGCTTTGACCAGTGGACCTCTCCACCCGGTTGTGTTATGTCAGACCAGAGAGACACCCGGGAGCAACATCCGGGCCAAAACCATAGCTACATCACCTCCGTGTAGACCCGGCACGTCTATTTCCCCCCTCCAGGTGCCGGCGGTGGTGCCGTCCGTGAGGGGGGCCACGCCCCGGAGAAGCGTGCCACCTCTTCGGACATGCCAGAACACCACCCCGCATGTATGAGGGCCTGGTGCGATGCTCCGGTGGCATTGCTACCCCCCACTAGTGCAGAACCGGGCTATAGCCCCGGTTCGTAAGGTGCTTTAGTGCCGGTTCTACAACCGGCGCTAAAGGGTGGGGACTAAAGGTCCCCCCCTTTAGTACTAGTTAGGCATGAACCGCCGCTAAAGGGCCACCACGTGGCACGAGCCAGGGCCGGGTGTGGGGAGAGCTTTAGTACCGGTTTGTGTTACCAACCTGTACTAAAAAGTTTGGGGGTTTTGGTTTTATTATTTATTTTTCCTTTAATTTTGTGTTTTCCATTTAATTCTTTTTCGTTTCCTGGTATTTTACGATACTACATATTGTACACGTTATGCATATATATAAATAGTATTTCTCATAGAACAGATTATATATGTGGTGTACATGTGCTCGTGAGACATATATACAATTTTTCCTACATGTAGCCTTAAGAGCCAGTGGCATTTGCCTTGGTGCCTTCGGAGCACAATGACAATTGGGAGTAGTTCATTGGGGTGATAGCTCGTAGTAGAATTCCCCTTTGGGATCTATGACCTCGTCGAGCAAAAATCCCGCTATTTCCTCTTGAAGTGCTCGTATGCGCTCCTCTGGTAGGAGCGTGTCCCATACCGATTCAAACTGTTAGGAAGGAGATCAATATGCATGTGTATTAGTTATGTGACTAGATATCAATAATGATGTAAAAATTGTGAATAGTGTTCTATCAAACACGCGTACCCATAGTTGTCTATCAGTTTTGGTCCTTTCCGACGTCATCATGCGAATGTTCTCGAAAACGTAGTATGCACAATGATCTCTCCCCTGCGCCTGCTTCAGGGCCTTTACGAGAATAGAATTTACTCAGATAATAATTAATCAAGCATGATAATTAATGGTATTGAAACTAGAATTAAAGAGATGCACTAGTGCAGAACCGGGCTATATATAGCCCCGATTCGTAGGGGCTTTAGTGCCGGTTCTATAGCCCAGAATTAAAGAGATGCATGGTAGCTAGCTAGTACTACTTAATTAATTATACCTTGGGTCAAAACCAATACAACTTTTCTTTCCATTCGCCTGGAACCTCTTTCGAATTCTAGAACTTTTCTCAAGCCCTGCCTGCCGACAAAGAAAATAAATAAACGAGTTATTAAATAGTTGATATCAGGAAATGACAAACTAAAGAGGCCAACATATAGTTAATAATGATTGAAATTACCTGTCGACTATCCCCTTCATGGTTGAGTAGGTGTGTTTTTCTTTAAGTAGTGAGTCCAGTACTTCAATAGTTCCTTTGTCAACTTTAATGATTAACAAGATCCAATGGTAACTGCATGCACACACGTTTGCATGTCTTAATTAAGTGGGCATGTGCATAACACTCATCAACTACCCTAAACCCCTATACACTTAATTATTAACATCCAGCTAGCTATTAAGTAAAAACAGAATTTGTAGTACAAGACATTGTGACTCACGTGTAGTTGTAAGGAAGTAGTATATGTTCATTGGTATTGAGGCGCTTCAAGAACTCTAGCATGTTTTTCTGTACTTCTTTTTGCTACGATGGATATGTCCATGTTTCTTCTTTAATGGTATTTGGGTCAATGAACCCAATGCCATAGCGTCCAGCTTTTTCCATTTCATACATCTTCATCCTGCATAATACCACAGAAAAGAATATAGTGAGGATAATTACAGATCAATGAGCACTACAGCTAGCTTGAGACTTGAATTACAGAGAGATATCACTTACAGACAATACAAACTGACAATGGATTTGTCGAGTGCGTCTTGATGGAATAACTGAAATAATTCTGAATACTCAATGGACAAAGGTAGCTTATGGAAGTAATACTCTTCCTTGACTTTCACCATGAGGCCCTCTTGATTGCTACTCTTGGTAATTTTCATGTACCAATCATGCAATTGATACATTCTTGTTGGGAGGTTCTTGACCTCCTCACGTCTTACCAAAGGTTGGCCATAGGCATATTTCCATTTTATGTCCTGCTCTTTAAGCTTAGGCATGGGCTCAATCTCGAGGAGTTGTCCAACAGTGATACCGGGCATTTCAACGTTCCGTCTATGCTTGTCAGTTATTACCAGCTGACTGGCGCCGGTACTCTCATGTGTTGGTACAACAAGCGAGGGGATCGATTGCGCCGGCTGTTCTCCGAGCTGGGGAATGGTTTTCCCGCAATTTTGGCCAGCTGCTTGGCTCGAGCTCGAGCTCGACCCCTTTTGTTGTCGTGCTCGATGTGCCTTCCTGATTTGGCGCTCATAGTCTGAGTCAACAGGCTTGGGAGCTGGTGCTCGCACCATATGAATAAGGTGGTCAATGTTTTCCTCGGACAGTTTCTCCCTTGGCGGCAGTGCCGGTTTTGGTGTGAAATGGGCCTCCACTTGGGCCTTCACTATGGCTTCGTTTTGCTCCTTGGTCATGTCGGAAGGCCTCTACGGAAGAGGCGTGAGGCTTAACTACTAGGAAAAACCTTACCAGTAGCATGGGTTTTTTGCATACCAGTAGCGTGGGTGCCCGCGCTACTACTACGGTGCTACAACTAAATATTATCGATAGTGCATTTTCCATCCCACGCTACTGGTATGCTACGTACTAGTAGCGTTGCTTTATCACCACACGCTACTACTATGGTATGTACTAGTAGCACCGCTTTATCCACCCCACGCTACAACTAATTAATTAGAAATTAAAAATAATAATATTCAAATGTAGTATTCATGGATGGAAATTCAGATGCATTTGCTTCACCAACAATGATTAATAGTAGCATCAACATAGCCTCTAATTCAGCATAGGAGTTGCAAGTAAGGGAAAATTACCACCGACACTACTAGCTAATAATCATCATAGCTAGTCATTACCACAACATTGTCTAATCATCATAGCTACATAGTGTAGGGCATCATCATCATCTTGAAATTCATTCTAGCTAGCTAATCACTCCTACTGCTCTGTCTCGGGTAAAATAGCATAGAACATGTGGGGCGCTCCTGATTCATCATATTGAAGCATGCAGACGAACTTGTCTCCTACTTGTGGGCTATGATTCTGATTGCTTCCTAGTATTTCTCTGTGATCCATCACAATTTTGTTCCAGTCTTTGACTATTAAGACTTACTCGCTTCTAGAAATCCTGAATGCACTCGTGTGCAATGTAGGAAGTCCTGGCCGTATGCTAACGATGGACATGTGACCTTTAGCTTCGATCAACTGAGGCAAAACTATCATCGGGATTCCCTGTTGAAGAACATTGTAGTAACATACTTAGCAATGAAGTTTAGCTTAAAAATAATGTATGCAAAAGATGCACTGTGGACAAATAGTAAAAATCTTACCATCTTTCCTAAATAGATGTGGCTGTAGTTCAGTACGAACACTATTGGTCGCACGTTTTGAGTACTAACATTTCTAGGTCCAGGAAAATAATTTGTCTTCACAGTATGAAGATCCTCAAGCCATGAAACATAATGACTTGTCTCCTCTCAGTTTAGTTCAGCCCCGGGACAGTAGTAGGTCATGTCTACCAAGCGTCGGACATGTTTGCTTGAATGGAAATAAGCTGTCAATAGAAATTAGTTGTCAACTATTTTTGAATAAACAATATCCAAGACATAAATATGGTTGAGAAACTTACATAAAGGTAGAACTGGAGGCGTCTGCACATCGACCCAGATGTCGATATTATCTTCAATATCATCTTCCGGACAAATATCAAAGGTGATAAGCATATCAGGCTCAAATGCATAAGCCCTCCATAGTGCTCTCCATTGTTTGCATTCAAAATGGGTGTAGGTGTCTGTATTGTATAATTTTGCGAGAAAACTATAACCATGCTTGGTCCTCAAGTTAACTCTTTTTACCTCCATAGTTTCCATAGTACTGAAACCAACCTTATCCAACACATATATTCTTGCATGGCAGGGGCTACACTAGTAGAATAGTAAAAGATTTAAATTATAAGTTCAAGCAAAAGAAGAAGAAGTCATGCTTAATTACGAAAAAAGACTTGTCATGTGACTTACTATATGCACTTCGAAGTTCTCATCCAGCTTGATGCTGAAGCGCCTACCACCAACTAGGTGAGGCCTGTCGCAGAGGCCGCGCTCGTCTTCGTAGTATTCACACATATTGAATTCCCTTTCACTAGCGTCGTCAGACATTTCCTATGTTCATATAGTTGAATCAGACGTGCATTCAATAAGCAAAACTAAATCATCAAATGAATTAGTATTCAAATTAGCATGCATTCAATAAGAAAACTAAATCATCTCTTGCATTCGTACATCATCGAATATTATCACTAACATATCTAGAATTGTATCATACATATAACATCACTAATACAGCTAGAACCCTAGGGAACGACGGGTATCGGCGCGGGCAGTGGACACCCAAGGAGAAGGAACCATCACAGGATCATAGCTCCAGTGAGATCCGTGAAGAACCATCCACGTACTGTCGGACCTTCCCTCCAACGCAACCATGTAGCCACGGACGTGTTCATCCTCCTCAATGACACGGTGAGATACCACCTCTGCGGTGGACGAAGGCCTCCCCACCGTCACTGGCCCACAGGACCGCCACCAAATAAGGTCCGGGTCGACGATGGGCTGCCTCCTCCCCAAGCTACGCGCCCCAGAAGGTAGCACCTCCTAGTACCAGCCAGGCGGAGCCCAGTCCCGGACATGGCCCCTATAATCAAGCAAGCCTCCTCCGCTGAGTCGACAACGAGGATGCGGGCCACGCATCATCGACGTAGAGAACAAATACTTAATTATGAAAACAAAATTAATAAACACTTAGCAAAATTCGGCATGACCTTTGCTAAAAACAGGACATATCGAGTGCCTGAAATTTGCCATAACATAAAAATATGGCAAAACATAGGCCACTCGGAAAAATATGACATGTCCAAAATATGACATGTTCAAAATATGACATGTCCACTGCAAATTTGCATATAATAGGAAAAATTGCTTTAACTAAAAAAATAATAACAATTGCTTTAACTAAATAAATACCTAGAATTTGTTAACTACACCTAAAACAACTAAAACACCTAGAATTATGTTAAATACACCTAAAACACCTAAATTCGATTAACCTAGATAAATTTTTGACCTAATTTAAAAACCTAGCTAAATTTCTGTCCTAATTTAAAAACCTAGCTAATTGAAAAGCCTAGGGTTCATACTACCTAATCTGTCCTACCTAGGGTTCAATCATAACATATATTATTCTAAGAACCTACATTTTTTCAACTACATTAGGTTCAAAATCCTACTCTCTAATAAATCTAACTAGGTAGGGAGGGAGGAGGAGGAAGGAGAAAGGAGTACCTCTCACTCGAGGAGGAGGGCTGGCGCGAGGGGCGGCCGACGGGGGAGGAGGGCCGGTGGGGGGAGGGCGGCCGTCGGCGGAGGAAGGTTGGTGCGGGGGAGGCCGACCGGTGGGGGAGGAGGGCCGGCGTAGGCGGGGGCGTCGGCCGGATCGAGCGGGGATTGAGGGAGAGTGTGAGTGATTGTGAGTGAGTGAGAGAGAGGGGCGTGCAGGCCGGTGTGGGGAGAAGAAGAGGTGGGCTTAGCAGCAGCGTGGGGGAGGGGGCCCAGCGCTACAACTAAAGGGGTCGAGAGCGTGTCCCATTAGCAGCAGCGCTGGGCGGGAAACCACGCGCTACTGCTAATATGCGCTTGCAGTGCTAGTTTTGCCAAGCGCTACTACTAAATAGCTGTAGTGTGGGGGTATTTACCCAACGCTACTGCTAATTGTCTACCTATAAGCATTTTCCTAGTAGTGCTTGGACCATATTGAAATCTCTTGCCTCCGCCTGTACCTCATGTACTACCTCGACTTGTTGCACTGCACACCATAGCCTTGCCTGCCAGCAAAGAAAATGAATAAACGAGTTATTAAATAGTTGATATCAGGAAATGACAAACTAAAGAGGCTGACATATAGTTAATAATGATTGAAATTACCTGTCAACTATCCCCTTAAAAGTTGAGTAGGTGTGTTATTCTTTAAGTAGTGAGTCCAATACTTCAACTATTCCTTCGTCAACTTTAATGATTAACAAGATCCAATGGTAACTGCATGCACACACGTTTGCATGTCTTAATTAAGCGAGCATGTGCATAACACTCATCAACTACCCTAAACCCCTATACACTTAATTATTAACATCTAGCTCGCTATTAAGTAAAAACAGAATTTGTAGTACAAGACATTGTGACTCACATGTAGTTGTAAGGAAGTAGTATATGTTCATTGGTATTGAGGCACTTCAAGAACTCTAGCATGTTTTTCTGCACTTCTTTTTGATACCATGGATATGTCCATGTTTCTTCTTTAATGGTATTTGGGTCAATGAACCCAATGCCATAGCGTCCAGCTTTTTTCATTTCATACATCTTCATCCTGCATAATACAACAGAAAAGAATATAGTGAGGATAATTACAGATCAATGAGCACTACAGCTAGCTTGAGACTTGAATTACAGAAAGAAATCACTTACATACAATACAAACTGACGATGGATTTGTCGAGTGTGTCTTGATGGAATAACTGAAATAGTTCTGAATACTCAATGGACAAAACTAGCTTATGGAAGTAATACTCTTCCTTGAGTTTCACCATGAGGCCCTCTCGATTGCTACTCTTGGTAATTTTCATGTACCAATCATGCAATTGATACATTCTCGTTGGGAGGTTCTTGACCTCCTCAGGTCTTACCAAATGTTGGACGTAGGCATATTTCCATTTTATGTCCTGCTCATTAAGCTTAGGCATGGGCTCAATCTCGAGGAGTTGTCCGACGGTGATACCGAGCATTTCAGCGTTCCGTCTATGCTCCTCAGTTATTACCAGCTGACCGGCGCCGGTACTCTCATGTGTTGGTACAACAAGCGAGGGGATCAATTGCGCCGCCGGTTCTCCTAGCCGGGGAACGGTTTTCCCGCATTTTTGGCCAGCTGCTTGGCTCGAGCTCGAGCTCGACCCCTTTTGTTGTCGTGCTCGATGTGCCTTCCTGATTTGGCGCTCATAATCTGAGTCAACAGGCTTGGGAGCTGGTGCTCGCGCATACGAATAAAGTGGTCAATCGTTTCCTCGGACAGTTTCTCCCTTGGCGGCGGTGCCGGTTTTGGTGCGAAATGGGCCTCCACTTGGGCCTTCACTATGGCTTGGTTTTGCTCCTTGGTCATGTCGTAAGGCCTCTGCGGAAGAGGCGTGAGGCTTCACTACTAGGAAAAACATTACCAGTAGCATGGGTTTTTTGCATACCAGTAGCGTGGGTGCCCGCGCTACTACTACGGTGCTACAACTAAATATTATCGATAGTGCATTTTCCATCCCACGCTACTGGTATGCTAAGTACTAGTAGCGTTGCTTTATCAACACACGCTACTACTATGGTATGTACTAGTAGCGCCGCTTTATCCACCCCACGCTACAACTAATTAATTAGAAATTAAAAATAATAATATTCAAATGTAGTATTCATGGATGGAAATTCAGATGCATTTGCTTCACCAACAATGATTAATAGTAGCATCAACATAGCCTCTAATTCAGCATAGGAGTTGCAAGTAAGGGAAAATTACCACCGACACTACTAGCTTATAATCATCATAGCTAGTCATTACCACAACATTGTCTAATCATCATAGCTACATAGTGTAGCACATCATCATCATCTTGAAATTCATTCTAGCTAGCTAATCACTCCTACTGCTCTGTCTCAGGTAAAATAGCATAGAACATGTGGAGCGCTCCTGATTCATCATATTGAAGCATGCAGACGAACTTGTCTCCTACTTGTGGGCTATGCTTCTGATTGCTGCCCCCTAGTACTTCTCTGTGATCCTTCACAATTTTGTTCCAGTCTTTGACTATTAAGACTTGCTCGCTTCTAGAAATCCTGAATGCACTCGTGTGCAATGAAGGAAGTCCTGGATGTATGCTAACGATGGACATGCGACCTTTAGCTTCGATCAACTGAGGCAAAACTATCATCGGGATTCCCTGTTGAAGAACATTGTAGTAACATACTTAGCAATGAAGTTTAGCTTAAAAAATAATATATGCAAAAGATGCACCGAGGACAAATAGTAAAAAGCTTACCATCTTTCCTAAATAGATGTGGCCGTAGTTCAGTACGAACACTATTGGTCACACGTTTTGAGTACTAACATTTCTAGGTCCAGGAAAATAATTTGTCATCACAGTATGAAGATCTTCAAGCCATTAAACATAATGACTTGTCTCCTCGCAGTTTAGTTCAGCCCCAGGACAGTAGTAGGTCATGTCTACCAAGCATTGGACATGTTTGCTTGAATGGAAATAACTGTCAATAGAAATTAGTTGTCAACTATTTTTGAATAAACAATATCCAAGACATAAATATGGTTGAGAAACTTACATAAACGTAGAACTGGAGGCGTCTGCACATCGACCCAGATGTTGATATTATCTTCAATATCATCTTCCGAACAAATATCAAAGGTGATAAGCATATCAGGCTCAAATGCATAAGCCTTGCATAGTGCTCTCCATTGTTTGCATTCAAAATGGGTGTAGGTGTCTGCGTTGTATAATTTTGCGAGAAAACTATAACCATGCTCGGTCCTCAAGTTAACTCTTTTTACCTCCATAGTTTCCATAGTACTGAAACCAACCTTATCCAACACATATATTCTTGCAAGGCAGGGGATACGCTAGTAGAATAGTAAAAGATTTAAATTATAAGTTGAAGCAAAAGAAGAAGAAGTCATCCTTAATTACGAAAAAAGACTTGTCGTTGTGACTTACTGTATGCACTTCGAAGTTCTCATCCAGCTTGATGCTGAAGCGCCTACCACCAACTAGGTGAGGCCTATCGCACAGGCCGCGCTCGTCTTCGTAGTATTCGCACATACTGAATTCCCTTTCGCTATCGTCGTTAGACAATTCCTATGTTCATATAGTTGAATCAGACGTGCATTCAATAAGCAAAACTAAATCATAAAATGAATTAGTATTCAAATTAGCATGCATTCAATAAGAAAACTAAATCATCTCTTGCAATCTAACATCATCGAATATTATCACTAATACATCTAGAATTGTATCATACATATAACATCACTAATACAGCTAGAACCCTAGGGAACGACAGGTATCGACGCTGGCAGTGGACACCCAAAGAGAAGGAACCATCACAGGATCATAGCTCCAGTGAGATCCGTGAAGAACTATCCACGTATTGTCGGACCTGCCCTCCAACGCAACCATGTAGCGACGGACGTGCTCATCCTCCTCGCTGACACGGTGAGATACCACCTCCGTGGTGGACGAAGGCCTCCCCACCGTCACTGGCCCATGCGACCACCACCAAATAAGGTACGGGTCGACGACGGGCTGCCTCCTCCCCAAGCTGCACACCCCGGAAGGTAGCACCTCCCAGTACCAGCCAGGCGGAGCCCAGACCCGGACATGGCCCCTATAATAAAGCAAGCCTCCTCCGTCGAGTCGGCGACGAGGATGCGGGCCAGGCATCATCGATGTCGAGAACAAATGCCTAATTATGAAAACAAAATTAATAAACACTTAGCAAAATTCGGCATGACCTTTGCTAAAAATAGGACATATCGAGTGGATGAAATTTTCCATAACATAAAAATATGGCAAAACATAGGCCACTCGGAAAAATATGACATGTCTAAAATATGACATGTCCACTGCAAATTTGCATATAACAGGAAAAATTGCTTTAACCAAAAAACAACAACAATTGCTTTAACTAAATAAATACCTAGAATTTGTTAACTACACCTAAAACAACTAAAGCACCTAGAATTGTGTTAAATACACCTAAAACACCTAAATTCTATTAACCTACATAAATTTTTGACCTAACTTAAAAACCTAGCTAAATTTCTATCCTAATTTAAAAACCTAGCTAATTGAAAAGCCTAGGGTTCATACTACCTAATCTGTCCTACCTAGGGTTCGATCATAACATACATTATTCTAAGAACCTACATTTCTTCAACTACATTAGGTTCAAAATACCTACTCTCTAATAAATCTAACTAGGGAGGGAGGGAGGAGGAGGAAGGAGGGAGGAGTACCTCTCGCTGGAGGAGGAGGGCTGGCGCGAGGGGCTGCCGGCGGGGGAGGAGGGCCGATGGGGGGGGAGGGCGGCCGTCGGTGGAGGAGGGTCGGTGCGAGGGAGGCCGACCGGCGGGGGAGGAGTGTCGGCATAGGCGTGGGTGTCGGCCGGATTGAGTGGGGATTGAGGGAGAGTGTGAGTGATTGTGAGTGAGTGAGAGAGAGGGGCGTGCAGGCCGGCGTGGGGAGAAGAAGAGGTGGGCTTAGCAGCAGCGTGGGGGAGGGGGCCAGCGGTACAACTAAAGGGGTCGAGAGCGTGGCCCATTAGCAGCAGCGCTGGGTGGGAAACCACGCGCTACTGCTAATATGCGCTTGCACTGCTGGTTTTGCCAAGCGCTACTACTAAATAGCAGTAGTGTGGGGTATTTACCCAACGCTACTGTAAATTGTCTACCTATAAGCATTTTCCTAGTAGTGCTTGGACCATATTGAAATCGCTTGCCTCCGCCTGTACCTCCTGTACTACCTCGACTTGTTGCACTATGCACCATAGCTGCGGCAGCTCTCTTCCGCGATTGCTGAGGCAGCGAAGAAGGCTGACGAGGTGTCGGACTTGGAGGAGGAGTGGCACGCTTTGGTGGACTCGGAGGAGGAGGAGTGGCTCACGCGTTGGCTGAGTTGAAGCAAGAGGAGTGGCCTCACGCGTTGGCTGAGTTGAAGCAGGAGGAGTGGCCTCACGCGTTGGCTGAGTTGAAGCAGGAGTAGTGGCATCACACGTTGGCTGAGTTGAAGCAGGAGGAGTGGCTTGAAGCTATGCCGGACTAGGAGGAGCGTGAGCCGTTTGCTCCTCGTCACCTCCTGGGATGTCAAGCTCTAGCTGACGCGGTGTCGGTGGCCTTCGAAAGATTATGCAATCCTTTCTCCATAGGATGATACGATGTATGGCCTCTCGCATTGTGATCCTCGTCACCTCCAGGAATGTCAAGCGCTAGCCCCGAATATAGGTCCACCACCTCATCAACCACGACACGACCATAGCCGCTCTAGAATGGTAGGTTGCTCCGGGGGGTTTGTATAAGCAACGGCATCTGCCGCCTTCACGGATATGTTCTTTATTTTGAAGTGTAGCTCATAGTTAGTGTTCTCCATGATGTCATCCATAGGGTATCTATCCAGCAATGCGTCGCCCGGGGCGGAACCCAGGCTGCTTCTTGGCATGGATGGGATGGTGCTATCCAATGATGGATCATGCGCTAGCTGCGGCCGCTGCTGAGACCCCCTTTCCTGGCTAAGCGAGTCGATCTGCTGCTGCTGCCTCTGCAATTTGAGTGCCAAGTCCGTGTGCGCTGATTCTAGGCCTTGAAGCCGTTCTGCTTCCTGTTTCCTCTGCTCGTCGTCCAACTTCTTCTTCTTTCTCCTCCTCCATCTTCCTTCCCGCACGGCTTCTATAGTCGGCCCTCCAGTCAGAAAAGCCCTCATACCACGGAATAACGCCCTTGCCTCGTGTTCTTCTCGGGTGCTCAGGATTTCCCAGCGCGCGTGTGAGCTCGTTGTTCTCTCTGTTGGGCGTGAACACCCCCTCTCGAGCTTCTTGTATTGCTTGAACTAACTTAACATCGGCTCCTTTATGAGATGCCTTCTTCCAAACCAGGCCTATCTTCGGGTACAACGCCTCCCCATGCGCATAGAACCAAGTTCTGCACCCTGGGGGCCAGCTCAATGTAACTGGAGTGACCTGTGCAGCCTACATCTCCTACTCAGACTTATCCCACTTAGGCATTGCCACCGCGTAGCCACCTGGCCCCAGCCTATGGAATTGCTCCTTTTTTGCGGCATTGGCCTTGTTTTTTTGGACCGTTCCTTAGATAATTCTGATTCCTTGAATTTCACGAAATTGTCCCAGTGTTTTCTTTGGTTCTCTAGTGTTCCCTTGAATTCTGGAGTATTTTTCCTGCTTTGACGTATTTATTCCATACAGTTTTCTTGTGGTTGTTGAATGCAATTGCCATCTTCCTAAGAGCAGCGTCCTTGACTTCCTCCACATCTGCAACTGTGAAATGATCTGGTAGGGTGAAATGTTCCATGAGATCTTCCCAAAGCGCTTTTTTGCTCTGTCATCGACAATAATAAGATCTGGACGGGACTTTGATGGCTCTTTCCATTCTTGAAGGGAGATCGGGAGTTTGTCCTTCACAAGACCTCCACACTGACGAATGAACTTGTTCGCAATGTTCTTAGGCGCTATTGGTTCGCCATTAGTTTTGATGGCATCGATGTTGTACTTTACGACCTCCTTCAACTTTTTTCCCGGGCCTCGCACTCTGCCTGTAGAAGATTTGCTCGATCCAAAGGGCTGAAAAGAAGAAAGATTGATTCGTTAATATATCTTCAAATCATTTAAAACATGTGATGATCACCAGATGTCTGCTTATATAAATATACCTCGCCGGTCTCTGTTTTATCAAGATCAACATTTTCTTCACCATCATAATCATTAATTTCTTCGCCATCATAATCATTAATTTCTTCGCCATCATAATCCATGACTTCATCAATTCGGTCATCGCGATTGAATATCATATCATCACCCTCCCCTGTATTATTCAGATATTGGTTGCCATCATCTTCTTCATTTCGATTATCTAGAGCGCGAGGGGAGCGTATGATTTCAAACAGGGCCTCTTCTCCCTCTCTGCCGGTATAGTTCGCCATAGCTTTTATTTAACAAATCCAGAAGAAATATAAAACAACTTAGTATTCAAATTACAATATGCATGCATGCAATCAATAAGAGGAAATCCTGAATCACAGTACATAATATGCATTGTCCCGAATAATATATAATCTCGAATACATTGTCTCGCATATTATATATCGAATAGATCACAAGCTAGCTAGCTAATAAAGATCGAATACTACACAATAATCTAGGCCACTCGCGGTTGCTGAGAGGCGGGCGGTGGACACCCAAAGAGAAGGAACCATCACAGGATCATAGCTCCGGTGATCTCCCCAAAGACTCTGCCAGGTATTGGAGAACTTGACGTCCATAGCAGCCATGTAGCGACGGACGTGCTCGTCCTCCTCCCTAACATGGTGACGCACCACCTCCGGCAGGGCCAGCTCTCTCCGCACTGAAAGTGGCCCACGGGAACGCCACCAAAGGAGCTTAGGGTCGACGACGGGACCCGGATTCCTCACCAAGCGGCGAGCCCTTGAAGGTAGCACCTCCCAGTGCCAGGCCGGCGGAGCCCAGTCCCGGACATGGGTCCCCTGAAGCAGGACGTCGTCGCGAACGGGTCGACGGCGAGGATGCGGGCCAGGCATCATCGAGAATAAATACTACACGCCGCAAAAGTAACATTTTTTTAAATGATTGGATTTTGATTTCTTATATGAAAATTCTAAATTTGTATAACTATAATTATAAGAAACTAAAAACTAACATTTCTATAACAATTTGATATTAATCTAATTCATCTAGCTAAAACTAACATTTCTAAAATTTCTGACATTTCTATATACTATTTGACATTAATCTAATCTAATTAATTAATTCATCTAAAATTTTGTATGAAAAACAGAAAAACAGAGAAAACTAAAAACTAAAAATAGAAAAATTGTGTGTGTGTGCGCGCGCGTGTAGTGTGAGTGTGTGTGTGTGTGTGTGTGTGTGTGTGTGTGTGTGTGTGTGTGTGTGTGTGTGCACGCGGCTGGCATCGGCGGTGGCGCGGTGGATTGCAGGGAGGAGAGGCCGGGTGAGGGGCTCATAGCGCGCGCGGGCGAGGTCGAGGCGACGGCGACGGCGAGGCGAGGTCGATCCAAGGCGAGGCGAGGGGCCGAACGGCAATGGCGCAGGACGGGGCGACGGCGTGACGGGGACGATGACAACGGGGACGGCGACGGCGTGGGACGGGGGCGGCGACGAGGGTCGGCGGTGACCGGGCAGAGGAGAAGAAGCGAGGGAGAACTGATGAATTTTTTTGAAGTGTTTTCTTATATAGAACCTATCTTTAGTACTGGTTGAGCCACTAACCGGTACTAAAGGTCTGTTTTGGCCAGTCGAAGCGGTGGGAAGCGCACCCCTTTAGTACCAGGTGGTGGCTACAACCGGTACTAAGCCCCCCCCCTTTAGTACCGGTTGTAGCCATGACCCGGTACTAAAGGGGATGCGCTGGCTCCAGGCGGTGCGCAAGTTTAGTCCCACCTTGCTAGTCGAGGAGCGCCGAGGCCAGTTTATAAGCCCCGGCGCGGGCACTGCATTGAGCTCCTCTCCAATTCAGGCCTTCTGGGCCTACCTCTTCTACTCTGCCCTATTGGGCCTACTAGGCTAGTGGGCCTGCATCCTGGCCCAACTACAGGTTGGGTTTCTAGTTGTATGCATGCCGTTGTGGCCCAGTAGGTGGGCTTTTTTTATTCAGTTTTTGTCTCAACAAAAATTTAGTTTTTTTCTTTTCTACTTTATTTATTTTCATTTATTTATTTCTGAATATTTTTTCTTTAGGTACAAAAAATTACAAACTTTCTGTTAGTGCGAGTAAATTTCAAATTGGAATTGTTTAATTTTTTAATTTAGTTTTTGTCTCAACAAAAATTTAGTTTTTTTTCTGTTCTACTTTATTTATTTTCATTTATTTATTTCTGAATATTTTTTCTGTAGTTACAAAAAATTACAAACTTTCTGTTAGTGCCAGTAGTTTCCAAATTTAAATAATTTAAATTTGAATTATTTGACGAACTAATTTGTAGACGAAGTGCATCTAGTTTTTGCACATCAAATTTCTTCGCGTTTCAAATACCAAAACACATAAGTACCCTAACTATTACAAAGATTCCCTCCGGTTTATTCGAAGCGGAACCTTCCTGATATATAAGTCTGGAAAGTCACTAGAGAAGAAAGTGATGATGGTGAAGCCTATCACATGCCAGTGTGGGATCTTTGGGTGTGACACTTTTTCTTCATGTGTGTCCCTTTGCGCCGTAACCATGGACAATCTTCATCATTTAACTGGATGCTCGGATCAATATTCACTGTGAATGGAGCAATTTCATCAAACTTTTCATAATCTTCTGACATGTCTGTCTTGTCATCCACTCCCACGATGTTTCTTTTCCTTGAAAGAACTATGTGGCGCTTTGGCTCATCGTATGATCCATTCACTTCCTAATCTTTTCTTTTTCTCGGCCTGGTAGACATGTCTTTCACATAGAAAACGTGTACCACATCATTAGCTAGGACGAATGGTTCGTCTGCATACGCAAGATTGTTGAGATCCACTGTTGTCATTCGGCACTGCGGGTCTTCCGTTATCCCGCCTCGTGTTATATTGACCCATTTGCACCGAAACAAAGGGACCTTCAAACCACCTCCATAGTTAAGTTCCCATATGTCCTCTATGTAACCATAATATGTTTCCTTTCCCGTGTTGGTTGTTGCATCAAAGCGGACACCACTGTTTTGGTTGGTGCTCTTCTTATCTTGGGCGATCGTGTAAAATGTATTCCCATTTATCTCGTACCCTTTGAAAGTCATTATATTCGAAGATGGTAACTGGGACAGCAAGTACATGTCATCTTCAATATCGCCATCATGCATGGCACGTGTCTGCAACCAACCGGCGAAAGTCCTCGTTTGTTCACGTGTAATCCAGTCGTCAGACTGCTCCGGGTGTTTGGAGTGTAGAAAATTCTTGTGTTCCTCCATATACGGAGCCACCAAGGCGGAATTCTGTAGAACTGTGTAGTGTGCTTCAGTGAGAGAATGCCCGTCCATACATATTATTTGATCCCCTCCTAGCGTGCCTTTTCCATCCAGTCTGCCCTTATGCCGCGATTCAGGAACACCAATCGGCTTAAGGTCAGGAATAAAGTCAATACAAAACTCAATGACCTCCTCATTTTCATGGCCCTTCGAGATGCTTCCTTCTGGCCTAGCACGGTTATGAACATATTTCTTCAAGACTCCCATGAACCTCTCAAAGGGGAACATATTGTGTAGAAATACAGGACCCAAAACGTTAATCTCTTCGCAAAGGTGAACTAGGACGTGCGTCATGATGTTGAAGAAGGATGGTGGGAACACCAACTCGAAACTGACAAGACATTGCACCAAATCATTCTGTAACCTTGGTATGATTTCTGGATCGATTACCTTCTGAGAGATTGCATTGAGGAATGCACATAGCTTCACAATGGCTAATCGAACGTTTTCCGGTAGAAGCCCCCTCAATGCAACCGGAAGCAGTTGCGTCATAATCACATGGCAGTCATGAGACTTTAGGTTCTGGAACTTTTTCTCTGCCATATTTATTATTCCCTTTATATTCGACGAGAAGCCAGACGGTACCTTCATACTGAGCAGGCATTCAAAGAAGATTTCCTTCTCTTCTTTGGTAAGAGCGTAGCTGGCCTGACCCTGATGTATGCCGTCTTTTCCGTGCATACGTTGCTGGTCCTCCCGTGCCTCCGGTGTATCTTTTGTCTTCCCATACGTGCCCAAGAAGCCAAGCAGGGTCACGCAAAGATTCTTTGTCACGTGCATCACGTCGATTGCGGAGCGGACCTCTAGGTCTTTCCAATAGGGCAGGTCCCAAAATATAGATTTCTTCTTCTACATGGGTGCGCGTCTGTAAGCGTCCTTCGGAACAGGTTGTCCGCCAGGAACATTTCCAAAGATTACCTTCAAATCCTTGACCATATCATGTACATCAGCACCAGTACGGTGGCGAGGATTCGTCCGGTGATCCACCTCACCTTTGAAATGCTTGCCTTTCTTTCTTACGGGATGCCTGCTCGGAAGAAATCGACGATGTCCCAGGTACACATTCTTCCTACAACTATCCAAATATATACTGTCGGTATCATCTAAACAGTGCGTGCATCCGCGGTATCCCTTGTTTGTCTGTCCTGAAAGGTTACTGAGAGCAGGCCAATCATTGATGGTCACGAACAGCAACGCCTTTAGGTCAAATTCTTCCTGTTTGTGCTCATCCCACGCACGTACACCTTTTCCATCCCACAGCTGTAATAGTTCTTCAACTAATGGCCTTAGGTACACATCAATGTCGTTGCCGGGTTGCTTAGGGCCTTGGATGAGCACTGGCATCATAATGAACTTCCGCTTCATGCACAACCAAGGAGGAAGGTTATACAAACATAGAGTCACAGGCCACGTGCTATGGTTGCTGCTCTGCTCCACAAAAGGATTAATGCCATCTGCGCTTAGACCAAACCATACGTTCCTTGGGTCACCTGCAAACTCCTCCCTGTACTTTCTCTCAATTTTTCTCCACTGCGACCCGTCAGCGGGTACTCTCAACTTTCTGTCTTTCTTACGGTCTTCTCCGTGCCATCACATCGCCTTGGCATGCTCTTTATTTTGGAACAAACGTTTCAACCATGGTATTATAGGAGCATACCACATCATCTTCGCAGGAATCTTCTTCCTGGGGCGCTCGCCCTCAACATCACCAGGGTCATCGCGGCTGGTCTTATAGCACAATGCACCGCATACCGGGCACGCGTTCAAATCCTCGTACTCACCGCGGTAGAGGATGCAGTCATTAGGGCATGCATGTATCTTCTGCACCTCTAAACCTAGAGGGCAGACAACCTTCTTTGCTTCGTACGTACTCTCGGGCAATTCGTTGTCCTTTGGAAGCATATTCTTTATCATTACCAGCAACTTTCCAAATCCCTTGTCAGATAGACCATTCTCTTCCTTCCATTGCAGCAATTCCAGTGTGGTGCCCATCTTTTTCTTGTCACCTTCACAATTCGGGTACAACAATTTCTTGTGATCCTCTAACATGTGCTGCAACTTCTTCTTCTCCTTTTCACTTGCGCAGTTTCTCTTTGCATCGGCAATGGCCCGACCTAGATCATCAGGGGGCTCATCTGATGCCTCTTCTTCAGCTTCTTCCCGCATGGCCGGCTCAGCTTCTTCCCCCATTGTTGTATCATCGTATTCATGGAACCCATGGCCAGGATAGCTATTGTCGTCCTCTTCTCCTTCATTGTCTTCCATCATAACCCCTCTTTCTCCGTGCTTGGTCCAAACATTATAGTGGGGCATGAAACCGGACTCAAACAGGTGGACGTGAATGGTTCTTGAGTTAGAGTAATTGTGACCATTCTTACAGCCAGCACATGGACAAGGCATAAAACCATCCGCCCGCTTGTTTGCCTGAGCCGCAATCAGAAAAGTATGCACGCCATCAATGAACTGGGGAGAGCATCGGTCATCGTACATCCATTGCCGGCGCATCTTCATTACACACCACCGAATAGACCAAATTAATACAAGTTCATACATAAAGTTCATACAACACTTAAATGCAACATACAAATAACTCTCTAGCTAAAGAATTTAAATGCAACAACAAATGCGATCAAGATCGCAACTAAGGTAACAATTGATCCAACAGCATAATGATACCAAGCCACACTATCAATGGCATATTTTCTAATCTTTCTAATCTTCAACCGCATTTTCTCCATCTTGATCTTGTGATCATCGATGACATCGGCAACATGCAACTCCAATTCCATCTTCTCCCCCTCAATTCTTTTCAATTTTTCTTTCAAATACTCGTTTTCTCTTTCAACTAAATTTAACCTCTTGACAATAGGGTCGGTTGGAATTTCCGGTTCACATACCTCCTAGATAAAAATATCTATGTCAACTTGATGGGCACAATTTGTCATAAACACGAAATGCAACAAATAGTTTTAAAAGAGAATATACCACATCCGAATCATAACACGGACGAGGGCCGACGGGGACGGATATCAAAACCATGGCACTATGTATAACAAACAACGTACGGGTAAGATAATTATACAAGTAACTATATATCTAAATCACAAAAACATGATTTTTTATATAAAAAAGATAAGAACAAGAGGCTCACCACAAGGTGGTGCCGCCGACGGGTCGGTGTGGACGATCGACGGTGGTTACGACGGAGACGAGAAGGCACTAAGTAAACCACACCTACATATGCAAACTAAGAGTTATTTTAAGCTCAAATTGCATATAAATCAAATAAACTACCACATATAATTCCCCCCAAATAACTAAAACCCACAAATTAATCACTATATAAAGCATTGCAAGAGCTAATCTAGCAATGAGAGATGAAAGGACAAAGTTGCTAACCTTTGTGATCACTTGAATGGATGGGGGCCTTCAAATCTTGACAAAATTTGGGCAAAATGTGTGACGAGCTTGAGGAGAAGAGAGGAAGAACAGAGAGGAGGAGATGGGAAAGGGGGAGAACAGAGCGAGCTAGACGAAGGGTTTATATGCAGGATGACCTATAGATCCGGTTCGTGGCAAGAACCGGTACTAAAGTTGCTGGACGGGCCCTAGTCTGACAACATCCTGCCACCACACCCTTTAGTACTGGTTCGTGGCACGAACCGGTGCTAAAGGTTTGCCACGAACCGGTAATAATGAGCTCCGCCCCCCTAGCCGTTGGAACCGGCACAAATGGTCACATTAGTGCCAATTCTGATACAAACCGGGACTAATGTGCTTCACATTAGGCCCATTTTCTACTAGTGCCCCCAGGGCCCCCGTCCCGCCTAACCCTGGAGAGGTTGACCACGAGATCTACCCCTTTGACTTCCCACGAACGGGCTTTGACCAGTGGACCTCTCCACCGGGTTGTGTCAGGTCAGCCCACAGGGACACCTGGGAGCAACATCCGGGCCAAACCCACAACTACATCCCCTCCGTGTAGACCCGACGCGTCCGTTTCCCTCCTCCAGGTGCCGGCGGCGGCGCCGTCCGTGAGGGGGGCCACACCCCGGAGAAGCGTTCCGCCTGTTCGGACATGCCACAACACCATCCCGCATGTATGAGGGCCCGGTGCGACACTTTGGTGGCATTGCTACCCCCCCAGGGCCCCCGTCCCGCCTATCCCTAGAGCGATTGACCATGATATCTAGCCCATTAACTTCCCACGGACGGGCTTTGACCAGTGGACCTCTCCACCCGGTTGTGTCAGGTCAGCCCAGAGGGACACCTGGGAGCAACATCCGGGCCAAACCCACAGCAACATCTCCTCCGTGTAGACCCGACGCGTCCATTCCCCCCTCCAAGTGCCGGCGGCAGCGCCGTCCGTGAGATGAGTCACACCTCGGCGACGCGTGCCGCCTCTTCAGACATGCCACCACACCACCCCGCATGTATAATGGACCGGTGCGACGCTCCGGTGGCATTGCTACCCCCGGGCCCCCGTCCCGCCTAACCCTAGAGCGGTTGACTGTGAGATCTAGCCCTTTGACTTCCCACGGACGGGCTTTGACCAGTGGACCTCCCCACTCGGTTGTGTCAGGTCAGCACAGAGGGACACCTGGGAGCAATATCCGGGCAAAACCCACAGATACATCCCCTCCGTGTAGACCCGATGCGTCCATTTCCTCCCTCCAGGTGCCGGCGGCGGCGCCATCCGTGAGGTGGGCCACGTCCTAGAGACGCGCGCTGCCTCTTAGGACATGCCACAACAGCACCCCGCATATATGAGGGGCCGGTGCGATGCTCCGGTGGCATTGCTACCCCCCGAGCGCCCCCGTCCCGCCTAACCCTGGAGAGGTTGACCACGAGATCTTGCCCTTTGACTTTCCATGGACGGGCTTTGAACAGTGGACCTCTCCACCCGGTTGTGTCAGTTCAGCCCAGAGGGACACCTAGGAGCAACACCCGGGCCAAACCCACAGCTACATCCCCTCCGTGTAGACCCGACGCATCCGTTTTCCCCCTCCAGGTGCCGGCGGCAGCACCGTCCGTTAGGGGGGCCACGCCCCGGATATGCGTGCCGCCTCTACGGACATGCCGCAACATCACCCGGTTCTGGTAGGTCATCCCATAGAAACACTTGGGAGCAACATCCCCTCCGTATAGACCCGATGCGACTGTTTCCGCCCTGCAGGTGCCGGCGGCCGCGTCGTCCATGAGGGGGGCACACAGCGGACGTGAGGGGGGCACACAGGTGCCGGGCGTTTGCAACCGCCACAAAACTTCTTTCGACATAGCTATTTTTGATTTTAATAAAATATAAGGACCTATATATATTCAAAATAACATGACGACACATTATTAACGTGCTCCAAAAAAATACAAACTATATATATATATATATATATATATATATATATATATATATATATATTCATAATCTATGGAAAAAATTACAAACCACATATATATTCATATAATAATACATAAGAAAGCATATGCTACATGTTAGTTACTATAATAATACAAAAAAAGAATAAAAACATTTGAAAAAAAACTATGCCGACGGCATAGCCGTCGGCATAGAGATGGCAGGGTTTTGGTGGGCGGTGCGCCGCGGATAGGTGACATGGCGGGTATGCTGACGGCTGCCGTCGGCAAATCTACGGCGCGGATCGGTGACGTGACATGTAGAGATATGCCGACGGCCGCCCGTCCCGACCATCGGCATAGATTTGACGGCACTAGCCGCTGGTCACGGGCGGGGTTGCCGAGCCCACCGACATGCCGACGGCCGCTGTCGGCGTGTTCGCAGCTAGGCCGACAGCCATTCTGTGCCGACAGGTGCCGTTGGCTTAGATCTGTGTAGCCCGACGACCAGGATAAGCCTACGGCCAGGACATGTCTGTCAGCGTAGCTCCAAGTAGGCCGACGGCAGCCGTCGGCATTGTTTTGGCCGTCGGGGTAGGACATTTTTCCGGTAGTGTGTAGGAGAAACACATGTGCAAGCACAAGATGCAAAAAGGACCCCGATGTAAAAAGGTAATTTACAGTGAATTCTTCAACGTTGATCTCCATAGCCGTCCAACTCCACATTTCGCCATGGTAGGTAGTTGCCTAATGGATCAGTGGAGGCGAGCCAATGAGGAAGTGATGCCTCCTCTAAGCCCGAGTGACGCGGAACCCTCTAAATCTAGCCCAGTTCTTTTGAGAAAATTATAGATACTCTGGGTTTGGAAAAGCAATCGACCTAAAGAACTCGATTTAGCTTTGATAATCTCCCACAATCAGAATCCTAGTGCAATCCAAAATCCCTGAAAACGTTGCATTTTCCCATAATCTAGGGATGTTGTTGAGTCCCTCAAAAGAAAACATTTCAGATAAGAGAATGCCCCTATTTGAGAGGTAATTTACAGCAGAATTGCCTATGGTGGGACTTCCCACGTCTGACTCGTCAAGTGAGTCGCACAGCCGAACATGGCAGTACCCTACTCGATCCCCCACAACTAGGGTTCGAGCGCTCGCCGCTGGTATGCCAGACGTCGCTAGACGGGAGCTCCGCCAGTCTGTCACCTTGCCTCTACACTGGTTCTCCCCTGGGGGCCGCCCCTCTTCTCATGATGCCCCTCCACTAAAAAAACACACATCCGTGACACTTTGGGCCGAACAAAACTTTTTTCTGTCATATATATGATCCTTCTATGACGATAATTGTGACAAAACCCGGTATCATTATAGATGTGGTGGGCTCCTATTTCTATGACAAACAATCATGACAAAAAATGGGCTTTTCGTCCTGGGCGGGCCGGAGACGCAGCTGCATGACATTCTTTGGGCCGTCCATGACGGAAAGAACCGTGGTAGAAGCGAGGGCGAGGAAAATTTCGGGGAGTTCCCGGTTACGGTGGGTGGTCGGGGGCCGAGCGATGCGCGTTTCTCTCATACACGTACGTGCGTGTGTGCAAGGCGTTGGCTCTAACTGAACCCGAGCGAGGCGTTGGGCTCTAACTGAACCCAAGCAATTGCACTGCAGGCTATGCGTTACTGAACCCGAGCGATCGATCGATGGCTATTAACTGAACCGATCGAGAGATTCCTTCGCTACTGCTGCTAACTGAAGCCGATCGATGATGCCTCTCTGGATGAATAGTGAGCATTGCGGGGGGGGGGGGGTTGGATGAAAATTGAGCAGTGGGAGTGGATGAACAGTACCCGTGGTGTTGCCTCTGGATGAACAGGACCCCAATCGATCGAGCCGGTTGGGGCTGGATGAACAGGACCCCGTGGAGGGCTGGATGAACAGGACAACCCCGTGGAGGGCTGGATGAATAGTAGAAGGTGGAGGGGTGGATGAACAGTAGCCCGTGGAGGGGTGGTTGAACAGGAGCTCGTGGAGAGGGGTGGTTGAACAGTAGCCGGTGGAGTAGCGCGTGGTGGAGGCTGGATGAACAGGAGCCCGTGGATGAACAGTCGCATGTGGAGGCTGGAGGAGGTCGACGGTGGATGAATAGTAGCCCGTGGAGGCTGGAAGAGGTCGACGGTGGAGATGAACAGTATCCCGTGGAATCCCGTTTTGCGGTACGCCACACCCCTCCCAATGAACAGGACCCCCGTTTCGACCGTAGCGCTCCAACACAAGTCTGTTTCGTCCGTTTTGCGGTACGCCACACCCCTCCCGATCAACAGGACCCCCGTTTCGACCGTAGGAGGTCTGTTTCCTCCGTTTTGCAGTACGCCAGACCCCTCCCAATGAACAGGATCCTATTTCGAATGTGGCCTGTCGAACACAAGGCCGTTTCCTCCGTTCTGCGGTACGCCAGGCCTCATTTCCATCGCCTGTTCCGTCCAAGCCCTCCCGATGAACACGACGACGCATTCTGTTCCGACCCAGCCGGTTGGCGCCCCACGAACACGACGACGATGCTGTTTCTCCATTCTGACCCAGCCATGTACACGAGCCCTGGCCGTACGTATGCGCGAGTAGGCGTTCGAGACCCCGCCCGTATGTACGTACGTGGCCGTATTTTCTTTCTTGCACCCTGGCCGTTGTACGTACGTGTACATGCTACGTGCGCGCCTCTACTACGACACAGGCGCACCTCTACTATGACACGTGCGCGCCTCTACTACGACACGTGCGCGCCTCTACATCCACCAGTATGTACGTACACGTTCCCGACCAGAATGACAATGCTACGTACGCTTCGACCAGGTGGGCCCCAACTGTCAGGCACTTCCTTGCGTGCGAAGATGTAGCGGGTGGGTCCCAACAGTCGGGGGGGGGGGGTGAATCGTTTTTTTCGGACGCACTTCCTTGTGTGCGAAGATGTAGCTGGTGGGTCCCAATAGTAAGGGGGGCAAATCGTTTTTTTGCCCAAACGCACTTCCTTGTGTGCGAAGATGTAGCTGGTGGGTCCCAGCAGTCAGGGGGAAACGTTTTTTTGCAAAGTACGATGGCCCGTACGGTGGGTCCCTGTTGTCAGGTGGAGGAATAATTATTGTGCACGTAATAAGGAGGCACTTCCTTGCTGCGGCCGTGGACCCAGCTGTCAGCCTACCACGTACAGTCCACTTCAGATGCATGTCGGTTGTTGACCATGGTGACCAGGCCGCGCCGAGAGCACCAGGGCGGTGGACGACGGTGAGGCCTAGGAAGGGAAGGACACGGAGGCAGGGAAGACTCGGCAGTTGTTTCCCACGCGGACGGGAGTACGACTGTATGAGGGTTACTAGTTCGTCTGCCGTTGCCGGCGAATAACAGCAGGTGTGGGTGAGTAGAGGGATGGCTAGGCCAGCGATGGGAGTAAGGTGGGGCGGTTAGGCCTGCGCGGTAGCACAGCCAGCCGTGGAGAGGAGGGAGCAAGCATTCCCGCCGGTGCTTGTTTGAGCGACTCGAGCAGGAAGAGCAGAGATTGAAGAAGCACGACGGCCGTTGGATGGACATCCACCAGTCACTGCTTGTGCGTCAACCTTTTTTTGTAGGAAAGCCTCAAATCTGTGGAAAACAGCATACAACCCATCTGCCATTATCTCTAATAATTTACAGCCCATTTTCTAATTCTTAAGGTTTTTTTCGGAGCCCATATTCTTTTCATCAGCATTATAGCCAATATTGTGGCCACGGTTAAAAAATTATACGAAATTTTGCATTTTTTGGTGCGGTCCGAACTGTTTTTAATCCCAAAATTTTGACTCACATTCAAACTGATTTTAAAAATAAATGTATATCAATATAAAATCCAACAAATTCGCCATGCATCAAAATTAATGTAATTTAAAATCTCGAAATGATAAAAAAGATATTTGAAACTAATTGTCGGTTTGGTGTGTTTTAAAAATGTACAACCCATTTCTCATTACTGATGGGCCATTTTCTTGGCCAGCCGAGTAAAAGCTCTTCTCGTCTTGAAAGATTTGCAGCCCAACAGGCCTGACAAAGCGACTTAGTTGGCAAATCTCAAAACATTGGGTTGTGGCCTGGACCCAGCTGTCAGCCTCTTCACGTACAGTACTCTTCCGATGGAATGTCGTTGACCACATTGACCACGCCGCACCGAGAGCACCAAGGCGGTGGACGACGATGATGCCTAGGAAGGGGACGACACGGAGCCGGGGAAGACGCGGCAATGGATGCCCACACGGAGAGGAGTACGAGGGTTCACTGGTTCGGTTGTGGTGTGAGGCTGCCGTCACCGCAGGGCCAGGCTAGCAGTGGGAGTAGTAGGGGGCGATGAGGCCTCAACGGCAGCACAGCCGACCACTGGAGACAGGAGCAGGCGGTCTCCCCGGCGCTGGTTTGGGCGGCTGGTGCAAGAAGAGCAACGATTGAAGAAGCACCAGGACCGTTCGATTCAAATCCAACGGTTACTGCTGCTAGAATCGTTGGTTGACTAAGTTGACAAGCCCTGCATACGCGTCAACTTAGTAGGCCCACATGTCAGCCTCCCAATCGGTGTACCCCAGATGTCAGTGGGAGGAATCATTTTTTTTGCGTAATAAGGAGGCAGTTGATTGCGTGCGGCCATGCCAACGGAGGGAGTACGATGGGCCGGGGAAGCCTACGCGGCATCACAGCGGGCCACAAGAGGAGGGAGCAGGCAGTCCCGCCGGCACTAGTTTAGGCGGCTGGAGCAGGAAGATCAGAGATTGAAGAAGCACGTCGGCCGGTGGATGGACATCCAACAGTCACTGCTGCTAGAATCGTGTGTTCACTGACAAAGCCTTGCATAAACAAGTCAGCCTCGAAATCTGTGGCATGTACAGCCCATTTGCTATTATTTTTATAATTTTTACTCATTTTCTAATTCATATGGAATTTATTGAAGCCCGTTTTCCATTTCTAGAATTGCTGGCCATTTTCTCGTCAGTGCCAGGGTCAAAAAATTAACTAAATATGTGGGAAATTTTGAAAATTTGCAAATTTTTGCTAGGGAACGAAATATTCTTAATCCAAAAATTAATAGCCATACTAAAACAAATTTAAAAATAAATTAGTACTATGTCATGTTAAATCCAATGAAATACGTATAAGATATCAGTGAAGAACAAAAACAAAAAAGAAACTAATATCCCATTTGCTATATTTTTTTGTAATTTTCAACCCCTTTTGATATTACTTTTAACAGACATTGACCATACTCTTTGGGCAGGCCGGAATGCATCCCTCCTCGTCTTGAAAGATTTGCGGACTAGTAATTCGGAGAAAACAAATAGGCCTAGCTTGGGTATTCTTCAAAAAGAAATACTGGGCTACCTATTTTCCCAAAGAACTGGTGCATGAGCATTTTGCTTTATTTATTTATTTACTTATTTATGTTTAGGGGACCATGAGCATGTACCTGGGCCGAATTCATGTGAGAGCCTCCCTTATAGTTAATTATGGGCTTCTCTATTGGGCCTTCATCAGTGGGCTGCATGTTATCAACAAGTGGAAAATGTGTTCCGTACGAAGAATAGTATGAGCTACATACAGTACGGGGCACTAAAGGATCGAACCGTGCATCGACTTCAAAAACATTGTGTTTGTCATTCTAACAACACATTTATTCAACCGACAGACGAAATATACTATTGATTGTACATTGAAAATAGGAGCAGCAGCAACCAGGGCTGGGGTGCAACAGAAGCAGTAAGCAGGCCAGAAGAGTGAAGACACATCTCTCTCTTCCAAACCAAACATCAGCCATCATTGCCAAAGGGCTACCAAAAAAGAACAAGTGTATGCATCAATCTAAATAAAGATCCTACTACACCAAGTGTACTCATCTAACTAACTAGCTTAGTTAGACGTTACTATTTATTGAGCTGTGGAGATTGGCTAACGGCTTGAACCAGATGGGTGCCTGACGGGGGAAACTCCAGCCAGCAGGTCGAAGTCTGATACTTGCGACCCTCTCTCCTACTTTGGGCTGCAGAGCATGGTGGCACATATCATGGTATGGTGCATGCAGAGACGCATGGTACGCTGTGTACACACAGTTTTGCCTGATGAACGAAACCGTGCTGCCATCATGAACCGTGTCGTTGGTTATCTCCTGGTTAATCGGATAATTCAGTCCGACAAACAGAGATCGTGTACCAAGGCTACTTACCAGCCTCCAGTCAAAAATTCCTGAAGGCCCGGAGAAGCTGGGATCCTGCTCAACGACCTTGCAGTGATTGTGATTATATTCC
Organism: Triticum aestivum; assembly: GCF_018294505.1. NCBI lineage: Eukaryota > Viridiplantae > Streptophyta > Magnoliopsida > Poales > Poaceae > Triticum > Triticum aestivum. Next base: position 653,710,610 of record NC_057795.1, on the reverse strand, counting down.
GCGAAACAACACGTCCGGTACGTGCGAACAATCATCAATCTTTCACCGTCGTCTGATCGAGCCAGGAACCACCTGCAACTTCCATGCGGCTTTTCTTTGAAAGGTTCTGGGATTAGGAAGGATAGGGACACCAGGCGGCCTACAACATCATATCAAGTTGGAGTCAAATAAAAAAGGCCTCTTGATTTAGTCAATCTTAAGAACAACATGTTATGAGCATGAATATTTTTTCAGTAAATGTTGACAGTAATATAAGAAAGCCATCATGATATCATAGGAAAGTAACATACTGCTGTAATAGCCGTTTGTAGCGATGACTAGAGTAGGCCAGCAATACGTTCAGCCATAGAAGATGTCGACAGCGTAAATGAAGCCCTTGTGTTCAATGGCATTAGAGAACCATGGAGGATGTATGATCCTGCGATGGACGTGCAAATTTATCCACTTACTGCAGTGACCTGTCAGATAGGCGAGACCGCTGTTGAAGAATGGAATTAGCCTAAAGTCTTTATAATTCGCAGATCTTGTGGGCACTTGGCAGATTACAACCTTGAGAAAATCAAACTTGGTATCATGTTGGCTACTGTATGATTCCGAGTATTCTGGGCCGTAGTGCCAAAGCAGTGCAGTGTTAATCGAAGGAAGGGGGATCAATCGCCAGGTGTAGACCTCCATGAGCATCCAGCTGCCGCGACCGTCGACAAGCACCATCCAAGACGTGTTCATGCCGACCCAGTACATACCGTTAATGTAGTTGAGGCTGAAGGGGATCGGATCGCAGTCAAGGGGGTTGATGCTCACCACCCTACGATTGTTATGCTGCGTGACATGCCGTTTCTGAAGATCAGGCGGCATCAGCAAGCAAGTAGCTGGCTTAAAAAGCTCCGGCCTGAGGGCTTTGAGTAAACGGTACAACTCTGACGAGCACGCGGCGAGCGGCATGGTACTGAGATTGTCCACACGCGAAACAATGAGCTTGATTACCTCTGTGGGGAGCACATTCCAGCCACTCTTTTGGCAGATGCTGCTCGGTTCTGCCATTGTTAGTGCTTGGGTTTCGGACTGGGGGGGGGGAGGCGCCTTAGCAGGGATGGAAGATTGGACGAGATTATGTGCAGACAAGGATGGAGAAGCGAATATGTGCTGTGGGAAGTGGACAGGTGATGATGACTACAGCATGCCGCTTGACTTACGAGACACATACCAGCAGCGTAGGGTCATATCGATGCCAGACAACTTGCTTGAGTTATCACAGTACTGGTACTCCCTATAGTACTATGCCCTAACTTGCTTGAGTAGAGTAGTAGAGTAGGACTCTGCTCTACTACTAGCACCGGAGGAGTAGTATATTCTAATCTAAAATAGATACAAACTTCAATGCCCGAGCATGGAACGACTATGAACCATGCTCAAAGACTGTGTCTACGTGGTGTTTGGACTTATATGAAAAAATAGCAAGATGCCCATGCATTGCACGACACACCATCATCACCAACTCGGTTTTTTCTCTACTCCTACTCCTATAAAAGTCTCAGTTGTTGATGATGGAGGTGAGGAGGCGTGTTCAGCCGGGCGTGCAGTGGATGGCGCAACACTATTCAATTTGTTATAAAAAAACAAAGAAGAGTAGTAGAGATAGAGACTTAAGGGAGGAGCACGAGGTTGTGGGAGATAAGGATGAACGAGGCAAGGCCTTATCTGTAAATGTGGAGAGAGGTGCTGTTGACATTTGGGGAGTGCACTCTCGTGACTGCTGGCAGCCACGACTTCACCGAGGATGACTTCTTCGCCGACCTCGGCAACCTCTTCCTCAACGACATGGGCGACAACCTCAATGCCAAAGGTGCTGCTCCCGTTGCACCATATGTGTTTCTGTCCTTCATGTTCGAAATCGTGGTAGAATTCATGTTTCTACTCTGTATCCTACTACTATGCTAGTCCACATGATTAGTTTTATCTCCGTTATAGCCGTCATGATTTATTTTGTGCTTATTCGGATTAAATCTCGTAGTAACTTGCTCATATATTCAAATGGTGCAACGTCCCCTACAGCCACTCCCGTTTCATGGCTGGCCTGGTCGATACCTCCAAGGAGCCCTTCATCCACTTCTATGAGTGCCCGATGCCGTTTTGGGGCTCGCCAGCGGACATGGTGCATCACCTCACGGATGCGTGCATCAGTCACTACTGGCCCTTGGCGGAGAACATCAAGTACGAGACGTGCTACCCGTTCACCATGCCGGAGTCGCTGGAGGATCACCGCCTCCTGCTAGTCTCGGAGGAGGACGGAAGTGTCTTCCTCTTGATCGTGGGCACCGGCGAGGCCCGCGCAGGCCGTCGCCCCGTCTCTGTAGTGTGCGTCAGGGGCGACACCACTGACGCTGACACTGACACGAGGCTAATGTACGGGTGTGTGGTCAGTGTTACTACCCCTCTGGGTCACGTGGGCGGCGACACCGGCCTCATCGAACGGACTTGGACTCTGGGGAGCTGGGACTATCCCGCCAATGTGGACTTGGAAAACCCATGGCATCCTTTACCCGCCGACGCGGTGCACGGGGACTCCAAGGAGGTTTACCTGGACATACGCATTATCAAGTTAAATGTTGATCATTAGTCTTCGCTCAATGTAATCCGCTGTCTAAGCATGTGGAGACTTCCATGCCGGATCTTGCTCTATTGGAGTATCGCGCATGAATAAAAGTGTATCTGTTTATGGTTTAGTCTAGAATCTTCCATGTATGAATTTTTACTACAGTACTGGTGAAAGACTTACGATGAATCATTTCTTACATCTCCTCTGCCCCCTTGCAAGTCATCCTGATTTAATCCCTCCGTCTAGGTGTATAAGGGCATGGTTAATATTACTTAATAGTATAGCCAACTGTTGACTATAAGAAAGTGCCATGTCATCTGTAGCCAACATGTATAACAATCGATACTCAAAAACTAATTCTTAAAGATCATTTCTTGCAAAGCACAATAAGTGTTATTTCTTCACAAGTTTTGGATGCAGGTTGAACAGTTGAACGCTTTTGTTTGCAAAAGATACCTTTTTATCTATTTCACCCGGATGTTTGTGAGCTCTAGAGATGAAATAATATCCGAAGAAACCTATCGATACCCGTTACACATGAGATGACCCCTACATCCTTTGTCAAAATAAACAACTCCCCGATCAATGCATTTCACTCTTCGGTGCAACGCACGGGCACCTTACTACTATAGATTAGTATGACCAAAAATTGAACTAACATTATATATAGTACGATAAATGCTGATGCATGTCACCTAAAATTATATCATTCAAAACTATGTTCAAATACGAATCCAACGATATAGTTTTTGTTGACATGCACTAACATTTTGTCAGTTAAATCTTCAGTCAAATTCAATGGGGGACTAATAAACCACGACCGATGTAGTACCAGTGTAGAGGGCGGTGCTGCACGGGAGTCTCACCTCTCACCCCGCTTGTGGTGCGGCAATAAACCCCTCATATCACAAAACCCAACCACTCCCAGTAATAAGTGGCATGGTAAAATAAACGGACAAGCAACCATCACATCCCTCCGTCTTTTTTGCATTTCATCTCTCTACATTTACTTTCTCCGGTTCATCTCGCACACTCGATCCCTAGCTACTACTCCTAGGGCCAGTTCTTTTGGTAGCTTCCCTAGATTTTCCCATAAGACTACTCACAGTGGAGAGTAACAATAAGGTGCCTCACTCATTTTTTTGGGCTTCTAAACTACTACTCTGTCCTGGTTTATTCCTCACCATTGTAATTTGTGCTAAATTTTGACCAAAGATTTAACTGATAAAATGTTACTCCCTCCGTCTAGGTGTGTAACTCATCTTACGAAAACCAAATAATCCCAAAACACTTAGGCGCGGTGCATTAACTTCTACCTCGTTTCTTGTTTCTTGACATATCAACCAATAAGAGATAAAGAGTGCGCATGCTTTTAATGACTCTAGATATCAAACACGACATGCAAGTGGTTAGTTCATTGCATGCAATACTATTAATTAGCAAATAAACATTAATGTTTCTCGTTTCTCCTCCTCCTTGGTCACGGTGCACAGCCTAAGATGACTTACTCACCTAGACGGATGGAGTAGTGCATGTGACATGCACTAACATTTCATTAGTTAAATTTATGATCAAAATTTGACACAGATTACAATGGGGACCAATAAACCAGGACGGAGGTAGTAGTTATGGGATTACTAATCTAGAAGCCTAAAAGAACTGGCCCCTGGTACTCCTACTAGTAGTAGTACTCAAGTTGGAATTCCAATTGCACGACACAACTTGTTAGGCAAAAAATTCGATACAGGGTGTTGGAAGCGGTTTGGGAATTTGCATGCCTTTCCAACCAGTGAGATACTCCGTACAAAGTACGACAGAGAAATAACCACAGAGAAGGAAGCTAAGTAAACAATCAAACGAGCATTTTTGCATTTGTTTTGCATTGAATCGTTTCACAAGCTTGACTAGTGCTGTTTTTCTACTTTTACAAAAAAACCGCATCGTAATGTTAAAACGTGCATTTGCACATACATAAGTAATAGTAGTACTCCCTCCGTCTAGGTGTATAAATCTTCCCTCCTTCTTGGTCACGGTGCACAACCAAAGATGACTTGTTGACCTAGACGGAGGGACTAGCATAGTCTGCATGCATATATCGAGAGAGACGTGTAGTGCGATAGTATATAGTAAAGTTTGTGCTATATGCACGTACTTGAAAAATGCGTATGAATACACAAGGTTTCCAAACTTTCCCTTTTACATACTTAATTAAGGATGCTAAAAATTCCTGAACATTCGGGATTTATCATTTGTGTCCCAAAACTAATGAGATCGCCTTACGAAACAAAAATTATACTCCTCCTAAAAGCCACGTCGGTTGCAGGAGCGCTTGCGGCGCGCCACGAGTGCCCTGGTGCGTGACTGTTTTCCAGCGCGCCGACACAACGCCTCTTCCTCAGCCTCGCAACTCGTGAGGTGCTGATTGGAGGCTTGCCAGCAGGCGAGCGCGATCTCACCAGTGTGGTGATCCGACGCCAACAGGTACTCCTCCTTGCTGGAAGCGTGCACCTGGTCCATGTACCGCCAAGCATAGGTGAGGCGCTTGGGCCCGACTGCATTCAGGGCGTCGGCACGGGCATCCTCCGCCACCCTCACGTCCCTCGCACGAGCCTTCTGCCAAAGAGCCAATTGCCTGACTCCCTCGGATCCGACATAGAGCTTCCAGGCAGCTTGCCTCGCGGTGCGCTTCTATTCCTCAGCCTTCTTCTCCGCCTCTATTTTGGCGTGCTCTTCCAGCGGCAAAGCCTCCCACATGGCGACATCCATTTCTTTCCAAAGCTCCTCAAGGCTGGGGGGGCTTGGCGGGCGGCGCGGCGTTCTCCTCATAGCGGGGAGCCGACGCATCCTTCGACACACGTGCTGGCGAGATTGGGAATGCCGATGCGTCCACCTCGACTCGTCGCGGCGAGGAGTGGAACGTCGACGCGTCCAACTCGACTAGTGGCGGCGAGGAACAAAACGGCGACGCGTGACCGTTCGGGCGGTCCAGCGAGGGGTGCTTAGGGCTTGGGAGGGGTGATGCCATGGTGGTCGACGTGAGAGGGAGGGGGAGGAGATAGCGATGAATGTGAGCGTTCTTTCGAGTGCCGTGGGAGGCGCAGTATTTATAGCGAGCAATGGCACACCTAAGTAAGATATGGACTGAGCCGCACTGACTTAACTGCAGGTCCAGTTGCGTCACTGACATGTGGGCCAGACCCTTATTGGCCCATATGGCAGTGACCCATTGCACCTGCAGTTAAGTAACTGAAGCAGCGTCCCGAAAGATATGTTGCGTGATTAACGTAACAACTATGTGGGCATATTTGTTGGAGTAAATTACGGAGGGAGGGAAGGGGTGGAAGTATTGCTGGTCACAACGGATTGGACCAGCGTGAGGGGAGGAGAGTCATGCATGCAGATTTTTTCCACACGGGGTGGAGTGGTGGGACCACCGGAGGGAGAAGGAGAGTCTGGCAGGCATATTGTTTCCACACATGGAGAGGAAAAGATTTGGAGACGAACGGGCTTCCTGCAGGTATGGGGAACGGTGCATAATAAGTCATCTTGCATGCCGGGCTAGGTATAGTCTCAAGTAATTAAAAACATGCACGCCCCACACATGTTCATATTTCAAGGTGCACCAAATTATTGCATGCGATGATTAAGGCTGGCCATAATGGTGGTATCTTAGCTGGGAGTATCATATACTAATATCATGCATATGATACTACCTCCCTAATGCATAGTATCATATACTAGTATCATGTAGTACTTTATTTATTACCATGCATGACACATAGTAGTATAGCATTTATTATGATACAGTATCATGATATGATACTCAACCCTCTTTTTCTTGATTTAATTTTATGACACCTCATCAAAATTGCCTAGTTGACATGCATGATACTAGCTATGATACTACCATTACAACTAGCATCATGCACACGGAAATAGAAAACATGCTGATGTGGCAAAGAATTAAAGAAGAGAGGGGGGTTAGAGTAACTAGTGTTCATGCATGCATTGTAAACACATTTTTTTGTGAAGAACGACAGCATTAGTTGAGTACTTTTGCAGACTTCAAAAACTATTCCACCGCCTCTGCTATCTTGCTAAGGGTAGGTGAAAATTTTGAATCGAGCCCTTTAAACTAGAAGGGAGGTAGTAGTACTCTAATAGCTAACCTTGTTGTGATGACAAGATAGAACATGGCACGCACCTGGACGGAGGAACTAGTCTGCATTGTGCATTTAAGTTTTTTCTGAAGTCAATGTACCTCTACTTTGACCAAACTTATAGAAAAATGTATCAACATTCACAATGTCAAATCAATATTTTTACACTCATTATAAAACGTAGTTCTTATACTCATTATAATCAGTATTGTAGATATTGATACTTTTAGTATAAATTTGGTCAAACACTTTGCAAACGGTTGACCGGAGTAAAAAGGACCAGAGGGAGTATCATGCATGTAGAGTAGGCAAAAAAATTGCTCATCTATAGCCGGTCGAAGTCTCAAAGGGCGCGACCGCGCGAGGGAGGCGAAGGTCGTGGGAGGCGCGACGGTTGACGGAATTAAGTGAAGTTACATCCACGCGTTGGCATGGCGTGCAAACAGGCAGAAGCTATACCGTCAGGCCTACGATATGGGTCTAGTGGACATGACATCTAGTCGGTCCCGCATAGTTCTCGAGAACTCTTTGGGGGCTTGCAGCCGTTTATCCACCGGGCAAGCCAGCAACCCCACGCCGTTCGCACGCCGTACTTGTCCCCGTCTTCTACCTTACAACAGTTCGCTCCCAGTCGTCCCGTCCTTTCACATTAGTTCACTCCCAGTTTTTTTTTGCGGGGTACAACAGTTCAACTTCTCCTAACCCTCCTTGAAAATCCATGGCCTCCCAAATCTCCATGGTCGCCGCTGAGTACCAGGTTAGAGCCATCACCGGCGATGAGTTCATCGTCATCTACACACATGGATCCATGATGGTGAAAGCATGCCTTGCTCGTTTCCTACGCATGTTCAACAGTTCAACGGATGAGTGAGTCGTTGGGCTAGATGCTGAGTACACCACAGTCCTGGAAAGAGAGAAGATTCTAAAGGAGGCAGAGAGGAAGAAGACCGCCGTGATCCAGGTTTGCATACATAACGTTTGCTTGGTCTACCACATATGCCATGCCAACGTTGAGTGCCAGGATTTTAAGAACTTCCTCAAGGACAAAAGAGTGAAATTCGTTACTGTAGGCTTTAGGAACGACAGTGATATCCTGCGTCGGATAGGTCTCGTTGTAGGCCAGCCCTTCGATCTCCAGAAGGCAAGGCTGGTGTCCTCCTCTCAACCTTGAATGCCGACCCTGGCAGCAGCCATGATCGATCCTTTGTATGCTAAACTAAAGAAACCCCATCACGAGTTTCATCATGCGTGGGAGTCGAAGACATTAGATGAAGATCACATCCTGTACGTAGTAATCGATGCCTACCTTTGTTTATATATTTACAAGGGTTGGATGAAGAAGCAGAGCCCAGTGTCCGGTTCAAGCAAAGAAGCGTCGGCGAAGACGAAGAGGAAGAGGGACGAGGACGAAGTCGAGGACGTGGACTCGGACTCCGAGTAGGTGGCAGTCTCGTTGCTCATGCTGGTTCTACTGCTGTGTCAAGCGGACTAGTTGCTTAGTTTATTTTCAAGGGTGTGTTGTGCTGAGGCCCCAACATAACTATGTTTATGTTCTTTCTCGTTATTTGAACTCTTTACTACGTACAGTAGTACTAGTACTATGTCTTACAACTGTTCTTCTTGCAGTTGGTACTACTGCTCATATCTTCGTGTTCCTACTGTACTTAATACGTTTGTACTAGTGGTATAATTTGGGTCAGTCGATTTTTGAATGACGTTCGACGAAGCGAAGGAAGAAGACGACATAAAAGGTGGAAGAAGCCCTTCTAGCCATCCATGTTGCATCAAACGGCTCACAAGAGTCGACTGACCCAAATTGCTCCTTCAGATTGCAGGATCCACGTGGCATTCAAGGTCTTGAAGCTAGATTCCGCGTCCGCACCCGGTTTGCAGGCTCGACGCGCGCGCGGCCGGCTTCCGCCGCGACAGCCACCATGCGCGCCTCCTCTGCGCGGGCGGAGACGACAATGACACGCTAGTTCCTCCTCGTCGGTGTGCTGGAGCAGGCGCTCATCCTCCTCTTCATAAGCTGCGTGCATAGACGCGGCTCCACCAGCTGCTCGCGTGCTTGGCAGCATGGCGGCATCGCGAGGAGGGACTGCAGACGATGTGAGCGGGCGAGCCTTTGGCATCATGGCACAGGGATGACGGCGACACGGCGGTGATGGGCGAGAAATTGTTGGCCGGAGCAGGCTGGCACCGGCATGTGCAATGGCGGCGGCGGCATATTGATGAGTGCGTGTATGGAAGCTTACTTTAGTTTTATATACGGTGGTCAGACTTAAAAGAAAATTGTACTAGTACATGTAAACATTAGACTTAGGCAACACTTTTATTAGTTAGTACGACAACCACGATACAGAATCCTGTGCAAGCGCGTGAACCGCGGCCGCGCGGTCGATCGAACGGTGCGTCACCGTGTCGCGCTCGAAGGGCATCCACTGAACCTTATTGTGTGTGTGAAAACAATCCCGAATATTACTCAACTTTTTATTCCTGGAAAAGTTCTTGACGCTGCAATATTTCCATATATTTGAATTTAGCTCCAGTTCATGTTTATTTGGATTTGGACGTTTTAGGTGCGCCCTAGTTTTTTTTAATATTGATTTTGTGTGTCGGACTGAGAGAGAACGTGTGTATGTGTCCATATGGGTGTTGTGGCGAAAGGGCAATGTGGAGACGGTGTGCGTGTGATACAGACATAGAGAGGTGTGAATGTGCAAATGATCGTGCATGAGTGAGACATAGACAGATGCCGATACGTTGTGTATACATGAGAGAACGGTCTTCTAGTTTACTTGTGTGTGTGTGTGTGTGTGAGAGAGAGAGAGAGAGAGAGAGAGGAGAGAAGCATCCGTAACACAACAACCATCTCTCTCGATTCGTCCGTCCCTCGCACGATCACATGTAACACATGCATCAACGCCCGCGCACATTTTGACACCCTCACCCGGCCCCTCCCACTTCAAGGCCCGCACAATCTCTTCGTGAATACCCATTTCTCTCCTTAGGTTTGTTTTCTCTCAGTATATGACACACAGACACACACACACACACTCACACACACACACACACACACACACACACACACTCCCCCGAACACACAATCCATCACCATCCAATGTTATATGGCGACCACTCTCACTTGTGCTTCTTTGCACCCCAACATGCACAACACCTAAATCTTCAAAGAGGACATCGAGGAGATCGAAGACGGCGACCACACCGCACTAGAGAATGCGGGGCCATTTGGAAGCAGGATGATGTGACGACGGCTGACTGACTCCTCCCCCCACCCTCTCTCTCTCACACACAAAATTACCAATCCCTCTCTCCCCCGCACAAAATTATCAACCCCTCAACCCACGAGATCCTTCCCCTCTCGTCCATGTTTTTCCAGCTCTCTCATCAAACATGTTGTCTCTTCTCCTTCCACGTATACAGAATCCGGATGCACGCGCATCTCACGTATATTACATGTCTCCATCTTTCTCACAGACCAAACTTCTTCCTCTCTCTTTCTCTCTCTATCTCTCTCCCCTGTCTCGTTAGGTTTGTCTCCTACTCTCTCGTCCACATATATACAATCTTTCCCGCCCTATCTGCTCCATCTTCGCAAGCTCCCTCTGACGTTTCATTCACACATTGGGATATGTTCAAAATGTTGTTTCTATAATGGCTGATGTAGATTTATGGTTGGTTTTGTTGCATCCTACAAAGTAATAACTATGAAATGCATTTAGATTCTCATTTGACTGGGATTATGTGAGTTTGAGCATGTTGTGAAGTACTATAGACCTTGTATACATCTTGGGATTCGACAATGATTGTAACTATTGAATTGTATAGCCTAATATATTTATTTCACAATTTCAACAAATGATTAGTTCACTACAAACTAAGAAAACAAATGTGTACTCCCTCCATTTTTATTTAAGTCCGCGTATTAGCATTGGTCAAAGTCAAGTTTTGTGAACTCTCAGAAAGCTTATAACAAAAATATTAACATATACAATAACAAATTAATACCATTAGATTCATTATTGAATGTACTTTCACATCATACATATTTGTTATGGTAAATGTTTATATTTTTCTATAAAGTTGGTCAAACTTTAGGAAGTTTGACTTTTGTCAAACCTAATATGCAGAGTTTACTAGTACTACTCACTAGTTGGTTAGCTGAATCACTCAACACGCCACACGGGGAGTTCAGTGTCACAAAATTTTGAGGTCGGCGGGAAAATCTACCGCGATCCTGATTCGAGCAGTGGGAAGTTACCATCATAGCCATCGGAACAGGCGTACGGATGACGCTTGGTAGGGGGGCTGTTTTCGTAAATTCAGGTTCACCCTACCCAGCCAACCCCACCCCGGCACCCCTACCCAGCCAACCCCACCCCGGCACCCAGAGTAGTACACCTGAATACTCCCCATTTTCTATCCCCACCGCAAAATAGACTTCTCCAAGGCACTGCAGCCTTCGTGCTCATCCCCTTTACATCGGCGCACTCGTCCACTGCAACGCATCTACCTCATCGACGACCTCATACGTCACACTGGAGCCGGTCCATCGTCGTCGTCGTACACGGAGCCTCTTCCCCGGCATCGTCTTCCATGGTCTCGGATCTGCTTCTCGGAAGCTGACGCCAAGCGGACAAGCACCACTGTCATGGACAATGAACTAACTCACATTGCCGACCATGACTCACAAAGGCCGCCGCGACCATTGTTCTCCTCCTCGATTGGTAATGTGTGTATTGAATCACTTAACAGTATGTGTGTAGTTCCAATTTTGTTCATACCTACCCTTCAAATTTCCTGGGTTCTATTGTTCCCGTAAAAGTATTTGGTTATAGCCTCCAATGTCCAACAGAATATCAGCTCGTAATTGTGCATCGCTCCTGTATCACGATGTGCTAGTTTTGGCGCGCGGCATCCGGCGTGCCCTCCCACCGCTTTGTGCCTTGCCACCGCTCTCTCCCCGCTCTGTGCCTCGCCACCGCTCTCTCCCTGCTCTTTCTCGCCTCGCCGCCGCTGCACCACCATGTCGCCGCGTCGCCGGGAAACTTGGGGATATCGCGGCGTCCGTGCACGCCCCTCCGGCGGCTTCTCTGCCGAGATCCGGTTCTGCGGGATGCGCCTTGGCCTCGACAATTTAGACACCTCCAACGAGGCCGCCCGCGCGTATGATGCGGCGACGTGGCGCCTCCGGTGGCCTCATAGAACATTGAAATTCCCCAATGTGCCGACGCGGGAGCAGGTGCAGGAGCTCGAGCCTCTGCCGCGGCTTAGTACCGACGAGGATCGTCACGACAATCGGAGGCGGGAGCACCGTCTCGGCATCACCGAGATGGACGAGGAAGCCATGGCGCTGTGGCGCCAACACTTCCCACAAGACATCATCAACGAGCACGAGTTCTACGCGCAAAGGAGGGCGGAGAGGGATAAGAGGAGGGCGGAGTGAGCTGCCTATCGCGAGGACAAGTGTAGGCGAAAAGCAGACGCTCAATTCAACATGAGGCTAGGAGAAGCGTCACCCTGGGAATCCGACGACGATCGGTATCTTCACGCCTACAGTCAGACGTCGGAGGAGGATATCACCGAGGAGGAGTCGGACGACAAGGAGTAGTTGAATTATCTTTTTTTATCTATCAATGCTGAGAACTATCCTATACTCTCTAGTCTATCTACTTCTCGATCTCAGCACTGTAAACGCTTTTTTAAAGCGCCGTGCATTGCGATTATGTTGGAGATGCTCTAAGATGGCAGACGAGTGCTTTAATGTTGCCCAATAGATGCTCGAGTATTACTAGTAATATATTTTTCTTGTCATGTTGAGATTTTAAAACCACGAGTGTGAACATGCAGAGTAGCAATGAAGACCAAACACGGGATATTGGGGACATCTTCAAGGAGCGTGGCAATTTAAAGAGGAGCTGCACCGAACCTGTAAAACGAGGTTTGGTAAATAACACCCTTTCAATTACTTTCGTTTAGCCTTTTGTTCTTCGATGTGTATATGTTGTAGTTTCTGTTTCTCTTAAGCCTGGTGTTCTTCGATGTTTAATAAGAAGAGTCTTAATCGTCCTAATGCTTTATTTTTTAGCTTGATGTAGGAAGTGGGTGTTCTCACCTTGTAGTCTGTTTTTATTTTTTTCCTTTCGAATTCACTCCTTCGAGTTCTGTTTATCTGGCTTCTACTAAATGGATCTGGGTTGCTCTGAGTATTGATCTAAAAAAGAAGTAACTTCATGTCAGGACGTAGTTCCTATGAGGAGGGAAGTATGGTCAACCTCGAGATCATGCTTCCAAAATGAGGCTGGATTACACACAAGGTGCCAGTTCCCTAATGATGCTGGATTAGACACAAGGTGCAAATTCCCAGATGATGCTGGATTACACACAAGCCAGGTGGAGTCGTCAGCTGTTCGTGTCCTCGTGGCTCTAGTAAAGGCTGAAAGAAAAGTGTGCAGCAGCCCTTGAGAATGTAGTTGAGTTCCTGAAGAAGCGAAAAGAGCAATCAGATGCTCTCTTCACCCAAGCCAAAGAAGAGATGGAAGAAGCCAGAAATAAGCTAGCAGAGGCAGAGCAGGCTAGGCGTCTCCTGCTATCTAAAACTGTTGTCAATACAAAATTCCCTTCATAATAGCTAGGTTCAGATGTTTATCCAGTCAGCATGCATGTTGTGATGTCCGTGCATCTACTGATGTGGCACAAAATATTTTTTTTCGGGTCATGTAATAACAGCAATTACTTTCCAAACAATAACAGACGAAGCAGTCTTAAGCTGGTTGCACACGGCGAGGAGGCGAGCTCACCCGGGCCTGCAACGAGTGGGGCCCTCTTGGCCGGCGTGCTGGTTCAATGCCTGCGCTATGAGAGGTCGGGTCCGTGTCAGAGCAATCACCCCCTCCAGTCCTTTTTCTGTTTGGGTATAACAAAATCTTGTTTTCCATTCACATTTTACAAGTAAAATTCGTGGACAAACTTTGACCCAAAATACGATGGGGACTAGTAACCAGAATGAAGGTAGTAGTTTTTTTTAAATCAAAGAAGGGTTTCCCCTTTCGATTTTCATTACTGAAAACCAGCATCTAAATCTAAACCATAGTATTTGCCCTAGAACTACCAGGTTCAACATCTCGCAACATAAAACCGTACAACCATACGCCAAGGAGGTACGTAGTACTATGAATTCCATTTTCACTCCATACCAATCGTTCTAAAAACTACATAGTACTTATAACGCGCCATTGAAAATTGGAACTCTTAACCCCGCTAAAAAATGATATTTTAAACGTGGCTACTCGATCTATGGCAACTGGCGAGCCACCGCCTCCAAGTCGTTCACCTGTGGTCCTGACCATCAACTCCTATAGATCAAATTATCACGCGAGCTGACTATTCCTACAAAGGTGCTCCACCACGTACCCGGTACCCGCGAATGCAGCAATCGTGCACCTAGGGTTTCAGGGTTTATTTGTTAACGTCGCCTTTACGTAACACTATGTGTGCGAGACAGCAAGAGGCCGACTGCGTGCGTGCGCCTCTTCTCTTCGTATATGTACTCCACCGTTTGTCTAGTGTCCAAAAAATTATAATATCTACTAGCAATGTGCCAATGCATTGCCACACGATCAAAGTAGAATAATACATATTCACCGATTTGATAGAAAAAAAAGTCTAGTTTTGAAATACGTATATCACTAAAAATATGTTATGTTTCACTCAAAATATATTCCTTTGGCGGTTTTGATGAGATAAGGGAGGAATGTTGTTGGTTTCAAGATTCTAAAAGTGGTATATGTCTAATTTCTACTCTTACTAGCAAGATGCCCGTGCGTTGCACGGAGCATCAAGATCTTGTGGGAGAAAAGGATGAACGAGGGAAGGCCTTATCTGCAAATGTGGTGATGAGTGTGGGAAAATTGCCATATTTTCCTTCCTATCCGTCAGATATAAATCGGATGACCTACATTGCAGGATGGCAGGCCCACCATCATCACCAACTCTGTTTTTATCCCTACTCTTATAAAAAGCATTGTCGGTGATGATGGTGTGCCTGCCATCCTGCAATATAGCCCGTCCGATCTATATTCGACGGATAGGAAGGAAACTATGGCAATTTTGCAAAAAGATACCCACACCCCTCTCCACATTTGCAAATTCGGCCTTCCATCGTTCATCCTTTCCCCCCACAAGATAAACTACTCATACAAATGCATCTTCATGTTCCGTGCAATGCATGTGCATCTTGCTAGTTGTTGCAAAAAGCCCATGTGTGTGTAAGAGAGAGGGAGAGTGGAGGAGGACGGAGTGCATGTGTGACAAAGACACAAGGAATGTGTGTGTGATAGGTATCATCTTAAAATGAGGCGATAGTGTGTGTGTGCATGATCGAGAGGGCGTGTCTCAAGAAGGGAAGAAAATCTACATAGATACAAGGAGAGGGAGAGAGACATGTATGCGATAGTGGAAGCACGCGTGCGCGGGTGTATAAACCTGTCTAGAGGCTAGTCGATAAATGTTTGTGAGAGAAATACGAGTCGGGGTGCGAAAGCAAGAGTTTTGTGTGTGAGCGAGAGAGACGGTAGTCGGGAAGGGGAGTGGAAGCACGAGTGTGCAGGTGTATAAACTTATCTAGAGGCTAGTCGGTAAATGTTGGTGAGGGAAATACGAGTAGGGGTGCGAAAGCGAGAGTTTTGTGTGTGTGAGAGAGAGACGGTAGTTGGGAAGGGGAGTGGAAGCAGGAGTTGCGTGTGTGTGTGTGAGAGAGAGAGAGATGGGGGGGTTGTCTGATCGGTAAACAAATGAATAATGTCAGTCTGGGATGGAGATGAAAAGGAGACCGCAACAAATGTTGTGTCTACATGAGAGAGAAAGAGAGTAATTTTAGTGGTATGAGTCATATCAAGAGACATATAGGGTGTGTGAGAGAATCCCGTAGAGAGAAAGACAAAGTGAAAGACGAGTGGAGACTATGTGTGTGGCGGTGAAAAAGAAAGCTTAGGTACCGAGTGATACCAGATAACAGTAGAGACATGAGAGAAAATGAAAACCGTGTAATGTATAATGATAGGCAGAGTGTGACACTTCTCAAGGGAGACCTTGAGAGACCATGTTTGCGAGGATAGGAGAAACATGAAGTGAGCGCGCGGGTGAGCTGGAGAAAAGAGAGTGATACCTACATGAAGGAGCATGCATGCGAGAGAGATGGGCGTGAAAGGAGTGAACATAAAAGGGATTCAAATATTTGACTTCGATACGATGATACATGTAATCCATACTCGAACCAAAATTGATCTATCAAACATGCATACTCATATGAATTCACGCACATCTATGTTATTTAATATGTAGATATTATTGATCCATACATTTTAGTAGAACATAATTTGGTTAAATTTTTTTGAATTCAACCTTAAGATTTTGAGGTCATTGTATTTGTAAATCATATTATACATATAAAGGAGCAGAATTCTTTGTTGTGCTTTTGAAAGTATATATAAAAAATGATGTATATAGAATGTAATTCCAATTGAAAATGGATCCCGCCCGAAAAAACTGGAATACAAACGGTATTCGAATTGAGTTGGCATGGTAAACATGCACTCTACAAAATTTGAACAAAGCGGGGAAAGTCGCAGTAACCGCGCGAAACCAAAATCTGCGAGATTGAAATTACTACTGCCTATCCCTGCCACGCAAAGCCTATCTGCTAGATTTCTATAGGTTTCGATAGGGGTAGGTTGGTAATTTCACCCAAATGTGACATAACCGCCTCTCACCCGGATTTATACATGGTGGGCGCCAAAACACAGTGTGTCCTCGGCCGAAATCGACTCCCTCCCCGATTCATATTCATAAACGGTGGGCGCCAAAAACAAACTCTCGTCGGCAAATATTTGGTGTATGCGAGATTACCGTCCTATCCCCAACCGACTAATATTGCTATGATGTAGTAGGAAATTTGAAACGAGGGCTAAGTTTGTAAGTTTCCTCGCATTTGAGACAAGCACGCCCTGAATACATGGTTCCCCCCTTCCTCTCTACCTCCCTTTTCCCCATTTGTACTACGTGGGCACCAAAACACCCTCTCCACCCCAGCCTCCTCCGTCCGCCGATGTCCGCCACCCCATCCACCGCCGTCCTCCATGCCGGAGCTGATACCCCGACGCCGCCGTCCATTACAAGAGATCGACCTCTCTCATCCACGGCTTCAGACCGAGATCCTTGCATCCCGTCCTCTTGCTTCATCCCCGCCGTCGTCCACCTTGCCGGCACCGCTCCTACGACCGTCTCGTCTATCACGCCCCGCCGCCACCGTCTACCCTCCTAGATCTGCTTCCACGCTGCCGACAGCCATCGCTACCGCAGCACCGTCAAATTCTCAGCAGATGCATACATGGCGCCACACCAGAGGCGGTACTCTTTCGTATCTGCTCAACTTATTTATTGCAGCAATAAAATAGATCACCACTGCTTTACTCTGATTTCTTGTCTTGGTTGCCAAGTTGCCTTTGTCCCGTTTGCACCTTCAGATCCGCCATGGCACGCTCAACACTACACTCCCAATGCTTATGGTTTCCCCCTTTTATATTCCACACTAGTTAAATCACAGTAGACTAAATTTCAAAATTGGGTCAGTCGATTTTACAGAGCTCGCCGGAGTTGGCCGGTGCGAACGAAGGGGCTCGGGTGGTTGTGGGGCCTCGCCGAACAAAGAAAACTCGACGCGGGTGGGGGTGGGGGTGGCGGAGGAACACAGGCGGTGGGGGGCGGTGGTCCGGCCGGCGGCCCGTGCGGTGTTCTGTATGGGAAGAATCAGAGACGAGGAAGAAGAAGGGTTAGGAGACGTAGGATCTTCATCCAACCGCCTGAAATGGTCGAGAGACAGCTGGGAGTTGCGTTCTTAATGCGCTCTGGTTCATCATGTGTGGGCACTGCGCAACCAACATTTTATTATCCAAAATCTGCTTGCTCTTCTTTACCATGTTCCTCTTCCGTTCTTCTTTAATATGCACTCTCTCCGTTCCTAAATACAAGTCTTTGTATAGATTCCACCATGGACTACATATGGAGCAAAATGAGTGAATCTACACTCTAAAATGTATCTGGATACATCTGTATGTGATCCATAGTGGAAATCTCTACCAAGACCTATATTTTGGAACGGAGGGAGTATGATAGTAGTACAGTATGTTCCTTGTACTGAAGATGAGCAGGGACATTTGCAGTGTAGAGGTCTATAGGGTCGGTTGTGATGGACACTTTGAGCCTCTTTGATTCGTAGGATTTTGTAAACATAGGAATAGGATTTGTAGTGACCTGCCCACTTGAATCCTATAAGAATAGCAAGGAAATGCGGGGAGCTGTGTCGCCTTTGAGAGTTACACTGATATTAACAGTACCGCACCTTCACTTGAAGAGAGCTGGTATCCGAAGCCTTTCTAGCCGTACCGGCAATACTAGCACATATATTCCAGCAGGTTCCACTTTGCTAATTTTACTCTGATGCTTACGGTTTTCCCGTTATATCTACACTATGATCTGTGTAGCTGCTTTGTGTCGCACTAGCAGCAGTCCACTCTTGAAGCTAAACACTGCAATGACTTACAAAATTGGCACCAAGGCATTGAGTGCCATTCTGGATGCAATGAAACTCATACGCTCCCCACCTGTTGACTCTTGTTCAGAATATGATCCTAATGACTCTTGTTCAAAATTGCCACATATAGAGAGACAACATGGAATTGCATTTCTTTGGGCGCTGTGATTCATCATGAGTGGGCAACCAACATTGTATGCAATGAAGAGGAACCTTAAGAATATGCTTTCTCTTCTGTTCTTTAACATGTTCCTCTTTGTTTATTCTGTATTTAGTACGTACAGTATGTTCCTTGTCAGGAAGGGGCGCAGGGACATCTGCAGTCAACAGCTGATAGAGCTGGCCTGTACGTGATCGATAGGCTTTCAATTACTAGCGGCAATACAACACCGTATTTTCAAGCCAGTTCCACTTTCCCGATTTATATATCGTGGTTATGGTGTACCCCTGTTATGTACACTATGATCTGCCTAGTTGTTGTGTGCTCTTGTTATCATGGTTTGGCAATAAACTCTCTATACAGTATATTATGAACCTATCATCTGCCAACTATCCTTACTTCTGGAGCCTATTTTTTGTGTACTTGTGCCAGATTATATAAATGCACGCACCATATTACAGCACACATGAGCTCTCTCATCAGAATCCAGTGATAGCACACAAGTGTTTACAGGGGCGCCCCTATATTAGAATATCATCTGCATTACAAAGATAATCTCACAACTATTTATGTTTTCATGGTTCTCAGATATTATACGCAATTACAGTGAATATCAGAATCCGCGCATCAGAAGAATATTGTGGTACACTGCAATGACTTACAAAATTGGCACCAAGGCATTGAGTGCCATTCTGGATGCAATGAAACTCATACGCTCCCCACCTGTTGATTCTTGTTCAGAATATCATCCTAATGACTATTCTAACCTCGAGGAGTCAAAGGCAGATGGCCTGTCCTGTTCACCCATCAAGGTGCCTGTTCTAATTTGGCAAGGTTTTATTGATTGCGCGTATCTTGCATATGTTGTCTTGCATTTCTTCTACTTTGTTGCACCGCCATCTGCTTAGTTTACTCATCATATATGTCGAGATGCCATGCCCATCCATTATCAATACATATTCCATCTGTCATCATACCATGTTTTTCACTCAAATGTTGTTCTTGTGCATCAGACATCAAAAAGGAAGAGGGTGATTGCCGAACCTGAAGGAGCACCAGCAAAGTCCTTGAAAAACGTGGTGGTGCCGGAGAAATCAGACAACACCCCACTTATATTGGTTGTACAACCAGTGACACAAAACGTAGGACCGACTCCAGCAGACTGTACCCATACTTCACTGGCCACACCACTAGCCCCACCACACAGGACCTGCACTCCAGCAAAAGGTATACCGATTTCATTTGCCATAGCACCAGCCGTACCACAGAAAAATCCCACTCCAGCAAAAAGTACAGCAAGTCCACCGGCCGAAGACCTATCCCAACTGCAGAGACGGCCAATTCCTGCAGATTGGAACCCCATTCCATTTATTCCCAGTTTAAAAGACAATGCTTTCAATGTTGTTAGGGACTACGTGCATATATTCCCATCATGGGAAGATTATAGTGAAGACAAACACCATTTTCACATCTTCCTGTCCAACTTACGTGTAAGTGCTATTATTCATGGTTATTATTTTCCTGTTTTCTGCTGATTGAACACATCAATGATTTACATTACATTGTTGTAACTAGGCGAGGGTCAATCTGGATAGTCATGACGAGCAAAGCTTGCTTGTGCTTTTCAAGGAAGCATTGCAGCAGTATCGGTGTTACCTAAGGAAATCACACTTTGATGGCAAGTCTATAAACGAATTTCCGGTGAAGTCTCCTGTGCTAAATTTAAAAGACATTGAATGGAAAAACCTTGTTATGCACTGGTCTCGTTCCCAGGATGAGGTACTGTCTATGAAATCACATGACAATTTGAACTTCTACTTTTCCGCATGTGCCTTACGGATCTTTTTGCAGGAAATCTGCTCGAAGAAGAATTCCGGTTTGAAAAGAACGACAGGATATCGCAAATATGCTGCCCGCTGCTTTGCTCTTGTTAGTACCTATTGTCCTGTATCACTGTACTTGCATACCTACCTAGTTCATTACATGACAGCAGTATGCATGATAGCTTGCTTATCAATTGTTCGCTCCAAATTATCTGATCTGTATGAATGGTTACATTAGTGTAGAATATATCCAATGCCAATGAATTTTTTTAGCTCTGCATTGTTCTTGTAAGTACATGCTGTCCTTTATCAGTGTACTTATATTGACAGGTAGTTGTTCATGTACCATCACTCTGCAGCTTATTTTCCTTTGCCCTCCATTTTCTACACATCAGATCTATATTTACTCTTACCATAAGGTTGGTACTGAAGAAGTTTAGCTGTGCATTGCTCTTGGCTGTGCCTTTTGCCTGTATCGCTGCACATACATTTATAGCTACTTGGTTATGTAGCATCACTCTTCATCTTATCTTAAATATTCTCCATTTTTTCGTATATTATCACATCTATATTTACTCTTAACAAAATGTAGAATAAAGGCAATGCTTATGAAGAAGATTTGTGGTAAACTTCTTGAATTGCCCCCCCCCATCAGCATGGACAAGGGCTTTATAGAGCCTGTCTTCACCAGTAATGTAAGTTTGTCCTTCTCAAGCCTTCAAACTTTGTTGTGTATATTTGGTTAGGCATGACTGCAACAGCTGTTTATTTTTGGTGTTTGCATCAAATTGCATGTTTAAAGTTTATTATGTAGTTCATAAACAAAAGTTTTTCCTTCTCAATTTAAGTTTTCAGTTGTACAACCAAGTTCCTTCTTCACACCATGTAAATTAAACTATATAGAGCAAGTGATCTTCTTTTGCACTGCATGTATGCTTCTATTCTTCATCCGTAATCCAATAGTGTGGTGAACCTACCCACTATAGCACAATGTCATATTCTGCAATGTCTTAACTATGAACAATGTCATATCATTCTACTATTATTTAAACCGTCTCTTTATTTGCCATTCTGAAATGGGATAAATTGAGAGCACACTAACCATCGATACTTATTAGTTCTTGATCTGTAATCCAGTGGTGTCGTGAAGCTGCCAACTCCTTCGCAATGTCATTTCCTGCCATGTCTTGACCTGAACAATACCATATTGTGTTAATGCAATTTTAAACTGTGTCACTTTATTTGTCAGTAAGAAATGTGATGAATTGTCAGCACTGATACTTTTATGTGCAAAACTTGTCATCTGTCTGCTTGTTTATCTTTCAGAGTGAGGAAGATATAAGTGTTGAACAAGCGCAGTCTCATCATCTTGCTCAGCTGCTTGCGCTGCAGCTCCCCAGCAGGGCTAACCTTTCTTGAACTCTATTGAAGTGATGTCGGTTTTGTATATTATTTTGTCGGCATGTTTATTTGCACTGGTGGCGATCTTTGATGCCCAGTGCATGTAATCTGTTGTCTGTTTGTGCTTTATTATCATAGTGGCAAACTTTGATGCCCAGTGGATGTACTATGCCGTAATTTCTTTATTGTATAGTCTAGGTTTTTTCTTATTCACGATGCTGCAGTTATTTTACTGTATATATATCCTGTCTTCGCAGTAAACCGGCCAAACCGTAAAATTACGGTACATAATCGGGAGGACATGCAATCACGATGTATGATCTGCATCATGGGCCCCGTCATCTTGGTCCGTTAAACGGCCAAAAGTAAACTGGCCCACTAGTAGATAAGGGCCTTTAATAGGCCGAGTAAACCCCGACCATCTTTTCGCAATAAAACTCAATGGGGTTTTAGGTGGCTGAGAAGTAGGTTGGGCCTGAAACATGCCGAACAGCTCACTGGCCGGCAACAGCCCAAAATGGACCCCAGCCCATGAATGTGCGAATCAAATCACGGGCTTTTAACAGGCCAAAATTGTCTCGGTCCTTGTTTGGCCCAATCAGATATCAGCTGCGAGCAGTCCGGATGAAAACTGGGCCGTAGTTAGACCCAACTATATGACGGGCTATTAATAGGCCGAAATTAATATAGGGACGAAATGTTAAACGGGACCTTAAGAGGCCGAATTACTAAATGGGCCTTTAGCAAGTGGGCCCAAAAGCATAGCGTCCAGTTGACGGGCCGAATCTAATATGGGCCATAATTTAGCCCAAAGCCTCTTAAAGGGCCGGACCTGATCTAGGCCGTAATTTGGCCCAGAACATGGTAGGATTTTAACGGGCCGGATCTCATATGGGCCATTATTAGGCCCGGAACATGGCAGGCCATTAATGGATCGGATCAAATATGGGCCGACATTTGGCCCGAAACATGGCAGCCAGTTAATGGGCCGGCCTACTAGGGTCGTCAAAATCTTGTGGGCCTACAGCTGGGCCGGCCCATTAATGTCGGCAAAATCTTGTGGGCCTTTAGTTGGGCCGGCCCATTATGATCCGCAAGAATCTTGTGGGCCTTTACCTGGGCCGGCCCATTATGGCACACAAAAATCTTATGGGCCTTTACCTGGGCCGGCCCATTATGGCCCGCAAAATCTTGTGGGCCTTTAGGTGGGCCAGCCCATTATGGTCCACAAAATATTACGGGCCTTTAGCTGGGCCGGCCCATTATGGTCCTCAAAATCTTGTGGGCCTTTAGTTGGGTCAGCCCATTTAAACTTGATGGGCCGGTCCACGTGTCAACATATCATAGGCGTGTCTGGCCTATTGGATGAGTGACACCTGTGCCAACACGGAGCTGACACGTGTCTCCTCCAGCCAATGATGATTTTACACGTGGAAAATCCCCATTGGTTAGGGCTGGTAACGGGTTATCAGATCCAAAACCCGACCCGATAGCTTAACGACGTTCCGTTACGGTGGATGCCATGTGTCGGTCACCCTTGATGAAAGCACTTCTGTGACACGCGATTTATCATCATGGAAGTGGACACTTCCGTGATGATAATTTTGGTAATGTCATGGAACACTTCTACGACAGCACGGGTATGACTATCTTGATTCTGTCATAAAATCGTCATGGATGTACATGCATGACATAAAATGCGACCTACTGAGACAAACACGTATCATCACAGAAGTGTATTTTTTTGTAGTGCGTTGACGCCGCCGGACAGGAGCTCTGCTTGACCTGTTCCTCACAACGCCACCGGACGGGAGCTCCGCCACCCAATGGTCGCCTCGACGCCTATTTTCGCCCTCCCATGCTCTTCTCTCTGTTTCATCTCTCCTTTCCCTCCTCAACTCTCTTATGTATTTCTTATCTAATGAAAGATCGTGGATTACGCCTAGAGGGGGGTGAATAGGCACTTTAAAATAATTATGGTTTCGGCTTGAACAAATGCGGAATAAAACTAGTGTTTAATTTGCTAAGCACAAAACCTAAAATAACTAGGCTCACCTATGTGCACCAATAAGTTATGCTAAGCAAGATAAACAACTAAGTGATAGCAACATATATAACAAGGAACAATATGGCTATCACAAAGTAAAGTGCATAAGTAAAGGGCTCGGATAAGAGATAACCGAGGCACGCAGAGACGACGATGTATCCCGAAGTTCACACCCTTGCGGATGCTAATCTCCGTTTGGAGCGGTGTGGATGTACAATGCTCCCTAAGAAGCCACTAGGGCCACCATAATCTCCTCACGCCCTCGCACGATGCAAGATTCCGTGATTCCACTAAGGGACCCTTGAGGGCGGTTGTCGGTGTTAAAACCGACCGATCTTGGGTAGGGTGTCCCGAACTGTGCGTATGAGGATCGAAGATAATAAGAGGCAGGGGACACGATGTTTACCCAAGTTCGGGCCCTCTTAATGGAGGTAATACCCTACATCCTGCTTGATTGACTTTGATGAGTATATGGGTTACAAGAGTTGATCTACCTCAAGATCGTAATGGCTAAACCCTAGATGTCTAACCTATATGATTGTGATCGCCTCTACAGACTGAACCCTCTAGTTTATATAGACATTGGAGGGGCCTAGGGTTGTATAGAGTCGGTTTACAGATAAAGGAAACTACACATCCGGGCGTTAAGCTTGCCATCCATGCAAAGGAGAGTCCCATCGGACACGGGGGGAAGGCCTTCTACCTTGTATCTTCACGGCCCATCAGTCCGGCCCATATCACATAGCTCAGACACCCGAGGACCCCATAGTCCAGGACTCCCTCAGTAGCCCCTGAACCAGTCTCTCGATGACGATGTGTTCGGTACGCAGATTGTCTTCGGTATTGCAGGGCGGGTTCCTCCTCCGAATACTTCAAAGCAATCTTCTGAACATGAGAAGTGTATCTGGCTCTGTATAACAGTTACAACTCTCACCCACAAGGGCATAATACTTAATCAAAATGAGGCATGTCTACTGACAGCTTTATCGATGAAACCTTATGTCTGGCCCCTTTATTATTTCGAACCGTTTTTTGGCCTCTCGCTTTGCGTTTTGAGATGCAACCTCCACTGACACGTCTTGTCAAAGCAGAGATCATCTCCTCTTATTGCGGGATTCTCATCAATACGGGTTTGGGTAATCCAACCGTGCCATTCGCATGACCCCTTGGGAACAGGCGAGTTTTAAGTCTAGAGGGGGGGCGCTTGATATTCACAGCCTATGTAAACGGATAAAGATCCCTTCTTTTCACCCCATGCCTTCGTTATCGCTCGGCCTTCCCATCCTCAAGCTCCAGCGCCCAAGTTCCGATCTTCCCCACCGCCACTAACCTTTCCGGCCATGTCCGTATCCGGTTCTCAAGGCAAGTGGGTGGCCTCCTCCGTGACGAAGAAGTACATCAAGGAGCTCCTGGAGGCAGGATACCTGAGTGCGGATGTTGCGCACAGGATCCCTGCCGAAAAGCAGGTCATCCCCACCCCAGAGCCATGCGAAAGGGTGGTATTTATCCCCCACTTCCTCCGCGGGCTAGGGTTTCCCCTCCAACCCTTTGTCCGCGGTCTCGTGTTCTATTACGGACTAGATTTACATGATCTAGCACCGAATTCCTTTCTCCACATCTCAGCGTTCATCGTTGTGTGTGAGGTGCTCCTCCGCATCCCCCCACACATTGACCTATGGCTCAAGGTCTTCAACGTGAAGCCGAAGGTGGTCGATGGCAGCACGCGGACTGCGGCGGCACCATGGTGAGCAAGCTCCCCAACGTCACCTTGCCCAAAGGGGTCTTTGTGGAGACGGTCAAGATGGTAGCAGGAGTGGTTCTACATCACCGAACTGCACGACGCCAACTGAGCTGCCACTCCTAATTTTAGGTATGGACCCCCAATGCATCTCGAGTCGTGGACCAACAAGGGTCTAGACTGGGGGTCAACTGACGAAGTGATGATGCTGCAAAAGCACATCAAGAATATTATTGAAAAGAACACCAGCCTCACTAACGTGATCCAGGTGATGTTGTTCCGCCAGATCCTTCCCTGCCAGCGCCTGCCTCTCCACATGTGGGAGTTCAATCCGGAAGGACCGCGGACCTTGCAGCGATTCTTCGGCACGATGCGCGGAGAGATCTGGAAGTTGCTCTTCAAAGCCGAGAAGTCGTGGCAGAAGAAGACCGACGACATCGGCCTCGACTACGATCATCCAGCCACCGAGGTAACTGTTCAGTTTCCGAACATAACTCAGTTCACAAATCAAAGGGGTATGCTGAAACTCCCATCCTTTAATCAGGGCTAGACAAAGAAGGCAGAGCGGATCAAGTGTCAGGCTCCGCTGCCCGAAAACCCAGATGGTCCTCTGCTAACGAGGATGCTGGTCCCGGCGCCGTACCAGGCGCCGGAGAAGAAGGCCAAGAAGAAGGGCAAGGAGGCCAAAAGTGGCCTCCATCGTAAAGGTACTTCGGACGCTATGTCTGAAGAGACCAAGGCTCACTCCTCCCATGAGGGAGATGGAGACAAGGAGGAGGAGGAAGAAAGAAATTCTCCCCCTAAGGGGAGGAAGAATAAAAGGTCGGCCTCCGCAGATCCAGAGGCGGAGGCGTCCAAAAGGGGGAAGATATCCCTCTTGGATGGCTCGGATTCAGATGCCGAAGCCATCCCCAAGCGGCGCCCTAGGGAAAAGCCCTTGGCCGAATTGTAACTATCTAAGAATGCTTTACATACATCCGATCTCTTACAAGTTGTAGGATAACATGTTACTTTTTGTGTTTCAGTCCGACCCGTGGTCTCCCCCAGCAATCATCATCTTCGGGGAACTCTCTAGCGCTAGAGATGGTGGAGAGCGAAACGCCCCCGCGAACTTCTCCGCCACCCACCATCGATGACACCGAGGTGTTATCCCAAAGGACCTCTCCCGGCCACGGAGAGGTGCGGGAGGCCGACAAGACAGTGCCAGACGGTAACGCCTCGGCTGCCGAGAACATGGGGGGCGCAACCCCCATGGAGACTGACGACGGGGGCCCTGACCAGTCCGGCCCCCAGCCAAACACCATTTCGGAGACCAATGTGGCTCCAAAATCGAGCGAGCAACCCCTTTCAAAGGAAGGGGGAGTGTCTACTCTGACGGCGGCCTCTAGTAATTTGGAGGTGCCGAACCCTCTGTTGGACACACTGCAATGTGCTTCCATCATGGAGGAGCACCGTACCTTGATGGGCACGATGGATGAGAAGGTGCAGTATGGCAAAAGAGGGCTGAACGAAGCCTTCACCAGCCTACTAACAGGCTTTGAGGTATACGATGAAATATTTTTAGCCGCTTTTCATATGAAAAACATAACTATGTATAGATAGTAGCGCCCGAGACTCTGTTCAGCTTAAAAGGCCGAATAGAGGATCAAGTGATATTCGCAGGAGATAACGTACTTGTCTATTATGATAAACAAGGCTTCGCTCTTAGCAACGACCGCCCAGGCCGCCGAAGTATCCGAACTCAAGCGGAAGCTGGAGCTGGCCGATGAGGATCTCGTCCGCATCAACAAGCGGTTTGATGAGGCGCAAGGTATGTTTTTGAAAAATTGTGGGAACATCTGAAGTAATAGACCCATGCAGAGTCCAAGCTCCTGTGTTGCCCTGTTCACTATTACAGGTAGTGCGGCCGAGGTCAAGACCCTGAAGGGCGACCTCGCCCGAGCCAAGGAGCAGGCATGGGTGAGCCAAGCGGCCGCTAAAAAAGCGGCCGCAGATTTGAAGGCCGAGCAGGTTCCCCGCTACCGATACGAGGAGCGGGTGACCGAAGTGGCGCAAGAGCTCAAGGATGCCGCCGGCAAGTGCGAGGCATTGGAAGAGAAGAATATGGCCCAAGCGTCCGATCTCGCCAAGGCTCTCCAGGGGGCCAAGGAGGCGCGGACCGAGTCCCGGGAGGCTCGCGGGGAGATCAAGCAAGCTGGACAGATAGCGGCTGGTAAGCCCTTTCTTTTGCAGAGTAAATTCGGCGGTCAGAAGTATGCCTTGCTTACTCGGCTATGGAGTTCTCCAGATGCCTTTGTGGATCTCCCGAAGAGCGCTGTCGATGCCGCATAGTATTTCCGGGCCCAAGAGGGGAACACGACCGAGAAGCTCTTCTAGTCACAGCACCTGGCGCCAGAGCGTCCAGTGCTATTGAATGACTAGATGATGCAGCTAGCGGAGCTGCATAGGATGTCCGGTCTGGCCATGAAGGATGTCATAGTCCGGCTCTGGCCAGCCGACCCCTTCCTAGCAGTTACTTCGGCCTCGTGAAGCGACTCACTGATGCGCTGCCATGCATTGACTCTATCAAACGCTCGGCATGCATAGAAGGTGTGCGGATGGCCTTTGCCCATGTCAAGATGCACTACGTGAAGATGAAGGCCGCCATCATGGCGGAAGAGGGCCCACCCTAAGGCAAGGACCACCGCAAGCCAGAGCGGTATTTTGAAGACATCCTGGAGGGTGCCCGATTAATAAAGGGCCAATGCTTAAAAGATGTCATATTTGAGTGAATGTATCCGAGCTATCCAGATGCTGTATTATGAACCAAGGCTTTGTAATCTATTTATGCTTTTATCTGAACTACTTACCTCCTGTGTGGTCGTATTTTATTATTTTGAAGGTTTTCCAGTCGTCGGCTTCAGCCCCCACGTGGACGCTACCGGGGTGTTCTAAATAACGTATAATCACTCTTGACCCAACGTCCTGGTCCGTAAAGGAGGTGACTACGTAGCGAACCAAGCAATCGGACTATGCGGCTTTAGCACTTTAACTTAGCCATAGGAGTTTGACGGTGGGGCTACGTACTAGCCCCTGGTGCGTATGCGGCTGTCCGCACTGGTATGTCTTAGGTGCGTGACTGAACCGAAGCTAGTCCTTCATATAATACGGAAGAAATTGCAATAGATTTGTATTAAGTCGACGAATAGCCGACCAGCTCTCGCCGCACCATGACAATCAGTTTTCGGCTTTCTCTACTGAGGTGTTTGACCGGACGAACTAGAAACACAATCGCAGTAGTTCTCCCTTTACTACCTTAGCCGAATAAGCAGAACGTAAGGTGGTAACCACAGGAGCCGGGCAACCCAACTATTGACCAAAGACATGATTCGGAGCCGATGCATATAATGCAATATTCGGGTCGCCGAAGTATACTATAAAAGTGTTCGGACTTTTTTTTGCAAAGTATAGGTGGCCAATAGATCCCCTAGCATTGTAAGCCATTGCGAAGTGTATATGCCAATCTAACGTGAAGAGGGAATACATATTAGGAAATAAGCCAATACCAAATAAGGTTGGGCGAAACTGCTTCCATTATAGTCTGATTGACACGTCAAAATGTGTTCTTATAGAGGATGCCATAAGCGTCAAGTCTATTTATATGCCGAGAATATGTGAACAAGGGAGAGTTGTATACAAGTCCTAAAAAGAAATGGTAGTCTTGAATATCCTTTGGACACCCTGCCACACGTCTGTGCCGCTTTCGCCTTTGAGGGAGAGATTCCTTGAGAGGAACGGCCCACGGTTGTCTGTACGAAGCCGGGCCCGGAAAGAGTCCTTGTACGACCGTGGATTAGCTAGGTTTTAATGCACCTGTGGTATTGAAGAAGAAAAAGGAAAAAGGATCAGAGGTCAAGGTCATATAAGGTCGAACCGTACTATAAACCTATCCATATTGTGGCTCCGTCATTGTGATCGACGGAGGCCAAACTGCTAGTCCAGCTCTGGAATCGTTGAGCTGTCATCATGCAGAGTGGGTCGGACTCGTTTAACATTGTCCGGGGGCTTGATATGGCCGACGAAATGTGCGGCTTGATAGGGCCTCTCTGTACCTCGGCCACGAGGGCTGCGGTTTGCTCCTCGGTACGGAGGGAGCACTCCATGTTTCCATTAACTGTAATAACGCCGCGGGGTCCGGGAATTTTGTGCTTTAAGTAAGCTTAATGTGGGACCACATTGAAGCTAGCAAAGGCGGTTCGTCTGAGTAGTGCATGATAACCACTGCGGAAGGGGACGATGTCGAAGATCAAGTCTTCGCTTCGGAAGTTATCCGGCGAACCGAAGACCACTTCCTATGTTATTGAGCCCGAGCAGAGGGCCTCTACACCAGGTATTACTCCTTTAAAGGTAATATTAGTAGGCTTCATTCTTGATGGGTCAATACCCATTTTGCGGATCGTGTCTTGATAAATCAAGTTAAGACTACTGCTGCCGTCCATAAGGACTCGGGTCAGATGGAATTCGTTGATGAATGGATCAAGGACCAAGGCTGCCAAATCTCCATGATGGATACTGGTCGGGTGATCCTTACGATCGAAGGTGATCGGATAGGCCGACCAGGGGTTGAATTTTGGGGTGACCGGCTCTACAGCGTAGATGTCCCTTAGGCATGCTTGCGCTCCCTCCTGGGGATATGTGTAACGTATATCATATTCACTGTTTTCATCTCGGAGGGAAGTTTCTTCTGTCCCACTGTGTTCGATGGGCGAGGCTCTTCGTCATCCTCACTTGGCGGCCCTTTCCCCTTGTGTTCGGTGTTTAACTTACCGGCCTGTTTAAAGACCCAACAATTTCTGTTGGAATGATTGGCAGGCTTATCAGGGGTGCCATGAATCTGGCAAAGTCGATCGAGTATTTTGTCCAAACTGGATGGACCATCTTTGTTTCCTTTGAATGGCTTCTTCTGCTGTCCGGATTTAGAGCCACTGAATCCGGCATTGACCGCCGTGTCTTCGGTATCGTCATTGTTGTTTCGACGCTTATGTTTGTTGCGTCGTGGCCTAGCGTTGCCATCTCTGGCTTCGGAGGTGCTAGGGTCGCTGGTACTGTTGCTTCCACGAGCTAACCAGCTATCCTCCCCATCGCAAAAGCGGGTCATGAGTGCAGTAAGGGCTGCCATGGACTTCGGCTTTTCTTGGTCGAGGTGTTCAGCAAGCCATTCGTCATGGATGCTTTGTTTAAAGGCCGCGAGGGCCTCGGCGTCCGGACAATTGACAATTTGGTTCTTTTTAATTAAGAACCTAGTATAGAGTTTGCGAGCTGACTCTTCGGGTGTTGGGGAACATAGTAATTTCAAAAAAATTCCTACGATCACGCAAGATCTATATCTAGGTGATGCATAGCAACGAGAGGGAAAAGTATGTCCATGTACCCTCGTAGACCGAAAACAGAAGCATTAAGTAATGCGGTTGATGCAGTCGAACGTTTTTGCGACCCAACCGATCAAGTACCGAATGCACGGCACCTCCGCGATCTGCACATGTTCTACTCGGTGAAGTCCCTCGAACTCTAGATCCAGCTGAGGCCGAGGGAGAGTTCCGTCAGCACGACGGCGTGGTAAAGGTGATGATAAAGTTACCGGCGCAGGGCTTCGCCTAAGCACTATGATGATATGACCGAGGTGTGTAACTGTGGAGGGGGGCACCGCACACGGCTAAAAGATCAACTTGTCTGTCTATGGGGTGCCCCCCTCCCCCGTATATAAAGGAGGATAGAGGAGGCCGGCCGGCCCTCCTTGGCGCGCCCTGATACGTCCATTTTGCATCATGCTTTTATATCGATATTTATTGCATTATGGGTTGTTATTACACGTAATGTCACAATACTTATGGCTATTCTCTCTTATTTTACAAGGTTTATCATGAAGAGGGAGGATGCCGGCAGCTGGGATTCTAGATGGAAAAGGAGCAAATATTGGAAACCTATTCTGCACAGCTCCAAAAGACCTGCAACTCCACCAAAGTCATTTTTCGATTTAATAAGAATTATTGGGCAAAGAAAGTACCAGAGGGGACCCACACCCTGGCCAGGAGGGTAGGGGCGCCCCCCCTACTGGGCACGCCCCCTTTCTCCTGGGCCCCCTGGTGGCCCTCCGGTGCCCATCTTCCGCTATATGAGGTCTCTTACCCTGGAAAAAATCAGAAGCACACTCACGAGATGAAACTCCACCGCCACGAGGCGGAACCTTGGCGGAACCAATCTAGGGCTCCGGGGGAGCTGTTCTGCCAGGGAAACTTCCCTCCGGGAGGGGGAAATCATCACCATCATCATCACCAACGATCCTCTCATCGGGAGGGGGTCAATCTCCATCAACATCTTCACCAGCACCATCTCCTCTCAAACCCTAGTTCATCTCTTGTGTCCAATCTTGTATCCAAAACCACAAATTGGTACCTGTGGGTTGCTAGTAGTGTTGATTACTCCTTGTAGTTGATGCTAATTGGTTTACTTGGTGGAAGATCATATGTTCAGATCCTTTATGCATATTAATACTTCTCTGATTATGAACATGAATATGCTTTGTGAGTAGTTCCTTTTGTTCCTGAGGACATG
Organism: Triticum aestivum; assembly: GCF_018294505.1. NCBI lineage: Eukaryota > Viridiplantae > Streptophyta > Magnoliopsida > Poales > Poaceae > Triticum > Triticum aestivum. Next base: position 653,678,483 of record NC_057795.1, on the reverse strand, counting down.
GGTGAAGTCTTGCTGTTAGTAGTCATGTGAATTTGGTATTCGTTCGATATTTTGATGAGATGTATGTTGTCTCTCCTCTAGTGGTGTTACGTGAACGTCAACTACATGACACTTCACCATTATTTGGGCCTAGAGGAAGGCATTGGGAGGTAATAAGTAGACGATGGGTTGCTAAAGTGACAGAAGCTTAGACCCTAGTTTATATGTTGCTTTGTAAGGGGCTAATTTGCACTAGTGCAGAACCGGGCAATAGCACCGGTTCGTAACGCCCTTTAGTGCCGGGTCCACAACCGGCACTAAAGTGTGGTCACGAAAGCCCCCCCCCCTTTAGTACCGGTTCAGCACGAACCGGTGCTAAAGGCCAACCACGTGGCGCGAGGCAGCTCCGGGGGCAGGGAGCCCTTTAGTACCGGTTGGTAACACCAACCGGTACTATAAGGTTTGGGGGGTTCTAGTTTTATGATTTATTTTTCATTTAATTTTGTGTTTCCATTTTAATTCTTTTTCGTTTGCTGGTATTTTACGATACTACACATTGTACACGTTATGCATATATATATATGTAGAATTTCTAGTAGAACCAATCATGCATATATATATCATCAATGTCTCACAAACCACCATATTAATTAATTCACACATACACACATGTATAGCTATATACAATTTCTTCTACATATGCATGTTGCCTTTGGAGCCAGTGGCATTAGCCTAATTGGTGCCTTCGGAGCATGATGCCAATTGGAAGTGGTTTTCATGGGGGCGGTAGCGGGTAATAGTATTCTCCCTTCGGATTTATGACCTGGTCGAGCAAAAATCCCGCTATTTCCTCTTGAAGTGCTTCTACGCGCTCCGTTTCGAGGAGCTTGTCCCGCACCTCTGTGAACTGTTAAGAAGGAGATCAATATTCATTTGTATTAGTTGTGTGACTAGATATCGATAATGGTGGAAAAATTGTGAATAGTGTTCTGACAAGCGTACCCATTCCTGTCTTTGAGATCTGCTCCTTTCGGACGCCATCATGCGAATGTTCTCGCAAACGCAGAATGCACACAGATCAGTCCCCTGCGCCTGCTGCAGGGCCTTTACGAGAATGGAATTTGATCAGACAATAATTAATCAAGCATGATAATTAAAGAGATGGCAGCTAGCTAGCTAGCTAGTACTACTTAATTACTTACCTTGGGTCGAAACCATATAAGCTTTTTTTCCATTTGCCTTCCGTGACGCTGATGAACCTTGCCCAAGCCCTTCCCGCCGACAAAGAAAATGAATAAAGGGGTTATTAAATAGTTCATATCATGAAATGACGAACTAAATAGGCCGAGATATATGGTTAATAATGATTGAAATTACCTGTTGACTATCCCAAACAAGATGTTATAGTGAGTATTTGCTTTGAGTAGTGAGTCCAGTATTTCAACTGTTCCGGCGTCAACTTTAATGATACACAAGATCCAGTGAAATCTGCATGCACACACATTTGCATGTCTTAATTAAGCGGGCATATGTAAGCAAAACCATGTAGCTAGCTAGTAGGCAAAAACAGAGAATTTGTAGTACAAGACAGTGTGACCCACTGGAAGTTGTAAGGAAGTAGTATACATTCATTGTATTTGAGGCGCTTCAAGAACTCTAGCATGTTGTCCTCTACGGCCTTTTGATGATGTGCATTTATTTTCCATGTGTATTCATTAACGGTGTTTGGGTCAATGAACCCAATGCCAAAGCGTCCACCTTTTCTCATTTCATACATCTTCATCCTGCATAATACCACAGAAAAGAATATAGTGAGGATAATTACAGGTAATGATTGATCAAAAGGATCACTACAGCTAGCTTGAGACTTAAATTACAGAAAGAAATCACTTACACACAATAGCAACTGACGATAGATTTGTCGAGTGCGTCTTGATTGTATAACTGAAACAGTTCAGAATTCTCAACGGATAGAGCTTTCTCATGGAAGTAATGCTCCTCCTTGACATTCACCATGAGGGACAATCGATTGGAAATCTTGGTAATGTTCATGTACCATTGATGCAATTCATACATTCTCGTTGGGAGGTTCTTGACCTTGTCTGGCTTGACCAAAGGTTGGCCCCGGACATATTTCCGTTTTATTTCATCCTCTGTAAGCACAGGCATGGGCTCGATCTCGAGGAGTTGTCCAACAGTGATGTTGAGAACTTCAGCCTGCATTATATGGTCCTTGGTTATTACCACATTCCCACCTCGGGAACGTAAACTGTTTGCTCACAATAATATTGGGCGCGCGTACTGTCACGTGTTGTTGGCACAACAAGCGAGGGGATCGATTGCGCCGCTTGTTCCCCCAGCTGGGGAATGGTTTCCCGCATTTTTCGACAGCTGCTTGTTGTTTGCTCGATCCCGAGCTCGCCTCCTTACGTAGACGTGCTCGATTTAACTTCCTGATGTGGCGCTCATAGTCTGTGTCAACAGGCTTGGGAGCTGGTGGTTGAGCCATACGAATGAAGTGGTCAATCGTTTCCTTAGGCACTTTCTCCCTTGGCGGCGGTTGCGGTTTCGGTGCAAAATGGGCTTCCACCTGGGCCTTCGATATGGCTGCGTTTTCCTCCTCGGACCTGTCATAAGGCCTCTGCGGAAGAGGCGTGAGGCTTGGACCATATTTATATCGCTTGCCTCCGCCTGTACTTCCTGTACTACCTCGACTCGTACTGCTACGCACCAAAGCTGCGGGGTGTCTCTTCTGCGATTGATGAGGTGGCGGAGACGACTGACGGGGCTGAGTTGGACGAGGAGGAGTGGCCTGAAGCTGTGCCGGACTTGGAGGAGGAGTGGCCTGAGGTTGTGCCGGACTTGGAGGAGGAGTGGACGTCTGACGCTGTGGCGGACTTGGAGGAGGAGGAGTGGCCTGACACTTTGCCGGACTTGGAGGAGGAGTGTCCTGAGGTTGTGCCGGACTTGGAGGAGGAGTGGACGTCTGACGCTGTGGTGGACTTGGAGGAGGAGGAGTGGCCTGACACTTTGCCGGACTTGGAGGAGGAGTGGCCTGACACTTTGCCGGACTTGGTGGACTTGCAGGAGCGGGAGTCTGCTGACTCGGTGGCGGACTTCAATGAGAAGTCGGCTGATGCGGTGTCGGTGGCCTTGGAAAGATGATGCAATCCTTTTTCCATAGGATGATACGATGTTTGGCCTCTCCGAGAAAGTCCTCGTCGTCACCTCCAGGAATGTCAAGCTGTAGCTTTGAATATGGGTCCACCACCTCATCAACCAAGACACGAGCATAGCCCGCTGGAATCGGGTTGCAATGGAAGGTTGCCTTGGGGGGATTTGTAAAAGCAACGGCGTCCGCCACCTTCATGGATATGTTCTTCATTTTGACGTGTAGCTCGCAGTTAGTGTTATCCGTGATGTCACCCACGAGGTATCTATCCAGCATTGCGTCGTCCGGGGCGGAACCCACGCTGCTTCTCGGCATGGATGGGGCGGTGCTATCCAATGCTGGATCATCCGCTAGCTGCTGCAGCTGCTGAGACCCCCTTTTCTGGCTAAGTGAGTCGATCTGCTCCTGCTGCCGCTGGAATTTGACTGCCAATTCCGCTTGACTTGCTTCTAGTCCTTGAAGGCGTTCATAGTCCCGCTTCCTCTGCTCCTCCTCCATCTTCCTCTTCTTCTCCTCCGCAATCTTCTTTCTCGCACGGGTTCTGTAGTCGTTGTTCCAGTCTGAAAACCCCTCATACCACGGAATAGCACCCATGCCTCGTGTTCTTCCCGGGTGTTCAGGATTTCCCAGGGCACGCGTAAGCTCGTCGTTCTCTCTGTTGGGCTGGAACACCCCCGATCGTGCCTCTTCTATTGCAACAAGTATCGCATCGTCGGCTCCCTTCAGACTTGCCCTCGTCGAAACATTGCCTGTCTTCAGGTCCAACTCCCCCCAATGCACATAGAACCAAGTCCTGCACCTGGGGGCCAGCTCTTAGTAACCGGAGTGACACCTGCATCCTCCATCTCTTTCTCAGACTTATCCCACTTAAGCATTGCCACCGCATAGCCACCTGGCCCCAGCTTATGGAACTTATCCTTTTTTCGGCATTCTTCTTGTTTATTCTCGACCGTTCCTTAGCTAATTCCGAATCCTTGAATTTCACGAAATCGTCCCAATGAGCACGTTGGTTCTCTAGTGTTCCCTCGAATACTGGAGTCTTCCTTCCTCCCTTGACGTACTTGTCCCATTCACGATTCTTGGGGTTCTTGAATGCAACCGCCATCTTCCTAAGAGCAGCGTCCTTGACTTTCTGCACATCTGCTTCTGTGAAATGATCTGGTAGGGTGAAATGTTCCATGAGAGTATCCCAAAGCAGTTCTTTTTATCTTTTGTCGACAAAAGTAACATCTGGACGTGGAGCAGCGTCCTTTTTGTCTTTTGTCTTTTGCTGGCTCTCTCCATTCTTGAAGGGAGATCGGGAGTTGGTCCTTCACAACAACTCCGCACTGACGAACGAACTTGTCCGCAATATTCTTAGGCGCTAATGGTTCGCCATTAGGTCTGATTGCCTCGATATTGTACTTTACGCCCTCCTTCAACTTTTTGTTCGGGCCTCGTTTCGTCCTTTTGCCTGAAGATTTGCTCGATCCGGATGGCTAAAAGAACAAAGATCGATTCGTTAATATATCTTCAAGTCATTTAAAACATGTGATGATCACCAGATGCCTGCTTATATAAATATATATACCTCGCCAGTCTTTGTTGTTTCAAGATCAACATTTTCTTTGTCATCATCATAATCATAGTTCATGACTTCATCAATTCGGTTGTCGCGATCGAATATCATATCACCCTCTCCGGTGTTGTTTAGAAATTCGGAGCCGTCATAATCTTCTTCATTCTGATCATCATCTGGCCCGTTAGGATGGCATATCATATCGAACATGGCATGTTCTCCCTCTCTGCCAGTATTATCCGCCATAGCTTTTATTTAACTAATCCAAAAGAAATATAAAACAATTTAGTATTCAAATTACATCGTCTCGAATAATAGATATAATCTCGAATACATCGTCTCGAATAATAGATATAATCTCGAAAACATCGTCTCGAATAATAGATATAATCTCAAATACATCGTCTCGAATAATAGATATAATCTCGAATACATCACTGGCTAGGTAGCTAATCAAGATCGAATACTACAAAAGAATCTAGGACACTCGCGGTTCCTGCGGCGCGGGCTGTGGACACCCAAAGAGAAGGAACCCTCACAGGATCATAGCTGAAGTGAGATCCCTGAAGAAACTGTCAGGTATTGGAGAACCTGCCGCCCTCTAATGCAACCATGTAGCGATGGACGTGCTCGTCCTCCTCCCTGACACGGCGACGTACCACCTCCGGCGGGGCCGGCTCCCTCCGCACCGAAACTGGCCCATGCGAATGCCACCAAACGAGATCAGGGTCGACGCCGGGACCTGGGGCCGGGTTCCTCATCAAGCGGCGCGCCCCTCCAGGCAGCACCTCCCAGTGCCAGCCCGGCGGAGCCCAGTCCCGGACGTGGGTCAGCCGGACGTCGTCGCGGACGTGTCGACGGCGAGTATGCGGGCCGGGCATCGTCGAGAACAAATACTAGCTATATGCCCGCAAAAAGTAACATTTTTTTAATGATTGGATTTTGATAACTAAAATTTCTAAAATTTCTATATAACACTAATTATGCTATCATTGCATATGTCAAAATTCTATATGCTATTTCATACTAATTAAGCATCTAACACTAAAAACAGAAAAAACAACTTCTATACATCCATTAAAAAACAGAAAAACAACATTATATAAAAAATTCCATACTAATTAAACACTAATTATATCCATCTAACATGCATTCATACATATATACTAGTGAAAAAATAATAATCTAAAAATCTAAACTAATTAAACATACAAAATACGTATATACTAATATATACATGCATTCATACATATATACGTGTGTGTGTGTGTGTTCATCATGCTTGTGGGTGTGTGTATGGGCTCGGGGAGGGGCGGCGCCCATGGTGGCCGCCGGGGGCGAGTGAGAGGGTTAGAGGGGGAGAGCTCACAGCGGGGCGACGGCGACGGCGAGGCGACGGCCGGGGGCAGCGACGGGCCGGGGAGTGACGCGGGGATGGCGACACGGGGACGGTGCGACGAGGACGGGCCCGGGGCGGCGAAGGAGACGAGGGCGGCGACGGGGACGGGGGCGGCGATGGGGATGGGTCCGGGGCGGCGAAGGAGACGAGGGTGGCGATGGGGACGGGGGTGGCGATGGGGACGGGGGCGGCGACGGGGACGGGGGCGGCGACGGCGTCGATCGATCGGGGCGGGCGGTGCTTCAATGGGGAAACAGAGGAAGAAACAGAGGGAGAATGAAATTTTTCGAAGTGTTGTATATATAGAAGGCACCTTTAGTACCGGTTGGAGCCACCAACCGGTACTAAAGGTCTGTTTTGGCCAGCCCAAGCGGCAGGAAGCGACCCCCTTTAGTACCGGGTGGTGGCACAAACGGTACTAAAGGCCCCCCCCTTTAGTACCGGTTTGTGCCACGACCCGGTACTAAAGGGGGTGCGCTGGCGCAGGTGCGGTGCGGCAAGTTTAGTCCCACCTCGCTAGCCGAGGGGCGACCGCACTGGTTTATAAACCCCCGTGCGGTCGCTCTCTCGAGCTCCTCTCCAAAGCAGGCCTACTGGGCCTACGTGTTCTTTGCTGCCCTGTGGGCCCACTTGGCCTTTGCGGGCCTGCATCCTGGCCCAACAATAGGTTGGGTTTCTAGTCGTATGCAGGCCGCTCTGGCCTAGTAGGCGGGCTTTTTTTATATATTTTTGTTTTGTTTTTTTGTGTATTTAGAGTTTCTTTGTGAATATTTTTGCTTTAGTCGTATGAAAGAATTTGTTTGCACAGAAAATTTCTTCGCGTTTCAAATGCCAAAACACATAACTACCCTAACTATTACAGAGATTCCCCTCTGGGTGTGAAACACAGAAGAAAGTGATGATAGTGAAGCCGATCACATCCCAGATCTTTGGGTGTGAAACTTTTTCTTCGCGTGTGTCCCTTTGCGCCGTAACCATGGAAAATCTTCATCATTTAACGGGATGCTCGGGTCAATATTCACTGTGAATGGAGCAATTTCATCAAACTTTTCATAATCTTCTGACTTGTATGTCTTGTCATCCACTCCCACGATGTTTCTCTTCCCAGAAAGAACTATGTGCCGCTTTGGCTCATCGTACGATGCATTCACTTCCTTATCTTTTCTTTTTCTTGGCTTGGTAGACATGTCCTTCACATAGAAAACCTGTGCCACATCATTGGCTAGGACGAATGGTTCGTCTGCAGACGCAAGATTGTTGATATCCACTGTTGTCATTCCGTACTACGGGTCTTCCGTTACCCCGCCTCGTGTCATATTGACCCATTTGCACCGAAACAAAGGGACCTTTAAACCACATCGATAGTCAAGTTCCCATATGTCATGTATATAACCATAATATGTTTCCTTTCCCGTCTTGGTTTCTGCATCAAAGCGGACACCACTATTTTGGTTGGTGCTCTTCTTATCTTGGGCGATCGTGTAAAATTTATTACCATTTATCTCGTACCCTTTGAAAGTCATTATATTCGAAGATGGTAACTGGGACAGCAAGTACAGGTCATCTTCAATAGAGGTGTCATGCATGTAAATGTCTGCAACCAGCTGGCGAAACTCCTGGTTTGTTCACGTGTAATCCAGTCATCAGACCGCTCCGGGTGTTTGGAGCGTAGCAAATTCTTGTGTTCATCCATATACGGAGCCACCAAGGCGGAATTCTGTAGAACTGTGTAGTGTGCTTCAGTGAAAGAATGTCCGTCCATACATATTATTTGTTCCCCTCCTAGCGTGCCTTTTCCATCCAGTCTGCCCTTATGCCGCGATTCAAGAACACCAATCGGCTTAAGGTCAGGAATAAAGTCAATACAAAACTCAATGACCTCCTCATTTTGATGGCCCTTGGAGATGCTTCCTTCTGGCCTAGCACGGTTATGAACATATTTCTTTAAGACTCCCATAACCTCTCAAAGGGGAACATATTGTGTAGAAATACAGGACCCAAAATGTTAATCTCTTCGCATAGGTGAACTAGGACGTGCGTCATGATGTTGAAGAAGGATGGTGGGAACACCAACTCGAAACTGACAAGACATAGCACCAAATCATTCTGTAACCTTGGTATGATTTCTGGATCGATTACCTTCTGAGAGATTGCATTGAGAAATGCACATAGCTTCACAATGGCTAATCGAACGTTTTCTGGTAGAAGCCCCCTCAATGCAACCGGAAGCAGTTGCATCATAATCACGTGGCAGTCATGAGACTTTAGGTTCTAGAACATTTTCTCTGCCATGTTTATTATTCCCTTTATATTTGACGAGAAGCCAGACGGTACCTTAATACTGAGCAGGCATTCAAAGAAGATTTCCTTCTCTTCTTTGGTAAGAGCGTAGCTTGCATGACCCTGATGTATGCCGTCTTCTCCGTGCATACATTGCTGGTCCTCCTGTGCCTCAGGTGTATCTTTTGTCTTCCCATACACGCCCAAGAAGCCAAGCAGGGTCACGCAAAGATTCTTCGTCACGTGCATCACGTCGATTGCGGAGCGGACCTCTAGGTCTTTCCAATATGGCAGGTCCCAAAATATAGATTTCTTCTTCCACATGGGTGCGCGTCCGTCAGCGTCCTTCGGAACAGGTTGTCCGCCAGGACCCTTTCCAAATATCACCTTCAAATACTTGACCATATCATGTACATCAGCACCAGTACGGTGGCGAGGCTTCGTCCGGTGATCCGGCTCACCTTTGAAATGCTTGCCTTTCTTTCTTACGGGATGCCTGCTCGGAAGAAATCGATGATGTCCCAGGTACACATTCTTCTTACAACTATTCAAATATATACTGTCGGTATCATCCAAACAGTGCGTGCATCCGTGGTATCCCTTGTTTGTCTGTCCTGAAAGGTTACTGAGAGCAGGCCAATCATTGATGGTCACAAACAGCAACGCCTTTAGGTCAAATTCTTCCCCCATGTGCTCATCCCATGCACATACACCTGTTCCATTCCACAGTTGTAAGAGTTCTTCAACTAATGGCCTTAGGTACACATCAATGTCGTTGCCGGGTTGCTTAGGGCCTTGGATGAGCACTGGCATCATAATGAACTTCCGCTTCATGCACAACCAAGGAGGAAGGTTATACAAACATAGAGTCACAGGCCAGGTGCTATGGTTGCTGCTCTGCTCCCCAAAAGGATTAATGCCATCTGCGCTTAGACCAAACCATACGCTCCTTGCGTCATCTGCAAACTCCTTCCCGTACTTTCTTTCGATTTTTCTCCACTGCGACCCGTCAGCGGGTACTCTCAACTTTCCGTCTTTCTTATGGTCTTCTCTGTGCCATCGCATCGCCTTGGCATGCTCTTTGTTTTGGAACAAACATTTCAACCGTGGTATTATAGGAGAATACCACATCACCTTGGCAGGAATCTTCTTCCTGGGGCGCTCGCCCTCGACATCACCAGGGTCATCGCGGCTGATCTTATAGCGCAATGCACCACATACCGGGCAAGCGTTCAAATCCTCGTACTCACCGCGGTAGAGGATGCAATCATTAGGGCATGCATGTATCTTCTACACCTCTAACCCTAGAGGGCAGACAGCCTTCTTCGCTTCGTACGTACTCTCGGGCAATTCGTTGTCCTTCGGAAGCATATCCTTTATCATTACCAGCAACTTTCCAAATCCCTTGTCAGATACACCATTCTCTGCCTTCCATTGCAGCAATTCCAGTGTGGTGCCCAGCTTTTTCTTGTCACCTACGCAATTCGGGTACAACAATTTTTTGTGATCCTCTAACATGCGCTGCAACTTCTTCTTCTCCAAATCACTTGCGCAGTTTCTCTTTGCATCGGCAATGGCCCGACCTAGATCATCAACGGGCTCATCTGATGCCTCTTCTTCAGCTTCTTCCCGCATTGCCAGCTCAGCTTCTTCCTGCATTACCGGCTCAGCTTCTTCCCCCATTGTTGTATCATCGTATTCAGGGAACCCATGGCCAGGATAGCTGTCGTCGTCCTCTTCTTCTTCATTGTCTTCCATCATAACCCCTCTTTCTCCGTGCTTGGTCCAAACATTATAGTGGGGCATGAAACCGGACTCAAACAGGTGGACGTGAATGGTTCTTGACGTAGAGTAATTGCGACCATTCTTACAGCCAGCACATGGACAAGGCATAAAACCATCCGCCCGCTTGTTTGCCTCAGCCGCAAGCAGAAAAGTATGCACGCCCTCAACGAACTGGGGAGAGCATCGGTCATCGTACATCCATTGTCGGCTCATCTTCATTACACAACACCGAATAGACCAAATTAATACAAGTTCATACATAAAGTTCATACAACACTTAAATGCAACAAACAAATAACTCTCTAGCTAAAGTATTTAAATGCAACAACAAATGCGATCAAGATCGCAACTAAGGTAACAATTGATCCAACAGCATAATGATACCAAGCCTCACTATCGATGGCATATTTTCTAATCTTTCTAATCTTCAAGCGCATTTTCTCCATCTTCATCTTGTGATCATCGACGACATCGGCAACATGCAACTCCAATTCCATCTTCTCCCCCTCAATTCATTTCAATTTTTCTTTCAAGTACTTGTTTTCTCTTTCAACTAAATTTAACCTCTCGACAATAGGGTCGGTTGGAATTTCCGGTTCACATACCTCCTAGATAAAAATATCTATGTCAACTTGATGGGCATAATTTGTCATAAACACGAAATGCAACAAATAGTTCTAAAAGAGAATATACCACATCCGAATCATAACAAGGACGAGGGCCGACGGGGACGGATATCAAAACCATGGCACTATGTATAACAAACTACGTACGGGTAAGATAATTATACGAGTAACTATATATCCAAATCACACAAACATCAATTTTTTATATAAAATTTCATGAACAAGAGGCTCACCACAAGGTGGTGCCGACGACGGGACGATGCGGGCGATCGACGGTGGTTACGACGGAGATTGAGAAGGCACTAAGTAAAACACACCTACATATGCAAACTAAGTGTTATTTTTGATCTAAAATTGCATATAAATCAAATACTAGCACATATATATATTCCCTCCCAAATTACTAAACTCACAAATTAATCACTATATAAAGCATTGCAAGAGCTAATCTAGCAATGAGAGATGAAAGGACAAAGTTGCTAACCTTTGTGATCATTTGAATGGATCACAAATTTTGGGCAAAATGTGTGATGAGCTCGAGAGGAAGAGGGGAAGAACAGAGAGGAGAGGGGAAAGAGGAAGAACAGAGCGAGCTCAGGTGGACGACGGGTTTATGTAGGACGACCTTTAGTACCGGTTCGTGCCAAGAACCGGTAATAAAGGGCCTGGAGGGGCCCCAGTCTGACAACATCCTGCCACCACTCTCATTAGTACCAGTTCATGGCACGAACCAGTGCTAAAGGTTCGCCATGAACCGGTACTAATGAAAGCGGCCCGGCTAGCTGTTGGAACCGGCACTAATGTATACATTAGTGCCGTCTCAAATTCAAACTGGCACTAATGTGCTTCATGTTTGACCCTTTTTCTACTAGTGTTGGATCCACTAGTTTCATGCTATGGTTAGGTTTACCTTAATACTTCATTTGTAGTTGCGGATGCTTGCAATAGGGGTTAATCATAAGTGGGATCCTTGTTCAGGAAAGGGCAGTACCCAAGCACCGGTCCACCCACATATCAAATTATCAAAGTAACGAACGCGAATCATATGAGCGTGATGAAACTAGCTTGACGATAATTCTCGTGTGTCCTCGGGAGCGCTTTTCTCATTATAAGAAATTGTCCAGGCTTATCCTTTGCTACCAAAAGGATTGGGCCACCTTGCTGCACCTTATTTACTTTCATTGCTTGTTACCCGTTACAAATTATCTTATCACAAAACTATCTGTTACCTATAATTTCAGTGCTTGCAGAGAATACCTTACTGAAAACCGCTTGTCATTTCATTCTGCTCCTCGTTGGGTTCGACACTCGTACTTATCGAAAGGACTACGATAGATCCCCTATACTTGTGGGTCATCAAGACTCTTTTCTGGCACCGTTGCCGGGGAGTGAAGAGCCTTTGGTGAGTGGAACTAGGTAAGGAAACATTTATATAGTGTGCTGAAATTTTCTGTCACTTGTTACTATGGAGACTAATCCTTTGAGGGGCTTGTTCGGGGCATCTTCGCCCCGACCAGTAGAGCAAAGAGTTGCTCGTCAACCTACTGAACCTACTGAAAATGTTCATTTTGAAATTCCTTCAAGTATGATAGAGAAACTGCTAGCTAATCCCTTTGCAGGAGATGGAACATTGCATCCCGGTTTACACCTTATCTTTGTCGATGAAGTTTGTGGATTATTTAAGCTTGCCGGTATTCCCGATGATGTTGTCAAGATGAAGGTCTTTCCTCTATCTTTGAGTGGAGACGCATTGACATGGTATAGGCTATGTTATGATACGGGATCTTGGAATTATAAACGATTGAAGTTGGAATTTCACCAGAAGTTCTATCCTATGCATCTTGTTCATCGTGATCGTAATTACATATATAATTTCTGGCCTCGCGAAGGAGAAAGCATCGCTCAAGCTTGGGGGAGGTTTAATTCAATGTTATATTCATGCCCCAATCATGAGCTCTGAAGAGAAATGATTATTCAAAAAATTTATGCTCGTCTTTCTCTCAATGATCGCACCATGCTCGATACTTCCTGTGCTGGTTCTTATATGTTGAAGACTACTGAATTCAAGTGGGATTTATTGGAAAGAATTAAATGGAACTCTGAAGATTGGGGTTCTGATGATGGTAAGGAGTTAGGTATGACACCTAAGTTTGATTGTGTTAAATCTTTTATGGATACCGATGCTTTTCGTGGATTTAGCGCTAAATATGGACTTGACTCTGAAATAGTAGCTTCTTTCTGTGAATCTTCTGCTACTCACATTGATCTCCCTAAGGATAAGTGGTTTAAATATAATCCTCCCATTGAAGTAAAAGTAGTTGCGCCTATTACAGTTGAAGTAAAGACTATCAATTATAATGATCCTATTGTTCCTACTACTTATGTTGAGAAACCACCTTTTCCTGTTAGAATGAAGGATCATGCTAAAGCTTCAACTGTTGTTCGTAAGAGTAATACTAGAACTTATACACCTCCTGAGAAAATTAAAGTTGAACCTAGTATTGCTATGGTTAAAGATCTCTTGGCTGATAATATAGATGGGCATATTATTTACTTCTGTGGTGAAACCGCTAATATTGCTAAACCAGATGCTAAGATACATAGACCTTTTGTAGGCATGCCTGTTATTTCTGTTAAAATAGGAGATCATTGTTATCATGGCTTATGTGATATGGGCGCTAGTGCTAGTGCAATACCTATTCCCTTATACCAAGAAATTATGCATGATATTGCACCCGCTGAGTTAGAAGGTATTGATGTTACAATTAAGCTTGCCAATAGAGATACTATTTCACCAGTTGGGATTGTTAGAGATGTTGAAGTCTTTTGTGGGAAAGTTAAATACCCTGCTGATTTCCTTGTTCTGGGTTCCCCACAAGATGACTTTTGCCCCATTATATTTGGTAGACCCTTCTTGAATACTGTTAATGCTAGGATCGATTGAGAAAAGGATGTTGTCTCGATTGGCTTGGATGATATGACTCATGAGTTTAATTTTGCGAAATTTTGTAGACAACCCCGTGATAAAGATTTGTCTAGTAAGGATGAAATTATTGGTCTTGCTTCTATTGTCGTGCCTCCTACTGATCCGTTAGAACAATATTTGCTAGACCATGAAAATGACATGTTTATGAATGAAAGAAGGGAAATAGATAAAGTATTCCTTTAACAGGGTCCTATTCTGAAACACAACTTACATGTTGAAATCCTAGGGGAGCCCCCTCCACCCAAAGGTGATCTCGTGTTTGAGCTCAAACCTTTACATAGTAATCTTAAATATGCTTATCTTGATGAAAAGAAGATATATCCTGTTATTATTAGTGCTAACCTTTCAAAGCAAGAAGAGGAAAGATTATTGAAAACTCTGAATAAGCACCGTGCCACTATTGGATATACTCTGGATGATCTTAAGGGCATTAGCCCCACTCTATGCCAACATAAAATTAAATTGGACGAAGGTTCCAAACCAGTTAGAGATCATTAACGACGATTAAATCCTAAGATGAAAGAAGTGGTAAGAAAGGAGATACTAAAGCTCCTTGAGGCAGGTGTAATTTATCTATTGCTGATAGTGATTGGGTAAGTCATGTCCATTGCGTTCCTAAGAAGGGAGGTATCACTGTTGTTCCTAATGATAAATATGAATTGTTTCCGCAAAGAATTATTACAGGTTATAGGATGGTAATTGGTTTCCATAAATTAAATAAAGCTACTAAGAAAGATCATTACCCTTTACCTTTTATTGATCAAATGCTAGAAAGACTATCCAAACATACACATTTCTGCTTTCTATATGGTTATTCTGGTTTCTCTCAAATACCTGTGTCAGCGGAAGATCAATCAAAAACTACTTTTACTTGCCCTTTTGGTACTTTTGCTTATAAACGTATGCCTTTTGGTTTATGTAATGCACCTGCTACCTTTCAAAGATGCATGATGGCTATATCTTCTGACTTGTGTGAAAAGATTTGTGAGGTATTCATGAATGACTTCTCCGTTTGTGGATCCTCTTTTGATGATTGCTTGAGCAACCTTGATCGAGTTTTGCAGAGATGTGAAGACACTAGTCTCGTCTTGAATTGGGAAAAGTGTCACTTTATGGTTAATGAAGGCATTGTCTTGGGGCATAAAATTTCTGAAAAAGGTATTGAAGTTGATAGAGCTAAAGTGATGCTATTGAAAATATGCCATGTCCCAAGGACATTAAAGGTATCAGAAGTTTCCTTGGTCATGCCGGTTTTTATAGGAGGTTCATTAAGGACTTTTATAAAATTTCTAGGCCTCTAACTAGTCTATTGCAAAAAGATATTCCTTTAGTCTTTGATGATGATTGTGTAGAAGAATTTGAAATACTTAAGAGAGCTTTGATCACTGCACCTATCATTCAGCCACCTGATTGGAATTTACCCTTTGAAATTATGTGTGATGCTAGCGATTATGTTGTAGGTGTTGTTCTAGGGCAAAGAGTTGATAAGAAATTAAATGTTATCCAGTATGCTAGTAAAACTCTTGATACTGCCCAGAGAAATTAAGCTACTAGTGAAAAAGAATTCTTAGCAGTTGTATTTGCATGTGATAAGTTCAGACCTTATATTGTTGATTCTAAGGTAACTATTCACACTGATCATGCTGCTATTAAATATCTTATGGAAAAGAAAGATGCTAAACCTAGACTTATTAGATGGGTCCTCTTGCTCCAAGAATTTGATTTGCATATTATTGATAGAAAGGGAGCTGAGAACCCCGTTGCAGACAACTTGTCTAGGTTAGAGAATGTTCTTGATGACCCACTACCTATTGATGATAGCTTTCCTGATGAACAATTAGCGGTCATTAATGATTCTCGTACTGCTCCATGGTATGCTGATTATGCTAATTACATTGTTGCTAAATTTATACCACCTAGTTTCACATACCAGCAAAAGAAACAGTTCTTTTATGATGTAAGACACTACTTCTGGGATGACCCACACCTTTATAAAGAAGGAGTAGACGGTGTTATTAGACGTTGTGTACCTGAGCATGAACAGGAACAGATCCTACACAAGTGTCACTCCGAACCGTATGGAGGACACCACCCTGGAGATAGAACTGCACACAAGGTATTGCAATCCGGTTTTTATTGGCCTACTCTTTTCAAAGATGCCCGTAAGTTTGTCTTGTCTTGTGATGAATGTCAAAGAATTGGTAATATTAGTAGACATCAAGAAATGCCTATGAATTATTCTCTTGTTATTGAACCATTTGATGTTTGGGGCTTTGATTATATGGGACCTTTTCCTGCCTCTAATGGATACACACATATTTTACTTGTTGTTGATTACATTACTAAGTGGGTAGAAGCTATTCCAACTAGTAGTGTTGATCATAACACCTCTATTAAGATGCTTAAAGAAGTTATTTTTCCTAGGTTTGGAGTCCCTAGATATCTCATGACTGATGGTGGTTCACATTTTATTCATGGTGCTTTCCGTAAAATGCTTGCTAAGTATGATGTTAATCATAGAATTGCATCTCCTTATCACCCACAGTCTAGTGGTCAAGTAGAATTGAGTAATATTGAGCTCAAATTAATTTTGCAAAAGACTATTAATAGATCTAGAAGGAATTGGTGCAAGAAACTTGATGATGCATTATGGGCCTATAGAACTGCATATAAAAATCCTATGGGTATGTCTCCGTATAAGATGGTTTATGGAAAAGCATGTCACTTACCTCTTGACCTTGAACATAAGGCATATTGGGCCATTAAAGAGCTCAATTATGATTTCAAACTTGCCGGTGAGAAGAGGTTATTTGACATTATCTCACTTGATGAATGGAGAACCCAAGCCTATGAGAATGCCAAGTTGTTTAAAGAAAAAGTTTAGAGATGGCATGACAAAAGGATACAAAAGCGTGAGTTTAACGTAGGTGATTATGTGTTGCTATTCAACTCTCGTTTAAGATTTTTTGGAGGAATACTTCTCTAAATGGGAAGGTCCTTACATTGTCGAAGAGGTCTATCGTTTCGGTGCCATAAAAATCAACAACTTCGAAGGCACAAGTCCGAGGGTGGTGAACGGTCAAAGAATCAAACATTATATCTCAAGTAATCCTAGAAATGTTGAAACTAATATTATTAAAACCGTAACCCCGGAGGAATACATAAGGGACACTTTCTGGAACATTTCAGACTCCGAAAAGGAATAGGTATGTGGTAAGGTAAGTAAACCGACTCCAAAACAATTCTAATGGCATTTTCCTCCGTTTTGGAATATTTAAAAATTTATGGAAGCAAGAAGTAATCCGGGAAGGACACGAGGCCTCCACGAGGGTGGAGGGCGCGCCCACCCTTACTCGGTGCACCCCCCTGTCTCGTGGACACCTCGTGTGCCTCCCGGACTCCGTTTTCTTGCATGTTACTTCTTTTGGTCAGTATAAATTCATTATATAATCGGTTTTGACCACCGTATCACACAAAAGTTTTCTGTTTTTGTTTCGAGCTGTTTCTGTTACAGAATTAGAGCAAGATGTCTTCTCAAGAGTCAGTCGGGCAGAGTCGTGTGTCCCATCCGATGCCAGGTCCAGGAGCAAACAACGATGCTTATCACCTTGGGCCATCAACGGAGGATGAGATGGAGGCCGACTGAAAAGGATAGATGCCATGGAGGAGGATCAAGAAGTCACCTCTTGCTTCCAAGCAGGATTCATGATGGGGGAACTACAGAGCACAACAATTCCAAACTCGATCATTCCTTCTAATGTTAAATTTTTTTCTTATGAAAATATGAAAAAGAGTGTCACTTGTTCTCCAGAAGCTATGCCGCATCCTTGGGTAAAAGGAGCGTTAGCCGTCACGGGCAAGCTCCGCAAGGAAAATATGAACCTCAAGCAACAATTCAATAAGATCGTGGAGGAGAATCGTATCCTGAGGGGCATCATCACAAACACGATTGCAACACCAACTCTGAAGAAGGAGACATAATCACATGGGTATGGGCACTCCCCTTGGCAACTGCCAAGCTTGGGGGAGGTGCCCCGATATCGTATCACCTTCACACTCCTATCTTTACCATTTTACATAGTTCGATCATTTTGGTAACATCTAGATCTAGTAGAATAAAGTTTTGGTATGAATTAGTTTTGATTTTTGCTTTGTGATCCTTCCATGTAATCGAGTCCGTGAGTTATATAATAAAGATTAGTGTTGAGTAAAGGGCTTTGCTATATTGCCATGATCTTAAGAAAATAAAAAGAAATAAGAGAGTTCATATTGATCTTATGGATAGTAATGACTTCACATATTGAAAGTATGAGGCTTAAAAGTTGTTGAGAGTTGGCAAACGTAGTTTTGGTCATCGTTGCAATTAATAGGAAGTAATAAGGAAAGAGAGGTTTTCACATATAAATATACTATCTTGGACATCTTTCATAATTGTGGGCACTCATTAAAGTATGCCATGCTAAAGAGTTGATGTTGGACAAGGAAGATAACGTAATGGTTTATGTTTTCTCACATCCCAGTTAAAGTATATTGTCATGGATCGTCCAACATGTTGAGCTTGCCTTTCCCCCTCATGCTAGCCAAATTCCTTGCACCAAGTAGAGATACTACTTGTCCTTCCAAATATCCTTGAACCCAATTTTCCCATGAGAGTCCACCATATCTACCTATGGATTGAGTAAGATCCTTCAAGTAAGTTGTCATCGGTGCAGGCAATAAAACTTGCTCTCTAAATATGCATGACTTATTAGTGCAGAGAAAATAAGCTTTATACGATCTTGTTATGGAAGCAATAAAAGCGGCGGACTTCATAATAAAGGTCCATATACAAGTGGCAATATAAAGTGACGTTCTTTTGTACTAAGATTTTGTGTATCCAACCATAAAAGTGCATGACAACCTCTGCTTCCCTCTGCGAAGGGCCTATCTTTTACTTTATGTCTTTTACTTTATGCAAGAGTCAAGGTGATCTTCACCTTTACCTTTTTCATTTTATCCTTTGGCAAGCACCTCGTGTTGGAAAGATCCTGATACGTATATCCAATTGGATGTTCGTTAGCATGAACTATTATTGTTGACATCACCCAAAGGTGAATACGTTGGGGGCGAAATTATAAGCCCCTATCTTTCTCAGTGTCCGACTAAAACTCCATAACCATAAGTATTGCATGAGTGTTAGCAATTGTAGAAGACTATATGATAGTTGAGTATGTGGACTTGCTGAAAAGCTCTATTCTTGACTCTTTCTGATGTTATGATAAATTGCAATTGCTTCAATGACTGAGATTATAGTTTGTTAGCTTTCAATGAAGTTTCTGAACCATACTTGACATTGTGAATAGATTGTTACTTGAGAATAAGAAATCATATGACAAAATCTATATATGTTGTTGTTATAAGAATGATCAAGATGCCTTCATGACCATATTTTATTTTTATCGACACCTCTATATCTAAACATGTGGACATATTATTCGATATCGCCTTCCGCTCGAGGACAAGCGAGGTCTAAGCTTGGGGGAGTTGATACGTCCATTTTGCATCATGCTTTTCTATTGATATTTATTGCATTGTGGGCTGTTATTACACATTATGACACAATACTTATGGCTATTCTCTCTTATTTTACAAGGTTTATCATGAAGAGGGAGGAAGCCGACAGGTGGGATTCTGGCTGGAAAAGGAGCAAATATTGGAAACCTATTCTGCACAGCTCCAAAATACCTGCAACTCCACAAAAGTCATTTTTGGATTTAATAAGAATTATTGGGCAAAGAAAGTACCGGAGGGGGCCCATACCCTGGCCAGGAGGGTGGGGGGCGTGCCCCCCCCCCCTACTGGGTGCGCCCCTGTCTCCTGGGCCCCCTGGTGACCCTCCGGTGCCCATCTTCTGCTATATGGGGTCTTTTACCATGGAAAAAATCAAAAGCACGCTCACGAGACGAAACTCTACTGCCATGAGGCGGAACCTTGGCGGAACCAATCTAGGGCTCCGGTGGAGTTGTTCTGCCGGGGAAACTTCCCTCCGGGAGGGGGAAATCATCACCATTGTCATCACCAACGATCCTCTCATCGGGAGGGGGTCAATCTCCATCAACATCTTCACCAGCACCATCTCCTCTCAAACCCTAGTTCATCTCTTGTATCCAATCTTGTATCCAAAACCACAAATTGGTACCTGTGGGTTGCTAGTAGTGTTGATTACTCCTTGTAGTTGATACTAATTGGTTTGCTTGGTGGAAGATCATATGTTCAGATCCTTTATGCATATTAATACTTCTATGATTATGGACATGAATATGCTTTGTGAATAGTTCTGTTTGTTCCTGACGACATGGCTGAAGTCTTGCTATTTGTAGTCATGTGAATTTGGTATTCGTTCGTTATTTTGATGAGATGTATGTTGTCTCTCCTCTAGTGGTGTTATGTTAACGTCAACTACATGACACTTAACCATTATTTGGGCCTAGAGGAAGGCATTGGGAAGTAATAAGTAGATGATGGGTTGCTAGAGTGACATAAGCTTAAACCCTAGTTCATGCGTTGCTTCGTAAGGGGCTGATTTTGATTCACTAGTTTCATGTTAAGGTTAGATTTACCTTAATACTTCTTTTGTAGTTGTGGATGCTTGCAATAGGTGTTAACAATAAGTGGGATGCTTGTCCAAGAAAGGGCAGTACCCAAGCACCGGTCCACCCACATATCAAATTATCAAAGTAACGAACGCGAATCATATGAGCGTGATGAAACTAGCTTGACGATAATTCCCATGTGTCCTCAGGAGTGCTTTTCTCATTATAAGAAATTGTCCAGGATTGTCCTTTGCTACCAAAAGGATTGGGCCACCTTGATGCACCTTATTTACTTTCATTGCTTGTTACCCATTACAAATTATCTTATCACAAAACTATCTGTTACCTACAATTTTAGTGCTTGCAGAGAATACCTTACTGAAAACCGCTTGTCATTTCCTTCTGCTCCTCGTTGGGTCGACAATCTTACTTATCAAAAGGACTGCGATAGATCCCCTATACTTGTGGGTCATCATGCCCCAAAGAGGGGAATCCTACTAGGACTCCAAGTCCTAGTAGGTTTCCACCAAAAGGGAGAGGGGGGAAGGAAGGAGAGGGAGAGGGAGAAGGAAACGGGGGCATCGCCCCCCCCCCTTCCTAGTCCAATTCGTATTCAAGGGGGAGGGGGCATGCGGTCCGCCCTGGCCGCCCCTCTCTCTCTCTCTCCACTAAGGCCCATCGAGGCCCATTAGTTCCCCCGGGGGTCCCGATAACCCTCAGGCACTCCGGTTTTACCTGAAACTTCTCCGGAACACTTCCGGTGTCCGAATATAGCCGTACAATATATCAATCTTTATGTCTCGACCATTTCAAGACCCCTCATCATGTCCGTGATCTCATCCGGGACTCCGAACAATCTTCGGTACGTCAAATCACATAAACTCATAATACCAATCATCATCGAACGTTAAGTGTGCGGACCATACGGGTTCGAGAACTATGTAGACATGACCGAGACATGTCTCCGGTCAGTAACCAATAGAGGAACCTAGATGCTCATATTGGTTCCTACATATTCTATGAAGATCTTTATCGGTCAAACCGCATAACAACATACGTTGTTCCCTTTGACATCGGTATGTTACTTGCCCAAGATTTGATCGTCGGTATCATCATACCTAGTTCAATCTCTTTACCGGCAAGTCTCTTTACTTGTTCCGTAATACTTCATCCCACAACTAACTCATTAGTCACAATGCTAGCAAGGCTTATAGTGATGAGTATTACCGAGAGGGCCCAGTGATACCTCTCCGGAACACGAAGTGACAAATCTTAATATCGATCTATGCCAACCTAACAAACACCTTCAGAGACACCTGTAGAGCACCTTTATAATCACCCAATTACGTTGTGACATTTGGTAGCACACAAAGTGTTCCTCCGGTATTCGGGAGTTGCATAATCTCATAGTCTGAGGAACTTGTATAAGTCATGAAGAAAGCAGTAGCAATGAAACTGACATGATCGTAATGCTAAGCTAACGGATGGGTCATGTCCATCACACCATTCTCCTAATGATGTGACCCCGTTCATCAAATGACAACACATGTCTATGGTTAGGAAACGTAACCATCTTTGATTAACGAGCTTGTTAAGTAGAGGCATACTAGGGACAATATGTTTTGTCTATGTATTCACACATGTACTAAATTTCCGGTTAATACAATTCTAGCATGAATAATAAACATTTATCATGAAATAAGGAAATAAATAATAACTTTATTATTGCCTCTAGGGCATATTTCCTTCAGTCTCCCACTTGCACTAGAGTCAATAATCTAGATTACATAGTAATGATTCTAATACCCATGGAGCTTTGGTGCTAATCATGTTTTGCTCGTGCAAGAGCACTACAAGATATATGTCAACTTGTGACCTTGAATATTGGTCACTGAAAGGTCATTGTTTTTCATTTGCGACCTTTTTGTGACCAAAAACAGAAGGTCAAAAGCTGGCGGTCGTAAACTAAAATTAACGCCCTTCTTTGTGAGAAGGTCGTAGACGTTTACGACCAAAACAGAAGGTCGTTGAACCCATGACCTTTTGTTTTGGTCACTGGTTGTCTGCCCAGGCCACGTCGGATCTGACGTGGCAATCTGACGTGGCAAAATTGCGACAAATTCAAAAGGTCACTGATAAGATTCAGCCCGATCCAAGTAGGTGTCTATATGGGCCGAGCCCATTAATTTAGCCCATTTATTATAATTCTTTTTTGTCAATTTTTGGTCGATTTCATGGGCCTAGCCCAACATTGCAACAATTTTTTTATTGTTGGGCCGTGGCCATTTTGTCTAAACAATTTCATTTTCCTTTTTTAAATGGGTCCACTAGTCAAATGGGTCCAAATGCATGTAATAGTTTAACTCATGTTAACTAGCAGTAACCTTCACAAGACATCCTCAAACGAACCATCAAGTCAACTCATGTTAACAGCTAACTGCAGCAAGTGTATGTATTAGTTTAACTCATGTTAACTAACAATAACCTTCACAAGACAGCCTCAAACAAACCATCAAGTCAACTCATAATACATCACATTTACAGCTAACAGCAGCAATACATCATACATCACAGAGAACGGTTCACAGAAACCGACAAACTAAACTAGAGGCACATCATAAGCTCACAAGCATGGATGTCGCACCAGTTTGTTTCGCCAGTAAAGACAGCGGTTTTCTTCCTCAATCAGGCAGCAGCTCAGCTCACATCCTCTACCTCCTCACAGGAGGCGCGCCACCTCGTATCCTTCTACAGGGGGATCACCACCACGTCCACCAGCAGGCTCCATGAATGTTTTGGCAAGTCCAAGTGTTAGTGACTATACATACTGTCGGATTTTGGGTTCCGGCAAACCCTTAAGGTTCGAACTCTGGGGTGCGTGCGGAGATATTTTCCCTACCGATCTACTCCCTCGCCTCACCATGGTTCTAAGCTAGCAAGATGAACAACACAAAGGGCGCAAGATTTATACTAGTTCAGGCCACCATCGTTGTGTAATACCCTACTCTAGTGTGTGGTGTGTGGATTGCCTCTTGGGCTGATGAGGAACAGTACAGGGGAAGAACAGCCTCGTGAGGGAGGAGTTCTTATGCTGGTGTGGGTGGTTCTGGCCAAGGTTCGCTTGGTCGATCCCCTTGCCTTGGGAGTGGCTAGTCCTATTTATAGAGGCCTTGGTCCTCTTCCCAAATATTGAGCGGGAAGGGATTCCACAATGGCGGGATTTGAAGGGGGACAGCTAGTACAAACTATCCTAACTAAAGGTGGTCTTCGACTGTCAAAAGCACTGGCGATGACACCGCCTTGGGCTCCACGGTGACCTCCATCTTGCTATCCTCCTGGTCTTGGTCTTGTTGCACCGATATGGAAACCTTTGCCTGATGCTTTGGTACTCCGCGCCTGCGCTTGCCCCCTTACCACCAAAGGGGAAATAAGGACATTGCGCTCGCCGGCGCACGCCTGGCGCCTGCCTGGTCTCGATCGTCATGGCTTGCGTCATGTGCACCTCGCGAGGTGCTCCTCGCCTTGATTTCTCCGCCTCCTCGCGAGACTGCCTGGCGAGGCCACTCCTGAGGAAGGAAGCCTTGTGTCGTCTGCCCCACGAGGCTTGGCCCCTCGCGAGGGTCTTGAGCTTGGGTTGGTGAAGACGGGCCGTACTGGGCCACTGATGAGCTGGGCCGCAGGCCGAAGGCAGACAAGTCTGGATACCCCCATATCTAGGACGCCGACAGTAGCCCCCAGGGCCAAGACGCGCTCGGACTTGGCTTAGCGGCGAAGCCAAAGGTCAAATGCGAAGCGCCGCCGGCCCCAATAGCCCGAGGCCTTGGGCGACGCGTGGCGACTTGATTGGACGTGGGCATCTCCACTTCCCCATGCTCCCTCGGCAACTGCCCGATTTCACGAGAGCCTACTGCATGCAAACAAAGAGTCATCATTACCTATGATCGTGGAGGCCGACGGTTGGCCTCCTCTGGGCTATAGGTGGGGGAGGATGGAAGCCCCCATTGCGCATTTCTCCTCGCCCCGCCTGCTTCTTCTTCCTTCTTGTTCCGGTTTCCTGCAGCGCCCTATGGAGCCTATGAAGAGGTTCTTGGTCGCGGAAAAGAGGAAGGCTCACCGGGAGGAGCATGTCCCTCCCCCGGCGAGGCGCGGCCGCGGCCGCCCTCGCAAGCATCCCGCGACTCCCATCACGACCCCTCGTGGTCGCGGCGGTGGCCCCTCGCGTGGTGGTGGCCTCCTGC
This sequence comes from Triticum aestivum, assembly GCF_018294505.1. Lineage (NCBI taxonomy): Eukaryota > Viridiplantae > Streptophyta > Magnoliopsida > Poales > Poaceae > Triticum > Triticum aestivum. The sequence goes on along the minus strand of NC_057795.1, from coordinate 653,653,888 downwards.
ATCGAGGCAGCCGAAAGGTGGAGGAAGGCGCGCCGTGGCCGTGCGGCCTCCCCAGCCGCGCTTCCATTTGGAGGAGATGCTGCTAGAGTTTGTTGTTTGGTCGGACGAACCGGCCGACAACTGGCTCCAGCTCCCTCGCTTCTTCGTCGGCGAACTGCCAGCCGCCGGCCCCGGCGGGCTTGGCTGCAGGTGGATGGCTGTTGTAGCAGGGCCTCCTGGGTTGCGGTGGAGATCTCTGTCGCCGGGAACGTAGCCCTGGCCCGAGGATGGCACACGTTTGCCCGCGCGCGGGGCCTGGGCAGGCGGTGCACTCTTCACTTCAAATTCGATGGCGACGCGACCCTCTACGTGAGGGTGTTTGGGGAGGACGGCCGTCGCATTGGGTGGTGCCCCGAAGATGACGACAGCGGTGAGGCACTTGCCCTTAGCGATGGCAGGGACGAGGGCGAAGGCGGGCCCGCACCTGGCGGTGCCTGCCGCTCGCCAAGCTTTAGTGGCTCCTCCTTTGGCGACAGCTCCTCCAGCACCGGCCGTGACCAGCCTCCGCGTCACCGCGCCTGCTTTGAGGGAGGCAGCGGGGTGTCTTGCTGTCGCGCCCCGATGAAGCGCAAGGAGGAGTCTGATTGAGCTCGTGAGGCGGACGCGGACCCTCCCCTCGCGAGTTGTCGCGCGGCGCTCGCAGTCTTCATTTTGTTTTCCTCATTTCCCTACATCGAGAGAGAGTAGTATGGAGCCCTGTGGGGGCATGTAACAGACAGTTATCCCCAGTTATTCTGCTATATTTCCCGTTCCTGTGTTGTGTCGTTGCGTTGCGGTTATGTGCTCGTGTGGCCCCCGCTCGAGCCCTTGACAGGCGTATTAAGATCTGCAAGGTTAGCTGGGAGAACAGTTCCCAAACCTTGGTTGCAAGGGTTGCCGGCTTAGGTCCAGAGCTTTTGTATCGCGATGCCCATGGGGAACGGACAGGGAGGGGTGCTCCCGCTGTAAGTTTGTAAGAGAGCATCACGAAAACTAAGTGAAAAGGAGGGACTCGTGAGGGCGTCTATGCAGCCCACTTGCGAGGTTGAGAGAGAGCGAGCTAAACAAAACTGAAAACAGGGGGCAAGAGCAGAAGACGGCGAACAATACTTAAAACGACTTCAAAGAAGGGCTCAAACAAAGGGTGAACAGGCCAACTACGGAAAGCCAATGAAAAGCCACGTCTGGCACCTAGACTAGTCTTCGACGTCTTCTCACCAGCGCGGAGCTAAGTGCTGCAACTGGGCGTGGGCGGGATCCCCCGAGGCCCAAGGGCGGCACTCCGGAGACTCCGGGGCATGTACAGCCCCAACTCATTATTACGTGAGAGTGTCATGGGCGGCGAGCTTCACAGGCACCGGGCCTTCTTCACAAGCACTGGGCCTTTTTAGCTTCACAAGCACTGGGCCTTCTTCACAGGCACCGGGCCTTTTTAGCTTCACAGGCACTGGGCCTTCTTCATAGGCACTGGGCCTTTTTAGCTTCACAGGCACTGGGCCTTCTTCACAGGCACCAGGCCTTTTTGGCTTCACAGGCACTGGGCCTTTTTATCTTCACAAGCACTAGGCCTTCTTCACAGGCACCGGGCCTTTTTAGCTTCACAAGCACTAGGCCTTCTTCACAGGCACCGGGCCTTCTTAGCTTCACAGGCACTGGGCCTTCTTCACAGGCACTGGGTCTTTTTAGCTTCACAGGCACTGGGCCTTCTTCACAGGCACCGGGCCTTTTTAGGGGTAGAACTTCCAGAGGTGGTGAATGTTCCATGCGTTTGGGATGGGCACTCCCTCCTGAGTCTGCAGGCTTGCGGAGCCAGGCCTGGAAATATGGACGACCTTGAACGGGCCCTCCCTCATGGGTGAGCGATACGTCTCCAACGTATCTATAATTTTTTTTGTTCCATGCTATTATATTACCTGTTTTGGATGTTTATGGGCTTTATTTTACACATTTATATCATTTTTGGGACTAACCTACTAACCGGAGGCCGACCCGTATTGCTGTTTTTTTGCCTATTTCAGTATTTTGAAGAAAAGGAATATCAAACAGAGTCCAAACGGATTGAAACCTTCGGGAGCATGATTTTTGGAACAAACGTGATCCAGAGGACTTGGAGTGCAAGCCAAGAAGCAGCCCAGGCGCCCCCCTGTCTTGTGGGCACCTCGGGCGGCCACCGACGTACTTCTTCCTCCTATATAAGCCTATATACCCCGAAAACATCCAGGGAGCCACCGAAGAAATATTTCCACCACCGTAACCTTGTGTATCCGCGAGATCCCATCTTGGAGCCGTCGCCGGCGTTCTGCCGGAGGGGGAATCCACCACGGAGGGCTTCTACATCAACACCATAGCCCCTCCAATGAGTTGTGAGTAGTTTACCACAGATCTTCGGGTCCATAGTTATTAGCTAGTTGGCTTCTTCTCTCTTTTTTGGATCTCAATACAATGTTCTCCCCCTCTCTTGTGGATATCTATTCGATGTAATCTCTTTTTGCGGTGTGTTTGTCGAGATCCGATGAATTGTGGGTTTATGATCAAATTTGTCTATGAATAATATTTGAATCTCCTCTGAATTCTTTTATGTATGATTGAGTTATCTTTGCAAGTCTCTTTGAATTATCGATTTGGTTTGGCCTACTAGATTGATCTTTCTTGCCATGGGAGAAGTGATTAGCTTTGGGTTCCATATTGCGGTGTCCTTACCCAGTGACAGAAAGGGTTGCAAGGCACGTATTGTATTGTTGCCATCGAGGATAAAAAGATGGGGTTTATATCATATTGCTTGAGTTTATCCCTCTATATCATTTCATCTTTCTTAATGTGTTACTCTGTTCTTATGAACTTAATGCTCTAGATACATGCTGGATAGCGGTCGATGTGTGGAGTAATAGTAGTAGATGCAGGCAGGAGTCGGTCTACTTGTCACGGACGTGATGCCTATATACATGATCATGCCTAGATAATCTCATAATTATTCGCTTTTCTATCAATTGCTCGACAGTAATTTGTTCACCCACCGTAATACTTATGCTATCTTGAGAGAAGCCACTAGTGAAACCTATGGCCCCAGGTCTATCTTTTATCATGTAGGTTTCCAATCTAATTTTATTTGCATCTTTATTTTCTACATCTATATCATAAAATACCAAAAATATATTTATCTTATCATATTATCTCTATCAGATCTCACTTTCGCAAGTGGCCGTGAAGGGATTGACAACCCCTTTATCGCGTTGGTTGCGAGTTCTTTGTTTGTTTGTGTAGGTCCGTGGGACTTGTGAGGAGCCTCTTACTGGATTGATACCTTGGTTCTCAAAAACTGAGGGAAATACTTACGCTACTGTGTTGCATCACCCTTTCCTCTTCAAGGAAAACCAACGCAAGCTCAAGACGTAGCAAGAAGGATTTCTGGCGCCGTTGCTGGGGAGGTCTTTGCTCAAGTCAAGACATAGCAAGTACCCATCACAAACTCATCTCCCTCGCAATTACATTATATTCCATTTGCCTCTCGTTTTCCTCTCCCCCACTTCACCCTTGTCGTTTTATTTGCCCTCTCTTTCCCAATCTCCTCTCTTCTCCGCTTGCCTTCTTCTTCCTCTCTTTTTCGCTTGCCTTTTTCTATTTGCTTGTGTTGGATTACTTGTCGCCATGGCGCAAGATAATACCAAATTGTGTGAATTCTCCAATACCAATAATAATGATTTCCTTAGTACTCCGATTGCTCCTCTTAATGATGTTGAGTCTTGTGAAACCAATGCTGCTTTGCTGAATCTTGTTATGAAAGATCAATTCTCCGGCCTTCCTAGTGAAGATGCCGCTACCCATCTAAATAACTTTGTTGATTTGTGTGAGATGCAAAAGAAAAAGGATACGGATAGCGATATTGTTAAATTGAAGTTATTTCCGTTTTCACTTAGATATCGTGCTAAAGTTTGGTTTTTGTCTTTGCCTAGAAATAGTATTGATTCTTGGAACAAGTGCAAAGATACTTTTATCTCTAAGTATTTTCCTCCCGCTAAGATCATCTCACTTAGGAACGATATTATGAATTTTAAACAACTTGATCATGAGCATGTTTCCCAATCTTGAGAAAGAATCAAATTGATGATTCGCAATTGCCCTACTCATGGTTTGAATTTATGGATGATCATACAAAAAATTTATGCCGGATTGAATTTTGCTTCTAGAAATCTTTTAGATTCGGCCGCCGGAGGCACGTTTGTGGAAATCACCTTAAGAGATGCTACAAAACTTCTTGATAATATTATGGCTAATTATTCTCAATGGCACACCAAACGATCTACTAGTAAAAAAGTGCATGCTATAGAAGAAATTAATTTTTTGTGTGGAAAGATGGATGAGCTTATGAGATTGTTTGCTACTAAGAGTTCTTCTATTGATCCCAATGATATGCCTTTATCTACCTTGATTGAGAATAATAATGAATCTATGGATGTAAATTTTGTTGGTAGGAATAATTTTGGAAACAATGCGTATAGAGGAAATTTTAATCCTAGACCGTTCCCTAGCAATTCCTCTAATAATTATGAAAATTCCTACAATAATTCTTATGGTAATTTTAATAAGATACCCTCTGATTTTGAAAATAGTGTGAAAGAATTTATGATCTCTCAAAAGAATTTTAATGCTTTGCTTGAAGAAAAATTGCTCAACGTTGATGATTTGGCTAGGAACGTTGATAGACTTTCGCTTGATGTTGATTCTCTCAAACTTAGATCTTATTCTCCTAAGCATGATATCAATGAGTCTCTCAAAGCAATGAGAGTGTCCATTGACGAGTGCAAAGAAAGAACCGCTAGGTTGCGTGCTAAGAAAGATTGCTTTATAAAAGCGTGTTCTTCTAGTTTCCATGAAAATAATGATGAAGATCTTAAAGTTATTGATGTGTACCCTATTAGATCTTTGTTTTGCAATATCAATCTTGATAATAATGGGACTCGAGATGAGTCAACTTTATTTAGAAGGCATCCCAAGAATTCGGAGTTTTTAGACCTTGATGCTAAATTTGGTAAAAGTGGGATTGGAGAGGTCATGACTTTAAATAGTATTGAACCCACTATCTCAGATTTCAAGGATTTTGATTGTGATAATTGTTCTTTAGAAAGTTGTATTTCCTTGTTGCACTCCGTTGTTAATTCTCCTCATGATTATAGTAAAAATAAAGCTTTTACCAAACATATTGTTGATGCCTTGATGCAATCTTTTTATGAAAAACTTAATTTGGAAGTTTCTATACCTAGAAAACGTAATAATGAGTGGGAACCTACTATAAAGATTAAAATCAAAGATTATCAGTGTTTTGCTTTGTGTGATTTGGGTGCTAGTGTTTCCATGATTCCGAAAACTTTATGTGATATTCTAGGTTTCCATGATCTTGATGATTGCTCTTTAAATTTGCACCTTGCGGATTCCACCATTAAAAAGCCAATGGGAAGGATCAATGATGTTCTAATTGTTGCTAATAGAAATTTGGTGCCCGTTGATTTTATCGTTCTTGATATAGATTGCAATCTTTCTTGCCCTATTATTCTTGGTAGACCTTTCCTTAGAACGATTGGTGCGATTATTAATATGAAGGAAGGGAATATTAGATTCCAATTTCCATTAAAGAAAGGCATGGAGCACTTTCCAAGAAATAAAGTTAAATTACCTTATGAATCTATTATGTGAGCTACCTATGATTCAAGTGCCAAAGATGGCACTCCTTAGATCTATCTTCGCTTTTATGCCTAGCTAGGGGCGTTAAACGATAGCGCTAGTTGGGAGGCAACCCAATTTTCTTTGTATTTTTTTTGTTCCTGTTTAGTAATAAATCTTGCATCTACTTTCTGTTTAGATGTGTTTTCATGTTTTATTTAGTTTTTGTGCCAAGTAGAACCTATAGAATAACCTATTATATGAGTTGATTTGATTCTGCTGAAAAACAGAAACTTTGCGCTCACGAGAAAAAATTCAATAAATCACAGAAACGAGCTTTTGCATTGATTATTGTTGCTGATGTTCAATAAAAAATTGTTTAGGACTTCCTATTTTGGTAGTATTTTTAAGGTTCCAGAAGTTTGCGTTAGTTACAGATTGCTACAGACTGTTCTATTTTTGACAGATTCTGTTTTTCGTGTGTTATTTGCTTATTTTGATGCATCTATGGCTAGTATGTAAGGGTATGAACCATAGAGAACTTGGAATACAGTAGGTTTAACACCAATATAAATAAATAATGAGTTCATTACAGTACCTTATGTGGTGGTTTTGTTTTCTTTCACTAACAGAGCTTATGAGATTTCCTATTGAGTTTTGTGTGAAGTTTTCAAGTTTTGGGTAAAGATTTGATGGACTATGAAATAAAGGGTGGCAAAATCCTAATCTTGGGGATGACCAAGGCACCCCAAGATATTCAAGAATAGACAAAAGCCTAAGCTTGAGGATGCCCCCAGAAGGCATCCCCTCTTTCGTCTTTGTTCATTGGTAACTTTACTTGGAGCTATATTTTTATTTGCCACATGATATGTGTTTTGCTTGGAGCGTTGTGTATTATATTAGTCTTAACTTTTTAGTTTACCACAATCATCCTTGATGTAACACACCTTTTGGTAGAAGCCTCCTTGATTGAAATTTATTAGAATACTCTATGTGCTTCACTTATATATTTTGAGCTAGATAGTTTTTGCTCTAGTGCTTCACTTATATCTTTTAGAGCATGGCGGTGGTTTAATTTTGAAGAAATTGTTGATCTCTCATGCTCCACTTATATTATTTTGAGAGTCTTTTAGAACAGCATGGTATTTTCTATGGTTATAAATTAGTCCTAGAATGATGAGCATCCAAGTTGGGTATAATAAAAACTATCATAGGAAGTGAATTAGATGCTATGATCAACTTGATACTTGATAACTGTTTTGAGATATGGAGGTAGTGATATTAAAGTCATGCTATTTGGGTGATTATGAATTTAAAGAATTCTTGTGTTGAAGTTAGTAGGTCCGGTAGCATGCACGTATTGTTAAAGTTGTGTAACAAATTTGAAGCATGGAGTGTACCTGGCTTGTGCATCTTATGACTGGCGGTCGGGGACGAGCGATGGTCTTTTCCTACCAATCTATCGCCCTAGGAGCATGCACGTAGTGCTTGGTTTTTGATGACTTCTAAATTTTTGCAATAAGTATATATGAGTTCTTATGACTAATGTTGAGTCCATGGATTATACACACTTTTACCTTTCCATCATTGCTAGCCTCTTCGGTACCGTGCATTGCCCTTTCTCACCTTGAGAGTTGGTGAAAACTTCGCCGGTGCATCCAAACCCCGTGATATGATATGCTCTATCACACATAAACCTCCTTATATCTTCCTCAAAACAGCCACCATATCTACCTATTTATGGCAATTCCATAGCCATTCCGAGATATATTGCCATGTAACTTTCCACCGTTCCGTTCATCATCATCATGACATACATTACTTTTGTCATATTGTCATTGCATGATCATGAAGTTGACATCGTATTTGTGGAAAAGCCACCATGCATAATTTTTTATACATGTCACTCTTGATTCATTGCACTACCCGGGTACACCACCGAAGGCATTCATATAGAGTCATATCTTGTTCTAGTTTCGAGTTGTAATTCATGTGTTGTAATCAATGAAAGTGTGATGATCATCATTATTAGAGCATTGCCAAAAAGAAATAGAAAAAAGCCAAAAAAAAGAAAGGCCAAAGAAAAAAAGAAAAGAAAAAAAAGAAAAGAAGAAAAAAAGAAAAAAAAAGAAAATACATAAATAGAGGGGCAATGCTACTATCTCTTTTTCCACACTTGTGCTTCAAAGTAGCACCATGTTCTTCATATAGTTTGTCTCATATTTTGTGCTTCAAAGTAGCACCATATTTTCATGTAGAGAGTCTCATAGGTTGTTACTTTCATATACTAGTTGGAATTTTTCATTATAGAACTTGGCTTGTATATTCCTATGATGGGCTTCCTCAAAAGCCTTAGGTCTTCGTGAGCAAGCAAGTTGGATGCACACCCATTAGTTTTCTTTTGTTGAGCTTTCATTCATTTATAGCTCTAGTGCATCCGTTGCATGGCAATCCCTACTCCTCATGTTGACATCAATTGATGGGCATCTCCATAGCCCGTTGATTATCCTCGTCAATGTGATACTTTCTCCTTTTTTTCTCCACACAATCCACAATCATTATTCTATTTCACCCATAGTGCTATATCCATGGCTCACGCTCATGTATTGTGTGAAGGTTGAAAAAGTTTGAGATTATTTAAGTACGAAACAATTGCTTGGCTTGTCATCGGGAGTATAGAAGTTGGGAACATCTTTGTGTAACGAAAATGAAGTATAGCCTAACTATATGATTTTGTAGGGATGAACTTTCTTTAGCCATGTTATTTTGAGAAGACATGATTGCTTTTATTAGTATGCTTGAAGTATTACTATTTATTTTGTCAATATGAACTTTTATTTTGAATCATTTGGATCTGAACATTCACGCCACAATAAAGAGAAATTGCATTGAGAATTATGCTAGGTAGCATTCCACATCAAAAATTCTATTTTTATCTTTTACCTACTCGAGGACGAGCATGAATTAATCTTGGAGATGCTTGATACGTCTCCAACGTATCTATAATTTTTTATTGTTCCATGCTATTATATTACCTATTTTGGATGTTTATGGGCTTTATTTTACACATTTATATCATTTTTGGGACTAACCTACTAACCGGAGACCAGCCCGTATTGCTGTTTTTTTGCCTATTTCAGTATTTCGAAGAAAAAGCAATATCAAACGGAGTCCAAACGAAATGAAACCTTCGGGAGCGTGATTTTTGGAATGAACGTGATCCAGAGGACTTGGAGTGCAAGCCAAGAAGCAGCCGAGGCGCCCCCCTGTCTCGTGGGCCCCTCGGGCAGCCATGTACTTCTTCCTCCTATATAAGCCTACATACCCCGAAAACATCCAGGGAGCCACCAAAGAAATATTTCCACCACCGTAACCTTCTGTATCCGCGAGATCCCATCTTGGATTCGTCATCGGTGTTTTGCCGGAGGGGGAATCCACCACGGAGGGCTTCAACATCAACACCATAGCCCTCCGATGAGTTGTGAGTAGTTTACCACAGACCTTCGGGTCCATAGTTATTAGCTAGTTGGCTTCTTCTCTCTTTTTGGATCTCAATACAATGTTCTTCCCCTCTCTTGTGGAGATCTATTCGATGTAATCTTTTTTTGGGGTGTGTTTGTCGAGATCCGATGAATTGTGGGTTTATGATCAAGTTTATCTATGAATAATATTTGAATCTCCTCTGAAATCTTTTATGTATGATTGAGTTATCTTTGCAAGTCTCTTCGAATTATCGATTTGGTTTGGCCTACTAGATTGATCTTTCTTGCCATGGGAGAAGTGCTTAGCTTTGGGTTCAATCTTGCGGTGTCCTTACCCAGTGACAGAAAGGGTTGCCAGGCACGTATTGTATTGTTGCCATCGAGGATAAAAAGATGGGGTTTATATCATATTGCTTGAGTTTATCCCTCTACATCATGTCATCTTTCCTAATGTGTTACTCTGTTCTTATGAACTTAATACTCTAGTTGCATGCTGGATAGCAGTCGATGTTTGGAGTAATAGTAGTAGATGCAGGCAGGAGTCGGTCTACTTGTCACGGACGTGATGCCTATATACAAGATCATGCCTAGATAATCTCATAATTATTCACTTTTCAATCAATTGCTCGACAGTAATTTGTTCACCCACCGTAATACTTATGCTATCTTGAGAGAAGCCACTAGTGAAACCTATGGCCCCCAGGCTATCTTTTATTATATAAGTTTCCAATCTACTTTTATTTGCATCTTTATTTTCTGCATCTATATCATAAAATACCAAAAATATATTTATCTTATCATATTATCTCTATCAGATCTCACTTTCGCAAGTGGCCGTGAAGGGATTGACAACCCCTTTATCGCGTTGGTTGCGAGTTCTTTGTTTGTTTGTGTTGGTTCGTGGGACTTGTGAGGAGTCTCTTACTGGATTGATACCTTGGTTCTCAAAAACTAAGGGAAATACTTACGCTACTGTGTTGCATCACCCTTTCCTCTTCAAGGAAAACTAACGCAAGCTCAAGATGTAGCAGTGAAAGCTTGTGCAGCCCTTCCCTGGAGAGCACCCGCCTGAGCACGAGGTCACCTACCTCGAGTGTCCTGGGGCGGATGTTGCAGCAATGATACCGCCGCAGAGCCTGTTGGTACCTTGCTGCTCGTAGCGCAGCCTCCCGACGGTGCTCCTCCCCCAGTACTAGGTTCATCCCCCGCATGACGTCCTGCTGCGCTTCCTCAAACGCCAGCACCCGCGCGGAGCGACGCCTGACCTCATGAGGGAGGACCGCCTCCGCTCCATAGACGGGGAAGAACGGGGTCTCGCCAGTCGACTTGGTGGCGGTGGTGCGGATGGACCACAGCACGGACTGGAGCTCATCGTACCAGCCCCTGCCACAGGCCTCCAGTTTCTTCTTGAAGGTCCTGGTTTTGAGGCCTTTCGGGACTTCCGGGTTGGCGCGCTCGGCTTGGCCGTTACTCTGGGGGTGTGCAACCGAAGCGTAGCGTATCTGCGTTCCAAGGTTAGCACAATATGTTTTGAAGAGGTTGCTAGTGAACTACGAACCGTTGTCGGTGATGATGATGCAGTTAGGGACCCCGAAACGGCTTGTGAGGCCCTTGATGAACTTGACCGCCGAACCAGCCGGGATGGTGCGAACCGCTTCCACTTCTGCCCACTTGGTGAACTTGTCGATGGCGACGTAGAGGTACCGGTAGCCCCCGGGCGCTCGAGGGAATGGGCCCAAGATATCCAGCCCCCAGACCGCGAACGGCCATGAGAGCGGGATGGTTTGCAGGCCCTAAGTCGGCTGATGTATCTGCTTGGCATGGAACTGATAGGCTTCGCATGCCTTCACCAGCTCGACTGCGTCGTTGAGTGCCGTGGGCCAATAGAACCCACTGCGGAACGCCTTGCCGATGAGGGTCCGTGATGATGAGTGATGCCCACAATCTCCGCCGTGTATGTTGGCTAGCAATTCCTTCCCCTGTTACCTGGAGATGCTATGCAAGGAGACGTCATTTGGCTGCTTCCGGTAGAGCTCTCTGTCTCGAATGCAGTAGGCCGTGGCCTGGCAGGCTACGCGCTCCGCGTCCTCCTCCTTCTCCGGTAGCGTCCCCTGTATCAGGTAGTCCTTGAATTCCGTAATCCAGCATTCCTCCTGAGGCTCCATTGCTAGGAGCAAGCGTGCTCCCGAGGTCAGGCCACAGGCCGGGGCTCCTGTGGCAGGCGGTTGAGGGAGTACCTCCCGAGGTTGCGATGTGCTTGATAGTGAGGGTGCTGCTGATGGCTTGAAGAGCCGCTCCTCGAAAACGCCAGGCTCCCGAGGCAGCCGCCTGGATGCCCTCTTGGCAATGTCATCAGCCTCTTGGTTGGTGCCGCGGGGCACGTGCTGCAGCTCCAGCCCCCAAAACTACTTTTTCATCCTGCGCACCTCTGCCAGGTACGCGTCCATGTGCTCGTCCTTCGGCTCGTACACCTTGTTTGAGAAGTTGACGAGGAGCTGTGAATCACCCTTGATGACAAGGCGCTTCACTCCCATATCTACTGCAGCCTTCAAGCCCGCTATGAGGCCTTCGTATTCTGCTATGTTGTTGGAGACCTTCTTGCCATGCTGGAAACAGAGCTGCACAACGTAATAGAGCTTTTCCTGAGTGGGGGATATATGCACTGTGACACCCTCTGCTCCATGCCGCGAGAATGCTCCATCGAAGTAAATGACCCAACCATCCGGAACCTCGCTCCCTGGGGAAAGTGACTCGTCTTCGCCTGCTTCGAGCCCCGGCGGCTCTGTCCATTCTGCCACAAAATCTGCAAGTGCGGCTCCCTTGATGACCCTGGTCGTGTTGAACTCCAGCTGAAACGCTTGCAACTCGATGTTCCATTCAGCGACCCTCCCAGCGGAATTGGGGCTTCTGAGCACCCTTTCCAGTGGGTAAGCAGAGACGACCTTAATGGGGTGACCTTGAAAGTAGTGTTGCAGCTTCCGCGAGGCCACCAGTAGCGCGAGCAAGAGCTTCTGGGGCATGGGGTACCGTGCCCTTGCATCCCGCAGTACCGTGTTGACGAAGTATACTGGATGCTCGATGAGGGCGGGTGTGCTGACGAGGTCCGCTCCCTCCGGAGGGCCATGCGCCCCTTGAGGCAATGGAACCTCCAGCACCGGGCCACCTGGTGAGATCCCTTCGACCCTGGGGGCGTCCTCCTGTGGAGGCTGGCTTCCGTCTGCCGAGGCCGCAGCCGTTGCGAGGCCTTCTTTGATTTGCGCGGCCTTGGTCGGTCGTGGCTGGACTCGTCGTGGCGCTCTTTCCGGACTGCCACCAGAGCCGCGCTGGCTGAGTAGGGTGCGGCGGCCAGGTACAGCACCAGGGGCTCGAGGGGGCGTGGCGCCACCATAACCGGAGGGTTGGTTAGGTACTTCTTGAGGTCGTGAAACGCTTGATCGGGCCCTTCTTCTTCATTAGTTTGAAGATGAGCAGGGCGCGCTCCCCCAGCTTTGAGATGAAGCGTCCCAACACCGTCACGCGCCCGTTGAGCTTCTGCATTTCTCTGAGGGTTTGCGGTGGACTCATGTCTTCAATCGCCTTGACCTTTTATGGGTTGGCCTCGATCCCCCTGTGGGACACGAGGAAACCCAGAAGCTTGCCCAAAGGAACCCCAAAGACGCATTTCTCCGGGTTGAGCCGTAGGTCCGCCATGCTAAGGCTCGCAAAGGTCTCTTCTAGGTCTTGGATCAGAGTCTTCGCCTCCCGAGACTTCACCACATTGTCATCGACATAAGCCTCGATGTTCTTCCTGAGTTGCCGGCCCAAAGCGATGTGCATTAGCCGCTGGAAGGTTGCGCCTGCATTGCACAACCCGGACGGCATGCATGTGTAGCAGTATACCCCACATGGGGTTAGGAAAGCCGTCATTTCCACATCTTCTACCGCCATCTTGATCTGGTGGTAGCCCGAAAATGCGTCCAAGAAGCACAGCAAGTCGCACTCGGCGATGGAGTCGATGATTTGGTCAATGCGGGGGGAGTGGAAATGGATCCTGAGGGCAGGCCTTGTTGAGGTTGGTGAAGTCGACGGACATGCGCTCCTTTCCTATTTTCTTCGGTACGACCATGGGGTTCGCCAGCCATTCGAGGTAGCGAACCTCACGAATGACCCCCGCTGCCTCTAGCTTGCGAGTTTCCTGGACGATGAAGGTCTGCTTCTCGGTGAACTGCCGCCTGGCTTTCTGCTTCACGGGACGCACATTAGGGCACACATTCAGGTGATGCTCAATCACCTGCCTCGGGACCCCTGCGAGCTGCTTGGGATCCCATGCGAACACGTCCTTGTTTGCGCGCAAGAACTTCACCAACGCTTCCTCCTGGTCGGGGCTGAGGTTGGCACCTATGGTGAAGGTGGTTCCGGAGGATCCATCCTCCTCAACTGGTATCTGCATGGTTTCCGCCTTATCCTGAGTGAACAACTGCTTTTTCTTGGTCGGTGCAGCTTCCTTGGCCTTGGTGGCGTCCGCATCGGCGGGCTGCGCTCCAGCGGCTGCCTTGAGAGCGAGCTTGAGTGCCAGTAGTGCATCCTTGGTATCTCCAGCTATAGTAAGTACGCCTCTGCTCCCGGGCATCTTCATGAGGTTGTAGGCCGGGTGGGTTGCCGCCATGAACCGAGCCAAGGCGGGGTACCCGAGGATGCCGTTGTACGGGAGGTCGATAGGCGCGATGTCGAAGTTGATCAGCTCTGTGCGGAAATTGTCATGGGTGCCGAAGGTCACAGGAAGGCGGATCTACCCGAAGTAGCTGCGGAACAGCTTCCGACGCCTGAGAATGGCCTGCTGGGTCGGAGCCACTCCAACAGTACATGGAGGAGGCTGAAGACCTCCATCGAGAGCACGTTAAGGCCAGCACCGCCGTTGATGAGGGTCCTGGTGACAGCCACCTGGTAGATGGTGGGCATGAAGAGCATTGGGAGCGCCCCCGAGCAAGCGGTGTTGACGGAGTGATCATCCGAACTGAAGGTCAGGTCAGCCTTGGGTGCCACCCAGCTCGGAGGAGCTCCTTGCCACCCGAGGGCGGCACCGATCTGGCGGACGAACGGCTTGATGTGGCAGTCCAGGAGTGGCGCTTGCGAGCCACCTAGGAGAGCTGCGATGATCGGTGGTGCCAGCGCAGCATAGTGGGTGACGAAGAGGTTGCGCAGCTCCCCCCAGGAGGCCACGGAGGACGTGGGCAGGTTGAGGAGCCAAGCATGCGGGACCCCGGCGAGGGCCAGGGGAAACCAGTTGGCCATGACCTTGTCGTCGCCGCCGGCCTCGAGGACTGCATCCTCGTACGCCAGCATGAAGACCAGCGGGTCCGCCACACCGTCATAGCATAGCAGCATCTCTGGCTTGAACTTGTGCGGCCACTGCACCTTCCGCAGGGCAGGGGCCAAGGCTCGGAGCCCCCTGGCCTCGGTGCTGGCGTCGGCTGTCGGAGCTGGTAGCGCGTTGTCCGCCATGAGGGCGGCGCACGGTGTTGGTGGAGAGCAAGTCGACGGGAAGAACAGCTCCGGTGCATCCCTACCTGGTGCGCCAAATGTTGGATTTCGGGTTCCGGCAAACCCTTAAGGTTCGAACTCGAGGGTGCGCGCGGAGATCTTTTCCCTACCGATCTACTCCCTCGCCTCGCTGCGGTTCTAAGCTAGCAAGATGAACAACACAAAGGGCGCAAAATTTATACTGGTTCAGGCCACCATCGTGGTGTAATACCCTACTCCAGTGTGTGGTGTGTGGATTGTCTCTTGAGCTGATGAGGAACAGTACAGGGGGAAGAACAGCCTCGCGAGGGGAGGATTTCTTATGCTAGTGTGGGTTGTTCTGGCCAAGGTTCGATTGGTAGATCCCCTTGCCTTGGGAGTGGCTAGTCCTATTTATAGAGGCATTGGTCCTCTTCCCAAATATTGAGCGGGAAGGGATTCCACAATGGCAGGATTTGAAGGGGGACAACTAGTACAAACTATCCTGACTAAAGGTGGTCTTCGACTGTCAAAAGCACTGGCGATGACGCCGCCTTGGGCTCCACGGTGACCTCCATCTTGCCGTCCTCCTGGTCTTGATCTTGTTGCACCGATATGGCAACCTTTGCCTGATGCCTTGGTACTCCGCCTGCGCTTGCCCCCTTAGCACCAAAGGGGAAATAAGGACACTGCGCTGGTCGGCGCCCGCTTGGCGCCCGCCTGGTCTCGATCATCATGGCTTGCGTCATGTGCACCTCGCGATGTGCTCCTCTCCTTGATCTCTCCGCCTCCTCGCAAGCCTGCCTAGCGAGGCCGCTCCTAAGGAAGCCTTGCGTCGTCTGCCCTGCGAGGCTTGGCCCCTCGCGAGGGTCTTGAGCTTGGGTTGGTGAAGACGGGCCGAACTGGGCCACTGATGAGCCGCGCCGCAGGCCGAAGGCAGGCAAGTCTGGATACCCCCATATCCAGGACGCCGACATATATGGTTGTTGACTAATGTTTTTTTCCAAACAGAAATATCATCCAAGAACAAGTAGTGCACAACTAAGAGATCCTTTTCTTCCAAGGGAAATTAACAAGCCAAATGATACAACATAGTTATTTGTTCATTTTCATTTTATTACTGCATAAATATAGATGCTAGCTAGATGATGGTCACAATTTAGAATCTATCTCGTCGGCACATGGCAGTAGTACTCAAGAGTATTTTCACTAGAAGAATCATAGTGATTCAAATTTTGTTAGCACACTCTTCTATAGCATCCCCTAATATTTCTATATATAGCACCCCATGATCACATATGCATGTATGTATGAAGCAGAACATGAAAAGAGCAACATCTAATTAACTTGATTGCCTTGTAGATGACACACAAGATGAAGAGCACTTGGACAGAAGCTACTATACTTGTGGTTGTAATTAACCTAATCTAATCTAATGGGAACAACATCACTATTCACAAGCAAGCACCCATACTCTCGTATTCAGTATACAGTTGCCAACTGAAATAAGTTCAGTTGAAAGCAGAGCAGAGAAAAAGAAGGATCAGCAAAGAGCTCACCATGGCTGTCATGTGGCTGATGTGGAAGAGGCAGCATGTCCGTCCAAGCAGGATCAGCAGCACCAGCGGATGGGCCACTCCTTGTCTTGGATCTTTGCCTTGACGTTGTCAATTCTGTTAGAGGACTCTACCTCAGGTGTGATGGTCTTTCCGGTGAGAGTCTTCACAAAGATCTACATCTGAATAGTTGAAGATAGCAAGAAAATAGGACAAGTCATGCATATATGAACAAATCAAGAAGGAAACAAGACAAGAATAGAAATAATATAAATCTTGCAAGTTGCAACAGATACACATAGTTGGAAATTGCAAACAAAGCAAAATAAATCGACATTGTAAAGGCGTATACAAATAGATCTACAAAGTCATGAAGCAATGTGAAGTGGAAGATGGCAAGAAAACAGGACAAGACATGCATATAGTGGAAGATCAGCAAATAGTATGTATTGAACTAAGTTGAATTAGAGGACTAATATGGTCGTTTTGTAAACAGATACTCAAGAAATACTTGAACAAGAAAAGATACAAAATAACCAGTTGTCCAGTACAACTGCTACTACTACTTGCTTATATACCCAAGTGTCTCAATAGTGCATATTTTTTTGTGAAACCTATAAGGTCTCAAAATGTTAGTTAGAGCTCTATGTAGAATACTTTGGAGGAAAACTGTGCAAATGCTCAAGAACTGGTACTTGTTGTACTGGGAATAGGTACTTGCATACTGAAGTTTTCAGAAGAACAAATAACTGAAGTGATTATTCATGAACATGCGTATTAAAGAAACAAGAACAGAAAATTTTCAGTAGCACTTGTCATTGGAATTCAGAAGCATTTATCACACAAATTCAAAAACAGTGGAACAGTTGTAGATGCAGTAACTAATTGGATAGCACTAGCAAAGTTTGCCATAACCTTCTGAAGAACTGATGGAGCTCGGCACGGTTCAGTCAAGATCAGTTAGCGGATGGTGTAGATCGTCCGAGGAACGAATTGGAGGTAAGTGAGGAGGCAGCAACAGAATAATGACCTCCTTCCAGATCTCAAGTGGAAGATGATCCATAGACAAGCAAAGTGCCAAGATTCTGGAAGAACAACAAAATTCAATATAATTAATTAGATTTTGCTGCTAAGTGCCAAGTCTCAAGGAGGCCACCACACGGGAGCAGTCCTGAGACCAGTCGGAAATAGAACCAAAACAGAACCAAACGGAACAAAAAAATCAGTATAATTAATTGGAGTCCTTCCTGAAGCTGTCCCTGCAAAAATAGACCCAAAACGAGCCCAGTCGGGACGCGTCACCATGCCACAGAAACAACATGAACCAAACCACAACAAAAAATCAAATCCGGGGCTCACGTGCGGACTAAGACAGCGCTCAGAGGGCGCTTGGGCTTGTTGGAGTCCTTCTCGGCCTTGCTCTTCATCACCACAAGTCTGCATCGCCATAGAAATAATAGCAGCAAAGCTAATCAGAACCCGACGTGAAACAACATCAGGAAAACGCAAGCAAAACCACCGCGGGAAATGAGTCCATCACCTAAAACCAAGCAGATGATAACACTGAGTAAGAAAGACTGATGAGAGGTGCTGGTTTACCTAAAACCATTTCCTTGATAACACTCATTTCCATCTAAGGAACAACATCTCGTGTGACGAAAACTTACAAAACAAACGACTCATAACACAATATCACACCTACTCATAGGTGAGAACAAGGAACCTGCCATTTATCTTTCAAATTTAGCAGAACATCACTTCAATCATCCATAGCTAACAAACCTAGATAGAAAGTAATAAACTTATACCCCTGATACAGACCAGGAATCAACACAAACAATCAGTACATTCTAACATGTTAAGTGGCTACCATTCCAACCATAATCGTACCATGGCATGAAAGAACAAAAATCAGTGACCTCACTGTTACAAATTAAACTGATGCTCTTCTAATACTATACCATTCAAGCTCATGGACGGGATCAACAATACTAATAAACTACAGATACCATGGTACAGCAGCAAACAAATAGTGCAATTATCCCACCACAATGGGGAATAAGTTTTTGTTCATAGTGCATCAGTTTAGAATTTGAAATCAACTGATATTTTCTTTCCATGGAGAAAATCCTTACAATCGGCAAATACAAGTGACCATGAGAAAGGGAGACTAGTTTAAAGCGAAAGCAACACCAAAATAGTATCAAACTGATTCATGTAATCCAGTTAATGTCAAAACAGTAGCTTAAAGGTTCAAAATTGTTGAACATTCAGAGCATAAAGAAACATGTGAGCCAAATTTTGTTCTGTGTCTAGTAAGAATTCAACACAATGAATGTTCAAAGCTCGACCCGGTACTCCATCTTCTTCTCCGCCATCCCGAACATCTGCATCACGCAAGCACCACCATCAATTAACCTCAATCACAAGCTGGAAATCAAAGAAGAAGGCATATACACATAAAAAAGACCATGAAAATTCTATAACAAGGCGTCTTGTAGTTGCCGGGTAGCAACTTGAGAATGAATGATTGATATCCTGGAAGTTGTAAATTGGAAGCAAGAGAAGCTACTACTCAGGTTAGTTTCAAGTTCTGAAACTGAATGCATGGGGTCCAGTTTTAGTATTCTGTGTAAATTAGTCATATGTTGTACCTGTAGTTACACAATGATTTTGCTCACGTCAGATAACATGTACTTCTATACGAGAGAGAGGATTGCTATCAGTCAGTTTGTGCTAGTGGGCTGCAAATCTACTACATTTTATTGTGCAATGCCGCTCAGTTTGTGTAGCTAAACTGCTAACAATCAACCGAGCAAGTGCATATATACTTCTCGTGAGCACGACCGATTTTCTAATCAGGCTAAATTAAGACCGCAAGACCATTTTCTCGCACTGGAAGGTTACACTATACTTCTTCTGAATAATCCAATCATTTTATGACAAAACCAAATATGTTGTAGAATAAAAAATCTACAAGGTGAATAGTAGGAGCTGAGTTTTCAATGAATGATACATCGAAAGCATAAAGTAGATATTCTACGGGTTCTGCGGCAAGCTAAGCAAGTCACCAACTGGACCAAAACCCATGTAAGTTATGTTCAACAGACTAATGATGATAACTTGACTTCAACTGATACCTTGGGTCAGTTTCTGCATTCGAGTAATATGACATTCAAACTTTTAATAGGAAAACCATGCATTGTCCTGTGATACAAAGTGGTGCTATAAAACACATGGTGTTATGTTACAGTGCAAGCAGACTGAAAATCTGGCATCATTCATCATCAAACCATATGGTGCTGCAAGTAAACTATGTGTCTGGTTTATTAAACAGAGTGTTATGTTCAGGTGTAAACAGACTAAAAATCTGCGCGGGCAAATCACGTTGGAGAAAGGTACTTTATGGTTGGGTCACCGCGAGGAGAGAGGTCGAGTAGGCTTCCTGAAACTCCTCCATGGATGGCACGGGGACCTTAAACAATGAAAAGACAACAGTAAGCGCACTGTCTAAGGTACATTCCAGCAAACACGTAGCAGATGTAAGGATGACCCAGAGCCAGCACATTACCCAAGCCAAGCCCTTAAGCTGTAGGTTACCAAATTTGTCATCCAATGTCATGGGCTCGAGCAAGTCATAGTACAGTTCCATGTACACCTCGTAGTAGGAGATCTCGACGGAGCACCAGGTGCTGGTACAGTGCGCCAGGATTGTCGCGACCGACAAGGGATGAGCCCCGACAGATCTTCAATGCCCTGTGTAACAACCATGTTTGTTTCAGCTAGTGTGGCATTTCGACAAACAGGTTGTGGGCAAGACCAGGAGAATGGAATGGAACCTGCATGGTGTAGGTCATGCCGCTGCCCGTCGCTCCATAGGCAAACACGGTCATGCGCTGGCTGATCCAGATCTGCAAAAGATAGAGAGAGAGTCAAACTGAGAGAGAGGGCAGGTCCACCACCAGAAAGCTCCCGCGCTGGCTGATCTAGATCTACGAGCCCGAGCAGGGAGCTCCCAGAACACGGCGATCAAATCAATGGAACGGCCATGGCAGCATCAAATTCTACGGGATTTCACCGTTGCGAACGGGATCCTGGGCAAAGCGAATCAGACGGGCAGTGGCGTACGCATGCCGGATCTACCGAAAAGCTATTTGGGTTACAGGCGGGGAGGGAGGGAGGCGGGTGCGCGGACGAACCTGACGGGAGTAAAGAGTGGACCTGGGCACGGTGATCGTGCAACCGTCGCTGGGCGTGCGAAAGCTACAGGAGGTCGTGGCAGACCGCTTCGGCTTCGTACCACAGCAGAACTCGACGTTGCTGGCCACAGCCCGCAGCCAGCGTTGCATGCCGCATGACGAGGGCGCCGACCTCGCCGCCGCCGTCGTGCATGAGGGTGCTGACTGCTATGTCCTCGCCGGGATCAGGCGTGGGAGGTGGCGGTGACAAGTGAGTCGAGTGGGGGAGAGAGGAGGGGACAAGGGGCGGCAGAGGGGCCGGAGGAGTTGACGGTGAGGGAATCGGGGAGAAATAAAGGGGGCGGGGGTAGATGGAAGATGTTAAATGGGGGGAGGATAGAGCTAGGGTTTCTCCTCTGGTGGGGAGGCCAGGGGTGAGGGCAGCCGTTGGATCTGGAATGATCCAACAGTGTTTCGTGCATGATCTGTGTGTCTTTTCCACGGACCAATCAGAACACAATACATAATTATGACCAACTAAATTGGTCGTGATAGCTTCATTTTTTATTTTTCGGGTGCTCAAAATGAGTTTTTTTTGTGAAGAGCCAACCAAATATTTGTTGCAAATTTGTACCAAATAAATGTTCTAAAATATTAGTCCATGTTTAATGCACAATTGACCAAATGGTTGGGTGTAATAAGTTTTTATCCACCTCTCGTGAAAAAGACAAATTTCCATCGATTCAGCAGGAAGCGGGTCAAATTTGAACTGCAGCTGCCTCATAGGTTGCTCTTTATTTTTTTGAAAAAACATTTCTCGATACATAAGTATCTATTTAATTAGAGAAACATTAAAAAATTCAAAGATTCAACCACTAGCTAGGAACGGTCATTCCCGCCGTTTTGACAACATTTTGAAACGGGCATAAAAAATTCAAAAAAACAAAAAATTGGAAAACCTTCGCATTGTGTCATTATATGTGACCAAGTTATCAGGAAAAATTATAAACTTGTAATACGACAATTACTTTAAAAAAGTGTTCTCAGAAATGAGCTATCATGGATGAAGATCAATGGCTTTCAACCCAAATGCTCAATATTATGGCCACATTCATGACTTAATTTGTTCAAATGATCTCATGTTGTGCACAAGTGTGCATCTTGGAATGGCACACAATGTTGCCTAAGGTATTTTTCATTTTCTTTGGACCAAAATTTCATTTTCCATTTTTTGAGTGCCCAAAATGAGTTTTTTTGTGAAGGACCTATAATAAATTTGTTGCAAAATTGTACCAAATCAACTTTCTAAAATACTAGGATATATTTAATGCACAATTGACCAAATGGTTAGGTGTCAAAAGTTTTTATCCACCTCTGGTGAAAAAGGCAATTTTCCACCGATTCAGTTGGAAACGAGTCAAATTTGAACTGCAGCTGCCTTATAGTTTGCTCTTTATTTTTTCCAAAAATCTTTTCTAGGTACATAAGTATCTATTTAATCAGAGAAACACCAAAAAAAATCCAATATTCCACCACTAGACGAACGGTCATTCCAGTCGTTTTGACCGCATTTTGAAACGGGCATAAAAAATTCAAAAAAAATTAAAAAATTAGAAAACCTTCGCATTGTGTCATTATATGTGACCAAGTTATCACGAAAAATTATAAACTTGTAATACGACAATTATTTTAAAAAATTGTTCTCGGAAATGACCTATCAAGTGTGAAGATTCATGGCTTTCAAACCAAATGATCAATCTTATGGCCACATTCATGACATAGTTTTTTCAAATGACATCATATCGTGCACAAGGGTGCATCTTGGAATGACAAACAATGTTGCCTAAGGAAGGTTTCATTTTCTTTGGACGGAAAATTCATTTTCCATTTTTCCGAGTGCCCAAAATGAGTTTTGTTGTGAAGGACCTACCATATATTTGTTGCAAAATTGGACCAAATCAATTTTATAAAATACTAGGCCATATATAATGCACAATTGACAAAATGTTTGGGTGTAAAATTTTTTGATCCACCTCTGGTGAAAAAGACAAATTCCCGTCGATTCAATTGGAAGCGGGTCAAATTTGAAATGCAGTTGCCTCATAGTTTGCTCTTTATTTTTTCCAAAAATCATATCTAGGTACATAAGTACCTATTTAATAAGAGAAACATCAAAAAAATTACAAGATTCAACCACTATCTAGGAACGGTCATTCCCGCCGTTTTGACCGCATTTTGAAAGGGGCATAAAAAATTCAAAAAAAATCAAAAACTTGGAAAACCTTCGCATTGTGTCATTATATGTGATCAAGTTATCAGAAAAAATTATAAACTTGTAATATGACAATTATTTTAAAAAAAGTGTTCTCAGAAATGACCTATCATGCGTGAAGATTCATGGCTTTCAAGCCAAATGATCAATCTTATGGCCACATTCATGGTATAGTTTGTTCAAATGATCTCATATTGTGCACAAGGGTGCATATTGGAATTCCAAACAATGTTGCCCAAGGGAGTTTTCATTCTCTTTTCACGGAAAATTCATTTTTCATTTTTCGAGTGCCCAAAATGAGTTTTTTTTGTGAAGGACCTACCATATATTTGTTGCTAAATTAGACCTAATAAATTTTATAAAATACTAGACCATATTTAATGCACAATTGACAAAATGGTTGGGTGTCAAAAGTTTTGATCCACCTCTGGTGAAAAAGCCAAATTTCCGCCGATTCAGAAGGAAGCGGGTCAAATTTGAATTGCAACTGCCTCATAGTTTGCTCTTTATTTTTTCGAAAAATCATTTCTAGATACATAAATATCTATTTAATGAGAGAAACATCAAAAAAAATCCAAGATTCAACCACTAGCTAGGAACGGTCATTCCCGTCGTTTTGACAGCATTTTGAAACGGGCATAAAAAATTCAAAAAAACCACAAATTGGAAAACCTTCCCATTGTGTCATTGTATGTGACCAAGTTATCAGGAAAAATTATAAACTTGTAATACATCAGTTGCTTTAAAAAAAGTGTTCTCAGAAATGAGCTATCATGCATGAAGATCAATGGCTTTCACACCAAATGCTCAATATTATGGCCATATTCATGACTTAATTTGTTCAGATGGTCTCATATTGTGCACAAGGGTGCATCTTGGAATGGCACACAATGTTGCCTAAGGGAGTTTTCATTTTCTTTGGACGAAAAAATCATTTTCCATTTTTCGATTGCCCAAAATGAGTTTTTTTTTTGTGAAGGACCTATAATAAATTTGTTACAAAATTGTACCAAATCAATTTTATAAAATACTAGGACATATTTAATGCACAATTGACCAAATAGTTAGGTGTCAAAATTTTTTGTCCACCTATGATGAAAAAGACAAATTCCCGCCGATTCAGTTGGAAACGTGTCAAATTTGAACTGCAACTGCCTTATAGTTTCCTCTTTATTTTTTCCAAAAATCATTTCTAGGTACATAAGTATCTACTTAATCAGAGATACACCAAAAAATTCCAAGATTCAACCACTAGCTAGGAACGGTCATTCTAGTCGTTTTGACCGCATTTTGAAACGGGCATAAAAAATTCAAAAATATCAAAAAATTAGAAAACTTCCGCATTGTGTCATTATATGTGACCAAGTTATCAGGAAAAATTATAAACTTGTAATACGACAATTATTTTAAAAAAGTGTTCTGAGAAATGACCTATCAAGTGTGAAGATTCATGGCTTTCAAGCCAAATGATCAATCTTATGGCCACATTCATGACATAGTTTGTTCAAATGACCTCATATCATGCACAAGGGTGCATATTGGAATGACAAACAATGTTTCATAAGGAAGTTTTCATTTTCTTTGGACGGAAAATTCATTTTCCATTTTTCCGAGTGCCCAAAATGAGTTTTTTTGTTAAGGACCTAACATATATTTGTTGCAAAATTGGACCAAATCAATTTTATTAAATACTAGGCCATATATAATGCACATTTGACAAAATGTTTGGGTGTAAACGGTTTTGATCCACCTGTGGTGAAAAAGACAAATTCCCGCCGATTCAGTTGGAAGCGAGTCAAATTTGAACTGCAGCTGCCTCATAGTTTGCTCTTTATTTTTTCCAAAAATCATTTCTAGGTACATAAGTACCTATTTAATCAGAGAAACATCAAAAAAATTACAAGATTCGACCACTAGCTAGGAACGGTCATTCCTACCATTTTGACCGCATTTTGAAGCGGGCATAAAAAATTAAATAAAACAAAAAATTGGAAAACCTTCGCATTGTGTGTATGTGACCAAGTTATCAGAAAAAGTTATAAACTTTTAATACGATAATTATTTTAAAAAAGTGTTCTCAGAATGACCTATCATGCGTGAAGATTCATGGCTTTCAAGCCAAATGATCAATCTTATGGCCACATTCATGGCATAGTTTGTTCAAATGATCTCATATTGTGCACACGGGTGCATATTGGAATGGAAAACAATGTTGCCTAAGGGAGTTTTCATTTTCTTTTCACAAAAAAATCATTTTCCGTTTTTCGAGTGCTCGAAATGAGTTTTTTTGTGAAGGACCTACCATATATTTGTTGCTAAATTGGATCTAATCAATTTTATAAAATACTAGACCATATTTCATGCACAATTGACAAAATGGTTGGGTGTCAATAGTTTCGATCCACCTCTGGTGAAAAAGCAAATTCCAGCCGATTTAGTTGGAAGCGGGTCAAATTTGAACTGCAACTGCCTCATAGTTTGCTCTTTATTTTTTCCAAAAATAATTTCTAGGTACATAAGTACCTATTTAATCAGAGAAACATCAAAAGTTTTACAAGATTCAACCACTAGCTAGGAACGGTTAAGCCCGCTATTTTGACCACATTTTGAAACGGGCATAAAAAATTCAAAAAGAATCAAAAAATTGGAAAACCTTTGCATTGTGTCATTATATGTGGCCAAGTTTCCAGGAAAAATAATAAACTTGTAATACGGAAATTATTTTAAAAAAGTGTTCTCAGAAAGGAGCTATCATGCGTGAAGATTCATGGCTTTCAAGCCAAATGATCAATCTTATGGCCACATTCATGGTATAGTTTGTTCAAATGATCTCATATTGTGCACAAGGGTGCATCTTGGAATTCCAAGCAATGTTGCCTAAGGGAGTTTTCATTTTCTTTTCACGAAAAATTCATTTTCCATTTTTTGAGTGCCTGAAATTAGTTTTTTTGTGAAGGACCTACCATATTTTTGTTGCTAAATTGGACCTAGTCATTTTATAAAATACTAGACCATATTTAATGCACAATTGACAAAATGGTTGGGTGTCAAAAGTTTTGATCCACCTCTGGTGAAAAAGACAAATTCCCGCCGATTCAGTTCGAAGCGGGTTAAATTTGAACTGCAGCTGCCTCATAGTTTGCTCTTTATTTTTTCTAAAAATCATTCCTAGGTACATAAGTACCTATCTAATCAGAAATACATGGTTTGGTGGTGATACATCGAGGTTTGGATGGTGGCCGAGGACCCCAACTGTAGAGCGCGTAAGCTCGCATGCCCGTCACGTGGTCACCGCGTGACCATGGTGTTGCCATGCATTCTGGGTGGACTAGGAATGTCTAGTGGGTTGGACACTGCCTAGGTAGGTGCTAGGAAGAAAATTATAACATAAGATTCTCATGACGAGACCGAACTATGCTCAAACATGAATTAGCAGCCAAGTGTTTGATTAGCGGTACGAGAAATGCACATGGCCAATGGGCGTCAGTTTTGCCTGAGGATGATCATATACTAAGAAGAATATCTTCACAAATTTTGAGGGAAATCAAGAATATATAAATAACACTTCCTTCACAAAGTGCTGCTCTGAAAAAGAATAGGAAAATGAATATTGCTGAATTATTTTTGAACTAGGCAAGGAAGGTTTTTGACATATTTGTTGAAGATAAGATCCAAACAATTATGAGAATTTTTTGGGAATTTTTGGAATAACAGAAATATAGGTTGCTTCACAACCTAGGGCAAAATTTGACACATGGACATGACACATAGGCAAAACTGATGAGATGGCACCTAGTCATCGCAACCCACCACAATTTACAAGGCTATGACCATCTATATTGGTCGTTAACAACTAGAAATAAGGCAGCGGACCAGTGTTGTTTGCTTTAGGACCATTTCGTGTAAGGAAATTACGACCTTTCTGACCAAAATGGTCACAATGGTTTAGGGTTTGGAGCCCGCCGAACAGCTTTTGACCAATTGGTCTCAAATGGTCATAGATCTATGACCAATTCTTCCAGGGTCACTGACAGAAGGTCACTAGTTGGCATATTTCTTGTAGTGGAGGCTTAGTCAATGAGTCTGCAACATTCAGATCGTGTGTATCTTGCAAATCTCTATGTCCCCCTCCGACACTTGATGACGGATGGAATTGAAGCGCCTCTTGATGTGTTTGGTTCTGTTGTGAAATATGGATTCCTTTGCCAAGGCAATTGCACCAGCATTGTCACAAAAGAATTTCATTGGACCCGATGCACTAGGTATGACACCTCGATTAGATATGAGCTCCTTCATGCAAACTCCTGCATTTGTTGCTTCTGAAGCAGCAATGTACTCCGCTTCACACGTAGATCCTGACACGACGCTTTGCTTGGAACTGCACCAACTGACAGCTCCTCCATTCAATAAAAATATGTATCCGGTTTGCGACTTAGAGTCATCCGGATCAGTATCAAAGCTTGCATCGACGTAACCGTTTACGATGAGCTCTTTTTCACCTCCATAAATGAGAAAATATCCTTAGTCCTTTTCAGGTATTTCAGGATGTTCTTGACCGCTGTCCAGTGCTCCACTCCGGGATTACTTTGGTACCTTCCTTCTATCCTTATAGCAAGGCACACATCAGGTCTGGTACACAGCATTGCATACATGATAGAACCTATGGTTGAAGCATAGGGAATGACTTTCATTTTCTCTCTATCTTCTACAGTGGTCAGGCATTGAGTCTGACTCAATTTCACACCTTGTAACACAGGCAATAACCCTTTCTTTCACTGATCCATATTGAACTCCTTCAAAACTTTATCAAGGTATGTGCTTTGTGAAAGTCCAATTAAGCGTCTTGATCTATCTCTATAGATCTTGATGCCCAATATGTAAGCAGCTTGTCCGAGGTCTTTCATAGAAAAACTCTTATTCAGGTATCCATTTAGGCTATCCAGAAATTCTATATCATTTCCAATCAACAATATGTCATCCACATATAATATTAGAAATGCTACAGAGCTCCCACTCACTTTCTTGTAAATATAGGCTTGTCCAAAAGTATGTATAAAACCATATGCTTTGATCACACTATCAAAGTGTTTATTCCAACCCCGAGAGGCTTGCACCAGTCCATAAATGGATCGCTGGAGCTTGCACACTTTCTTAGCACCCTTTGGATCGACAAAACCTTCCAGTTGCATCATATACAACTCTTCTTCCAGAAATCCATTCAGGAATGCAGTTTTGACATCCATCTTCCAAATTTCATAATCATAAAATGCGGCAATCGCTAACAGGATTCGGACAGACTTAAGCATCGCTATGGGTGAGAAAGTCTCATCGTAGTCAACTCCTTGAACTTGTCGAAAACCTTTCGCAACAAGTCCAGCTTTGTAAACAGTAACATTACCATCTGCATCGGTCTTCTTTTTAAAGATCCATTTATTTTCTATGGCTTGTCGATCATCGGTCAAGTCCATCAAAGTCCACACTTTGTTCTCATACATGGATCCCATCTTAGATTTCATGGCCTCAAGCCATTTCACGGAATCTGGGCTCATCATCGCTTCCTCATAATTTGTAGGTTCATCATGGTCTAGTAACATGACTTCCAGAACAGGATTACCGTACCACTCTGGTGCGGATCTTACTTTGGAAGACCTGCGAGGTTTGGTAGTAACTTGATCTGAAGTTTCATGATCATCATCATTAATTTCCTCACTAATTGGTGTAGGAATCACTAGAACTAATTTCTGTGATGAACTACTTTCCAATAAGGGAAAAGGTACAATTACCTCATCAAGTTCTACTTTCCTCCCTCTCACTTCTTTCGAGAGAAACTCCTTCTCTAGAAAGGATCCATTCTTAGCAATAAAGATTTTGCCTTCTGATCTGTGATAGAAGGTGTACCCAATAGTTTCCTTTGGGTATAGACGCACTTCTCCGATTTGGGTTCGAGCTTATCAGGTTGAAGCTTTTTCACATAAGCATCGCAGCCCCAAACTTTAAGAAACGACAACTTTGGTTTCTTGCCAAACCACAGTTCATAAGGCGTCGTCTCAATGGATTTTGATGGTGCCCTATTTAAAGTGAATGCGACCGTCTCTAAAGCATAACCCCAAAACGATAGCGGTAAATCAGTAAGAGACATCATAGATCGCACCATATCCCATAAAGTATGGTTACGACGTTCGGACACACCATTTCGCCGTGGTGTTCCAGGTGGCGTTAATTGTGAAACTATACCATGTTGTTTCAAATGAAGACCAAACTTGTAACTCAAATATTCTCCTCCATGATCAGATTGTAGAAACTTTATTTTCTTGTTACAATGATTTTCCACTTCACTGTGAAATTCTTTGAACTTTTCAAATGTTTCAGACTTATGTTTCATTAAGTAGATATACTCATATCTGCTCAAATCATCTGTGAAGGTAAGAAAGTAATGGTACCCGCCATGAGCCTCAACACTCATTGGACCGCATACATCTGTATGTATTATTTCCAATAAGTCAGTTGCTCATTCCATTGTTCCGGAGAATGGAGTTTTACTCATCTTGCCCATAAGGCACGGTTCGCAAGCACCAAGTGATTCATAATTAAGTGATTCCAAAAGTCCATCAGCATGGAGTTTCTTCATGCGCTTTACACCGATATGACCCAAATGGTAGTGCCACAAATAAGTTGCACTATCATTATTAACTTTGTATCTTTTTGCTTCAATATTATGAATATGTGTATCATCACTACCGAGATTTAACAAAAATAGACCACTCTTCAAGGGTGCATGACAATAAAAGATATTACTCATATAAATAGAACAACCATTATTCTCTGATTTAAATGAATAATCGTCTCGCATCAAACAAGATGCAGATATAATGTTCATGCTCAACGCTGGCACCAAATAATGTTTTTATTACTATTTATAGTGTTATTCTCTATATTTGTTAATGTTTATATTTTTAAGAATGTGATGATCCTCTATGTTGGAATTTTTCTAGTGTATTCTAGTTTCTAATACTGTATTATAATGGATAATTGTTTAACTTTTGTAGAAAGCAAACAAAAGGACTGCACTCACACGGAACGATGAAGCCAACGATCTATGCCAACTAGATGTTTTAGATTTCATTTGGTACAATTGATGTCTCATACTTGCATCTTTTACCTTTCCTTCTGTGAACCTGATGCTTGGTGTCATGGTGGTTATCTTTAGAACAGATTGAAGTGTATGTATGTGACAAATAGTTAATGGAATAAAAACATTGTTTGGTGCATCTGATGTGAGCCTGATGTATGGTGTCTTGGTGATTATACTTAGAACACATGAACTATATGTATGTGACAATCAATACCATATGTTAATTCAAGTTGTAGATGGATAAACAAAATGTTGATAAATTGTTGGTCGGCAAAGAAAAACCATGTCTGATTGTTGGTTGGCAAAACAAACCTCGTCTAATAGTTAGTTGGGAAAGGCTAACGCTAGGCCCAACAATATGTTGGTCGAGAAAGAATACCATGTCCATTAGTCGGTCAGGAAGGGCCCATGGTTTGGTCGAGAAAGATGCTCCATAGCCGTCAACCAGTCGGTCGGGAAAAGGTTTTCTCGTCTGGACTTTCCCCATCAGACATTGTCGGTCGACAATAGTCTTTCCCGTCCGACTATCTATTGGCGAAACTTGTATTTCTGACCAACCTGTCTGTCGAGGATGTAGTGTTGTGGTGTACTGGGTGGCGAGTTGCGTGCCAGAAAGTTGTCAAGATCATCATCCACGGGACAAAGATGAGTCAAGGAGTTGTGCAAGTTAGTGTGACTGGTCATTGAATCATTGTCATGTCAGTGAGTCATCGTTGTTGTGTCCGAGTGCACTCCTCTGTAAGGATACGTTGAAGATGAATGTGTGTCTCGATGGGAAGATCAAGTTCAGCTATGTGGGGGTGGTAAACCAGTGAAGGTGAGTCTCTTCAATAAGGTCATGTCTCTATATGATGTTGGAGTGCATGGTGTAGTGCCCAGGATTGTGTGATCCACAATGAGGCAGCATGTGTCTCGCTAGGGTGGATTGTGAAGACCACAAGTGGTTCCACATGGTTTCTAGCGAGGCTGGGTATTCCAAAGCATATTTAAGGTGGTCCATAAAAAAATTCTGCCAAGACAAATTGAGAAAATATTGTTGAAATTGATCTACCAATATTTTGATTTGTCGTGGTGCGAGCGAATTCAAGATTGATGAGCATAGCAGACCAAAGTCAAGATTATAAAAAGATTGTTAGTAGTGGGCTACGCGTGTGACTATTGCCATGTACTAGTCCGCTTCATATAGGTCATCAGGACCAAGTAGTATGGTGCCCAAGTATTGACGGTTTTGCTTGGCCGTCTAGAAATACTATCAGGTTCAGAACATTAGGTAACGCAATGGTTCATGTTACATTAGATAGATGCCAATGAATACAGCAGTCCACCTATGGCCCGCCTGCGATCGCCTGGCCGCCTCCCACCTGGCCCCCACCGACGATGATGCCAGCAACCGGCAGGCCGCCCAGCAGGTTGGGCGGATCACCGAGGCAAAAAACACCGTAGAAGGCGAGTCCAATGATGATGCCGAAGATGACGGCGGCGGCCAAGATGACGACGAGGGAGGAGAGGACACCATCGGCCACTGGCCCCACGCCAACCTGCAAGTGAAAAATACATTTTCAATGCGATTGTCCAGAAAATTACATTTTCATATGTTAATAAGAAAATTAAGCCAAGAAGGAAACGAAGGAAATTAACCACTGACCAAATCTTCATCGATGCGGGAGAGAAGTGCAAGTCGAATCAACCTGCATGAAGAAAATTCAACTGAATTTTGGTGTCATAAGAAAATTCAAACCACACACAGTATAAACAAATTTGCCAAACCCCACCAAACCCAAAAAACCATACTTGAGAACCTAGGCCGCACCAAACCATTTTCTCTTCCACCCATTCCAATCCAAACCATTTTCCATTTGTTGGTTCAACCCATCTTCGACCCAAACAAGTTTCTCTTTTCCAGATAAAGCGTACTGCTCAATTGATTAAGACATTTAATTGAGATTGCACCCTAAGCATTATTTTAGAAATGATTAACAAAAAAGATAATACCATATATGGGAACTGCACATTTTCCAAGGCAATTTATATAGTACTCCCTCAGTTCCTAAATATAAGTCTTTTTGGAGATTCCACTACGAACTATATACTGATGTATATAGACATACTTTAGTCCCTAGTGGAATCACTAAAAAGACTTATATTTAGGAACGGAGGCAGTATATAACATTATTTAACCTGATGTACGGTTGAAAAGATATGGCCGATGCAAGTTTGGCTATGGAAGTCACTATGTGTTCTTGGATCGAGGGCAAAATCAGGGTAAAGTAGTCCTGATTGACCCCAAATCAGACCAAAATCTCTGATCCATGTACTTGATTGTGTACGGTTAGGCCGAGAAAACAAAAACAAGGGGTTTCCCTTCCCTTCGAGTGTACACATCGATCGGCAAGATGTATAGTACTACTACCTAGATAGAGATGCATAGATGGAAAAAAGGAAAGATTATAGAACCATGGAAGCAGATGAAGGGACTGAGGTTGCTCACAAATGCCGATCTGAGGAGAGGCGGCCGCCTGGATGCAGCAGGTGACAGAAGAGCAGAGGCGGCCACCTGGATGCAGCAGGGGACAGAAGAGCAGAGGTGGCCTCTGTCAGGACCTAATCCATGCGAATACTGAAGAAGAATAAGGAGGCAAGGCAGGTTTAGTTAAGCAACAGCGCAAATGCGACGATACCGATTCAGACATGATCAACGGCTCGGATGCAACCTCACCATTTACCCCTTTGTTTAAATTGCACTGTATTGTAACTGTTAATCACTGTTTGTTACCGCGGTGAGCTGGACAAGGATTTATAAGCTTGGCTCCGAGGCGAGATCGGGCAGGTCTGTAATTCGAGAACTAAGTAGAGGTAGCTAAGAACCCTAGTAGTACGGAAGGCGGGGTATCCGTCCTTGCGATCCACCTCTTGTATCCCCTTTTCCATGACATTCCAGTGAAATCCAGTCGAGTCTCCACCGATCTACCCAATTCTCGCGTTCCAGGTCTTACAAAGGTATTAGAGCACGGGTGGGATACCTCGGCAGCGAGTCAACGACGACGAATCGGGCTGTGGATAACAGGAGGTTGGGGTCTCTCATAAAATCCCTCTCGTCCCCCCCAGTTCGCGGCGGCGGTGGAAGGTGGCGGTGACATGGCGGTGGTAACATTCGGGCGCAGATCACCGAGTCTGATCCTGTTGCTGAGAATCCTTTTCTCGGTGGTAAAATTCCGGGATCTGACGGGATCCGTGCACCAGAGAAGATTCCGTGAGTGAGGCTAACGGGACTTGTCTTAGTCGCAGATGGCCGACACAAGAGCTAAAGTCCAGATCACAATGGATCGAGTGGAGAAAGAAGTAGCAGATCTGAGAGCAGAGGTAGAAGGCTTACAAGAGCTCAAATAGGAGGTGCCAAAACTCAGGTCAGAGATGGTAACTATGCCTAAAGTAGAGGCAAAGCTGTTAGAGATGAATGAGGGAATTCAGCAAACCTTACAGTTAATCTTGCAGAAAATGAACATTTTAAGTCAGAAAGCGGAGCTAGTTTCTCCAGCGCCAAAAATCAAGGAAAGCCAGACAAATGCAAGTGGTCACATACCAGACACAAGACTAAACAATATGCATAGTGAAGCAGATCTAGTGATGAGAAATTTAGAGCAAGAATTCAAAGGGCAAGGAAAACTGCCAGTCACAAACATAGATGGGATCTCAACTGGAATGCCAGTTTCACAACTAGTAACTGAAAGCACAAGAGTGTGTACACAGCAGGAGGCACCAGTACCGGGTCAGTTCAGATTAGCTCCAACAAATGTCAGTGCAACAATACAGGCTCATACTCTGGGATTTTCAGGAAATAGTGGGTACTTTGCTCCTGTCAGTGCTCCACTTTTCTCTCCACCTCACACATATAATCCCATCACTGGCCAGTACATCAACACCACAACAACAGCTCAAGTAGTATCTCCAGTATATCAAGCAGTAGGAAATCTCTACAATATGCAGAGAAATCAACATTCTACTCAATTAGGAGGTCCATCATATTTTGCAGAAGCAGTTCTAAAAGGGCCAAGGTTGGAAATTCCCCTTTTTAATGGAGAGGATCCTATTGGGTGGATTATAGCATGCGATTTTTTTTTGACATGTCTGGAACTCCATATGAGCAATGGGTGAACTTAGCTACTGGTCACTTGCAAGGCAGAGCTTCTAACTGGCTTAAAAATATATGTGTGCCATGGCAAATGGTAACTTGGCAACAGTTCTGTCAGATGAGAGCTGACAGGTTTTCAGAAGCAAGTGTTCATGAAGTTGTGGAATTATTGAAGAATATTCAACAAACTAACTCAGTAGCACAATACATTGACAATTTTGAACAATGTGTAGCTCTAGTCAAAAGAGATCATCCTTGTCTCCAAGAAAAAAAATTACTGAGCTGTTTCATTGGAGGATTAAGAAGTGACATTAAACATGAAGTTTGTGGACAAAAACCTACTAGCATAATTGAAGCTTATTGGTATGCCAAAGTGTATGAGAAGGTTGCAGCTGCTAGGAAATTACAGAACACTCCTGCTTACAAATCTAAGAGCTACCAACCTGCATACATGAATTCTGCAACACCACTGCAAGTACAAGTTCCACCACAGGAGAAATACAATGTACCTTTTCCTAAAGATGCTAGGGCTTGTTGGTACTGCAGAGAACCATGGTCCAGACAACACAAATGCAAGATTGGTAAAATAATTCACATTCTACAGGAAATAGATGAGGAGGACGACAGTGATAATACAGAAGAATACCTTGGGCAGGAACAGACGTATCATACAGCTCCTAACACTCCTGATAAAGAGAAAAGCAATGATAACATTGTAGAAAAACCCACACAAGCCATGCATATTTCAGTTCATGAAGTGGATGGCACTCCAGGAGCAAACACCTTCTCACTGATAGTAGAAATTACAGGCAAAAAAGCTACAACTTTGTTTGACAGTGGATCGTCAGACACCTTTATTAGCACTGACTTTGCTATCAAAAGCAACTGCGGTCAACAACCAATGCAACCCAGGAAAGTAACAGTTGTTGGGGGAGCAAAACTGATATCCACATCCAAAGTTGCTCCTATGGATTTGAAAATCCAAGGAAATACCTTCTGTAGCAGCTTCAAAGTGTTAGATTTGCAGGCTTATGATATCATCCTAGGAGCTGACTGGATATATCAATATAGTCCTATATGTCTGGATTTAGTAGAAAGAATTCTGATTGTGACAAAGAATGGACAGCCAGTTACACTCTTTGATCATACAATTCCCAAAAATAAATGCATATTGTCTACAGCAAAAATGGAGAAACTTCTCTCAAAAGGAGTGATGGGATATATATTACAGATTCAAGAAATGGAGTCTGAAAGCAGCAAGGAACAATCAGAACCTCCAACAGCTCTACAACCTCTGTTACAGAAATATGCAGCAATATTTCAGGAATCAGGGAAACTACCTCCAAAAAGGGCATGTGACCACAAGATTGTGTCACAAGAAGGAGCCAAACCTCCTAATTTAAGGCCTTATAGCGTTCCTCATTACCAAAAAGTTGCAATGGAAGAAATAATCAAACAGTTAATTAAAAAGGGAGAAATACAGGAGAGTTTCAGTCCTTTTTCCTCACCTGCAATTATGGTCAGAAAGAAAGATGGAGGGTGGAAGTTGTGTGTGGATTACAGAGAGCTGAATGCAATAACTATCAATAACAAATTTCCCATGCCAATTATCAAAGATATTCTGGATGAATTAAATGGAGCAAAAGTATTTTCAAAGTTAGATCTGAGATCTGGTTACCACCAAATCAGAATGGCCCCAGAGGACATTCCAAAAACAACATTCAGGACACACATGGGACACTATGAATATAAAGTGGTGCCCTTTGGATTGTCATGTGGTCCAGATACATCCAAGGACTGATGAACACTGTGTGTGAAGAGATCAATGAACCAGAAAAGGAAAATTTTATTCTGGTCTTCCCTGATGATATGTTAGTGTTCAGCAAATCTATGGAACAACACTATACACATCTAGAAAGAACTTTTGCTACCTTGCAAAAACATGAGTCATATGTGAAACTGTCAAAGTGCACTTTTGCAACTGATCAGGTATCTTATCTGGGACACATTATCTCAGAGAAAGGTGTAGCTACTGATCCAAGTAAGATCAAGGCCGTCAGAGACTGGCCTATACCTGAAAATGTTAAGCAACTAAGAGGATTTCTGGGATTGACTGGATATTATAGAAGGTTTGCGAAGCAATATGGACAAATCTGCAGGCCTCTTCATGATATGTTAAAGAAAGATGCATTTCAGTGGGGACCTGACCAGAGCAAAGCATTTCAAACTCTGAAAACAACAATGACCAGCTATCCTGTGTTAACTCTCCCAAACTTTGCTCTGCCTTTCACAATAGAAGCTGATGCATGTGCAAAAGGAATTGGAGCTGTACTTATGCAGCAAGGCAGACCTATAGCTTTTCTCAGCAAAACCTTAGGCCCAAAATCAGCTGCTCAATCCATATATGAAAAACAAGCAATGGCCATCCTAGAAGCTCTCAAGAAGAGGAGACACTATGTGTAGGGAAACAAGTTGATCATAAAAACAGACCAACAATTTTTGAAGTATATGACTACTCAAAGATTAACTGAAGGAGTACAACATAAATTGCTCCTCAAGATCTTGGAATATGACTACACAATTGAGTACAAGAAAGGGAGAGAAAATACAATAGCAGATGCACTGTCCAGAAGGGATATTGTGCAACACATTCAGTGCAACAATGTGACTGTAGTAATTCCAGCCTGGACTGAAGATGTCATGAAGAGTTATCAAGGAAATCAGTACACTGATAAAATCTTAAAGAAAGTATCTGCAGATAATGAGGAAACCCCAAAGTTTACCACACATCAAGGCCTGTTGAAATACAAAAATAGAATATATGTTGCAGCTACATCTGATTTCAGACAGCAAATCTTGCAAACATTTCATTCTTCTGCAATTAATAGGAGGCCACTCTTGAATTAAATCCACTTATTTCAGGATCAAAAAAGTGTTCTATTGGCCCAACATGAAGAAGGACATTGAAACATTTGTCAGTTAGTGTCTGTTGGAAATATGCCCTAGAGGCAATAATAATTAGTTATTATTATATTTCCTTGTTCATGATATTAGTTTATTATCCATGCTATAATTGTATTGAAAGGAAACTCAGATACATGTGTGGGTACATAGACAACACCATGTCCCTAGTAAGCCTCTAGTTGACTAGCTCGTTGATCAATAGATGGTTACGGTTTCCTAACCATGGACATTGGATGTCATTGATAACGGGATCACATCATTAGGAGAATGATGTGATGGACAAGACCCAATCCTAAGCCTAGCACAAAGATCGTAGTTCGTATGCTAAAGCTTT
The DNA here is from genome assembly GCF_018294505.1 of Triticum aestivum. NCBI lineage: Eukaryota > Viridiplantae > Streptophyta > Magnoliopsida > Poales > Poaceae > Triticum > Triticum aestivum. The sequence goes on along the minus strand of NC_057795.1, from coordinate 653,616,690 downwards.
TCTAATGTCAAGTATATTTTCCTTAGACCATGAGATTGTGCAACTCCCGGATACCGTAGGAATGCTTTGGGTGTACCAAACGTCACAACGTAACTGGGTGGCTATAAAGGTGCACTATAGGTACCTCCGAAAGTGTCTGTTGGGTTGGCACGAATCGAGACTGGGATTTGTCACTCCGTGTAAACGGAGAGGTATCTCTGGGCCCACTCGGTAGGACATCATCATAATGTGCACAATGTGACCAAGGGGTTGATCACGGGATGATGTGTTACGGAATGAGTAAAGAGACTTGCCGGTAACGAGATTGAGCAAGGTATCGGTATACCGACGATCGAATCTCGGGCAAGTACAATACCGCTAGACAAAGGGAATTGTATACGGGATCGATTGAGTCCTTGACATCGTGGTTCATCCGATGAGATCATCGTGGAACATGTGGGAGCCAACATGGGTATCCAGATCCCGCTGTTGGTTATTGGCCGGAGAGTTGTCTCGGTCATGTCTGCATGGTTCCCGAACCCGTAGGGTCTACACACTTAAGGTTCGATGACGCTAGGGTTATAAAGGAAGTTTGTATGTGGTTACCGAATGTTGTTCGGAGTCCCGGATGAGATCCCGGACGTCACGAGGAGTTCCGGAATGGTCCGGAGGTAAAGATTTATATATGGGAAGTCTTATTTTGGTCGCCGGAAAAGTTTCGCACTTTATCGGTATTGTACCGGGAGTGCCGAAAGGGGTCCGGGGGTCCACCGGGGGGGTCCACCTGCCCCGGGGGGCCACATGGGCTGTAGGGGGTGCGCCTTGGCCTATATGGGCCAAGGGCACCAGCCCCAAGAGGCCCATGCGCCAAGATATAAGAAAAGGGGAGAGTCCTCAAGGGGGAAGGCACCTCCGAGGTGCCTTGGGGAGGATGGACTCCTCCCCCCCCTTGGCCGCACCCCTTCCTTGGAGGAAGGAGCAAGGCTGCGCCTCCCCCCTCTCCCTTGCCCCTATATAAAGGGAGGGGAGGGAGGGGTGGCCGCACCTGAAGCCCTGGCGCCTCCCTCCCTCCCGTGACACCTCCTCCTCTCCCGCAGGTGCTTGGCGAAGCCCTGCAGGATTGCCACGCTCCTCCACCACCACCACGCCGTTGTGCTGCTACTGGATGGAGTCTTCCTCAACCTCTCCCTCTCTCCTTGCTGGATCAAGGCATGGGAGACGTCACCGGGCTGTACGTGTGTTGAACGCGGAGGTGCCGTCCGTTCGGCACTAGGATCTCCGGTGATTTGGATCACGACGAGTACGACTCCTTCAACCCCGTTCTCTTGAACGCTTCCGCTTAGCGATCTACAAGGGTATGTAGATGCACTCTCCTTCCCCTCGTTGCTGGTTTCTCCATAGATAGATCTTGGTGACACGTAGGAAAATTTTGAATTTCTGCTACGTTCCCCAACAGTGGCATCATGAGCTAGGTCTATTGCGTAGATTCTTTGCACGAGTAGAACACAAAGTAGTTGTGGGCGTTGATGTTGTTCAATATGCTTACCGTTACTAGTCCAATCTTGTTTCGACGGTATTGTGGGATGAAGCGGCCCGGACCGACCTTACACGTACTCTTACGTGAGACAGGTTCCACCGACTGACATGCACTTGGTGCATAAGGTGGCTAGCGGGTGCCAGTCTCTCCCACTTTAGTCGGAACGGATTCGATGAAAAGGGTCCTTATGAAGGGTAAATAGCAATTGGCATATCACGTTGTGGTTTTGCGTAGGTAAGAAACGTTCTTGCTAGAAACCCATAGCAGCCACGTAAAACATGCAAACAACAATTAGAGGACGTCTAACTTGTTTTTGCAGGGTATGCTATGTGATGTGATATGGCCAAGAAGAATGTGATGAATGATATGTGATGTATGAGATTGATCATGTTCTTGTAATAGGAATCACGACTTGCATGTCGATGAGTATGACAACCGGCAGGAGCCATAGGAGTTGTCTTTATTTATTGTATGACCTGCGTGTCATTGAACAACGCCATGTAATTACTTTACTTTATTGCTAATCGGTAGCCATAGTAGTAGAAGTAATAGTTGGCGAGACAACTTCATGGAGACACGATGATGGAGATCATGATGATGGAGATCATGGTGTCATGCCGGTGACGATGATGATCATGGAGCCCCGAAGATGGAGATCAATGGAGCTATATGATATTGGCCATATCATGTCACTATATATAATTGCATGTGATGTTTATTATGTTTATGCATCTTGTTTACTTAGAACGACGGTAGTAAATAAGATGATCCCTTACAACAATTTCAAGAAGTGTTCTCCCCTAACTGTGCACCGTTGCTAAAGTTCGTCGTTTCGAAGCACCACGTGATGATCGGGTGTGATAGATCCTTACGTTCACATACAACGGGTGTAAGACAGTTTTACACATGCAAAACACTTAGGGTTAACTTGACGAGCCTAGCATGTACAGACATGGCCTCGGAACACAGAGACCGAAAGGTCGAGCATGAGTCGTATAGTAGATACGATCAACATGAAGATGTTCACCGATGATGACTAGTCCGTCTCACGTGATGATCGGACACGGCCTAGTTGACTCGGATCATGTAATCACTTAGATGACTAGAGGGATGTCTATCTGAGTGGGAGTTCATAAGATGAACTTAATTATCCTGAACATAGTCAAAAGATCTTTGCAAATTATGTCGTAAGCTCGCGCTTTAGTTCCACTGTTTAGATATGTTCCTAGAGAAAATATAGTTGAAAGTTGACAGTAGCGATTATGCGGACAGTAGAAAGCTTATGTCCTTAATGCACCGCTCAGTGTGCTGAACCCCAAACGTCGTTTGTGGATGTTGCGAACATCGGACATACACGTTTTGATAACTACGTGATAGTTCAGTTAAACGGTTTAGAGTTGAGGCACCAAAGACGTTTTCGAAACGTCGCGGAACATATGAGATGTTTCGAGGGCTGAAATTGGGATTTCAGGCTCGTGCCCACGTCAAGAGGTATAAGACCTCCGACGATTTTCTTAGCCTGCAAACTAAGGGAGAAAAGCTCAATCGTTGAGCTTGTGCTCAGATTGTCTGAGTGCAACAATCACTTGAATCGAGTGGGAGTTGATCTTCCAGATGAGATAGTGATGTTTCTCCAAAGTCATTGCCACCAAGCTGCTAGAGCTTCGTGATGAACTATAACATATCAGGGATAGATATGATGATCCTTGAGGTATTCGCGATGTTTGACACCGCGAAAGTAGAAATCAAGAAGGAGCATCAATTGTTGATGGTTGGTGAAACCACTAGTTTCAAGAAGGGCAAGGGCAAGAAGGGATACTTCATGAAACGGCAAATCAGCTGCTGCTCTAGTGAAGAAACTCAAGGTTGAACCCAAACCCGAGACTAAGTGCTTCTGTGATAAGGGGAATAGTCACTAGAGCGGAATTACCCTAGATACTTGGTAGATGAGAAGGCTGGTAAGGTCGATAGAAGTATATTGGATATACATTATGTTAATGTGTACTTTACTAGTACTCCTAGTAGCACCAGGGTATTAGATACCGGTTCGGTTGCTAAGTGTTAGTAACTCGAAATAAAAGAGCTGCAGAATAAATGGAGACTAGCTAAAGGTGAGCTGACGATATGTGTTGGAAGTGTTTCCAAGTTTGATGTGATCAAACATCGCACGCACCCTCTACCATCAAGATTAGTATTAAACCTGAATAATTGTCATTTGGTGTTTGCGTTGAGCATAGACATGATTGGAATATGTCTATCGCAATACGGTTATTCATTTAAGGAGAATAATGGTTACTCTATTTATTTGAATAATACCTTCAATGGTCTTGCACCTAAAGGAATGGTTTATTGAATCTCGATCGTAGTGATACACATTTTCATGCCAAAAGATATAAGATAGTAATGATAGTACCACTTACTTGTGGCACTGCCATGTAAGTCATATTGGTATAAAACGCATGAAGAAGCTCCATGTTGATGGATCTTTGGACTCACTCATTTTTGAAAAGTTTGAGACATGCGAACCATGTCTATTGGTGCATACGCATGAAGAAACTCCATGCAGATGGATCGTTTAGACTCACTTGATTTTGAATCACTTGAGATATGCAAATCATACCACATGGACAAGATGACTGAAAAGCCTCGGTTTCAGTAAGATGGAACTAGATAGCAACTTGTTGGAAGTAACACATTTTGATGTGTGCAGTCCAATGAGTGCTGAGGCATGCAGTGAATATCGTTATGTTCTTACTTCACAGATGATTCGAGTAGATGTTGAGTATATTTACTTGATGAAACACAAGTCTGAATTATTGAATGGTTCAAGTAATTTCAGAGTGAAGTTTAAGATCTTCGTGACAAGAGGATAGAATGTCTATGATATGATCATAGAGATGAATATCTGAGTTACGAGTTTGGCACACAATTAAGACATTGTGGAAATTGTTTCACAATTAATACCGCCTGGAACACCATAGTGTGATGGTGTGTCCGAACATCATAGTAGCACCCTATTGGATATGGTGCGTACCTTGATGTCTCTTATCGAATTACCACTATCGTTCATGGGTTAGGCATTAGAGACAACCGCACTCACTTTAATAGGGTACCACGTAATTCCGTTGAGACGACACCGTTTGGAGAAACCTAAGTTGTCGTTTCTTAAAAGTTTGGGGCTGCGACGCTTATGTGAAAAAGTTTCAGGTTGATAAGCTCGAACCCAAAGCGGATAAAATGCATCTTCATAGGACACCCAAAACAGTTGGGTATACCTCCTAATTCAGATCCAAAAGCAATAGGGATTGTTTCTTGAATCGGGTCCTTTCTCGAGGAAAAGTTTGTCTCGAAAAGTTGAGTGGGAGGATGGTGGAGACTTGATGAGGTTATTGAACCATCACTTCAACCAGTGTGTAGCAGGGCACAGGAAGTTGTTCCTGTGGCACCTACACCAATTGAAGTGGAAGCTTATGATAGTGATCATGAAGTTTCGGATCAAGTCACTACCGAACCTCGTAGGATGACAAGGACGCGTACTGCTTCGGAGTGGTACAGTGATCCTGTCTTGAAGGTCATGTTGCTAGACAACAATGAACCTACGAGCTATGGAGAAGCGATGGTGGGCCCAAATTCCGACAAATGGTTAGAAGCCATGAAATCCGAGATAGGATCCATGTATCAGAACAAAGCATGGACTTTGGTGGACTTGCCCAATGATCGGCAAGCCATTGAGATAAATGGATCTTTAAGAAGAAGACGGACGTGGACGGTAATGTCACCGTCTATGAAGCTCGACTTGTGGCGAAGAGTTTTTCACAAGTTCAAGGAGTTGACTACGATGAGATTTTCTCATCCGTAGCGATGCTTAAGTCCGTCGGAATCATGTTAGCATTAGCTGCATTTATGAAATCTGGCAGATGGATGTCAAAACGAGTTTCCTTACCAGTTTTCGTAAGGAAAGGTTGTATGTGATACAATCAGAAAAGTTTTGTCGATCCTAAGGATGCTAAAAGGTATGCAAAGCTCCAGTAATCCTTATAAGGACTGGAGTAAGCATCTCGGAGTTGGAATGTACGCTTTGATGAGATGATCAAAGATTTTGGGTTTGTACAAAGTTTATGAGAAACTTGTATTTCCAAAGAAGTGAGTGGGAGCACTATAGAATTTCTGATAAGTATATGTTGTTGACATATTGATGATCAGAAATGATGTAGAATTTCTAGAAAGCATATAGGGTTATTTGAAAGGTGTTTTTCAATAGAAAACCTGGATTAAGCTGCTTGAACATTGAGCATCAAGATCTATGAGGATAGATCAAAAACGCTTAATGGTACTTTCAAATGAGCATATACCTTGACATGATCTTGAAGGTGTTCAAGATGGATCAGTCAAAGAAGGAGTTCTTGCCTGAGATGTAAGGTATGAAGTTAAGACTTAAAGCTCGACCACGGCAGAAAAGAGAGAAAGGACGCAGGTCGTCCCCTATGCTTTAGACGTAGGCTCTGCAGTATGCTATGCTAAGTACCGCACCTGATGTGTGCCTTGCTACATGTCTGGCAAGAGAGTACAAAGGTGATCAAGGAGTGGATCACCAGATAGCGGTCAAAGTTATCCTTAGAGGAATAAGGATTTGTTTCTCGATTATGGAGGTGATAAAGAGTTCGACGTAAAGGGTTACGTCGATGCAAGCTTTAACACCTATCCGAATGACTCTGAGTAGCAAACCGGATACGTATAGTGGAGCAACCATTCGGAATAGCTCCAAGTGGAGAGTGGTAGCAGCGTTTACAATATGACCTATATATTTGCGAAGTACATACGGATCTGAATGTTACAGATCCGTTGACTAAAACCTCTCTCACAAGCAGAACATGATCAAACCCCAGAACTCATTGACTCTTAATCACATGATGATGTGAACTAGTTTAGTGACACTAGTAAACTCTTTGGATGTTGGTCACATGGTGATGTGACCTGTGAGTGTTAATCACATGGCGATGTGACCTAGATTATTGACTCTAGTGCAAGTGGGAGACTGTTGGAAATATGCCCTAGAGGCAATAATAATTAGTTATTATTATATTTCCTTGTTCATGATATTAGTTTATTATCCATGCTATAATTGTATTGAAAGGAAACTCAGATACATGTGTGGGTACATAGACAACACCATGTCCCTAGTAAGCCTCTAGTTGACTAGCTCGTTGATCAATAGATGGTTACGGTTTCCTAACCATGGACATTGGATGTCATTGATAACGGGATCACATCATTAGGAGAATGATGTGATGGACAAGACCCAATCCTAAGCCTAGCACAAAGATCGTAGTTCGTATGCTAAAGCTTTTCTAATGTCAAGTATCTTTTCCTTAGACCATGAGATTGTGCAACTCCCGGATACCGTAGGAATGCTTTGGGTGTACCAAACGTCACAACGTAACTGGGTGGCTATAAAGGTGCACTACAGGTATCTCCGAAAGTGTCTGTTGGGTTGGCACGAATTGAGACTGGGATTTGTCACTCCGTGTAAACGGAGAGGTATCTCTGGGCCCACTCGGTAGGACATCATCATAGTGTGCACAATGTGACCAAGGGGTTGATCACGGGATGATGTGTTACGGAACGAGTAAAGAGACTTGCCGGTAACGAGGTTGAGCAAGGTATCGGTATACCAACGATCGAATCTCGGGCAAGTATAATACCGCTAGACAAAGGGAATTGTATACGGGATCGATTGAGTCCTTGACATTGTGGTTCATCCGATGAGATCATCGTGGAACATGTGGGAGCCAACATGGGTATCCAGATCCCGCTGTTGGTTATTGGCCGGAGAGTTGTCTCGGTCATGTCTGCATGGTTCCCGAACCCGTAGGGTCTACACACTTAAGGTTCGATGACGCTAGGGTTATAAAGGAAGTTTGTATGTGGTTACCGAATGTTGTTCGAAGTCCCAGATGAGATCCCGGATGTCACGAGGAGTTCCGGAATGGTCCGGAGGTAAAGATTTATATATGGGAAGTCTTATTTTGGTCGCCGGAAAAGTTTCGCACTTTATCGGTATTGTACCGGGAGTGCCGAAAGGGGTCCGGGGGTCCACCGGGGGGTCCACCTGCCCCGGGGGGCCACATGGGCTGTAGGGGGTGTGCCTTGGCCTATATGGGCCAAGGGCACCAGCCCCAAGAGGCCCATGCGCCAAGATATAAGAAAAAGGGGAGAGTCCTCAAGGGGGAAGGCACCTCCGAGGTGCCTTGGGGAGGATGGACACCTCCCCCCCCCCTTGGCCGCACCCCTTCCTTGGAGGAAGGGGCAAGGCTGCGCCTCCCCCCTCTCCCTTTCCCCTATATAAAGGGATGGGAGGGAGGGGTGGCCGCACCTGAAGCCCTGGCGCCTCCCTCCCTCCCGTGACACCTCCTCCTCTCCTGCAGGTGCTTGGCGAAGCCCTGCAGGATTGCCACGCTCCTCCATCACCACCACGCCGTTGTGCTGCTGCTGGAAGGAGTCTTCCTCAACCTCTCCCTCTCTCCTTGCTGGATCAAGGCGTGGGAGACGTCACCGGGCTGTACGTGTGTTGAACGCAGAGGTGTCGTCCGTTCGGCACTAGGATCTCCGGTGATTTGGATCACGACGAGTACGACTCCTTCAACCCCGTTCACTTGAACGCTTCCGCTTAGCGATCTAGAAGGGTATGTACATGCACTCTCCTTCCCCTCGTTGCTAGTTTCCCCATAGATAGATCTTGGTGACACATAGGAAAATTTTGAATTTCTGCTACGTTCCCCAACAGTGTCCAGTCTATCAGCTCAATAAGGTGGAACACATATATCCTACTGGCCTGTTGCAACCTCTCCCTATACCTGATATGGCCTGGGCTCATATCACAATTGATTTCATCACAGCACTACCTAACTCACAAGGGAAGGAGGTTCTTCTAGTGGTAGTAGACAGATTTACTAAATATGCACATTGTTTGCCCTTAGCCCATCCATATTCAGTTCAAACAGTGTTTGACACACTGATGGATAATGTGATCAAGTTACATGGCATGCCTGTGTGTATTGTTTCTGACAAGGATCCAATTTTCACAAGTGCTTTATATCAGGAATTATTTAAAGCCTTAGGCGTGCACATCAGATTCAGCACTGCTTCACATCCCCAAACAGATGGTTAGTTGAAAAGGGTAAATCAATGCCTGGAAGCTTACTTGAGAGGCATGGTATTTCAAGAACCAAAGAAGTGGATGAAGCGGCTACCATTAGCAGAGTTATGGTATAACACAAGCTATCATTCATCCTTGAAATGCACCCCCTTCCCAGCCATGTATGGTTACAAACCTCCACAAATTGGAGAATTTCCTGCAGAACAACCCCTGTCTCCAGAAGCAACTCTGGCAGTATCTCAGAGAGAACACATGGTCCAAAGACTGAAGGCTAACCTATAACATGCTCAGGGCAGGATCAAGCATTTTGCAGACCAGAAACGCACAGACAGACAATTGGAAGTTGGAGATCTAGTGTTTCTGAAGATATAACCATATAGACAAAATGCATTTGGTCTTCGTGGATCACTCAAACTTCGATCTAAGTTCTATGGACCCTATAAAATGTTGGAAATATGCCCTAGAGGCAATAATAAATAGGTTATTATTATTATTATTATATTTCCTTGTTCATGATAATCGTCTATTATCCATGCTATAATTGTATTAATAGGAAACTCAGATATATGTGTGGGTACATAGACAACACCATGTCCCTAGTAAGCCTCTAGTTGACTAGCTCGTTGATCAATGGATGGTTACGGTTTCCTGACCATGGACATTGGATGTCATTGATAACGGGATCACATCACTAGGAGAATGATGTGATGGACAAGACCCAATCCTAAGCCTAGCACAAAGATCGTGTAGTTCGTATGCTAAAGCTTTTCTAATGTCAAGTATGATTTCCTTAGACCATGAGATTGTGCAACTCCCGGATACCGTAGGAATGCTTTGGGTGTACCAAACGTCACAACGTAACTGGGTGGCTATAAAGGTGCACTACGGGTATCTACGAAAGTGTCTGTTGGGTTGGCACGAATCGAGACTGGGATTTGTCACTCCATGTAACGGAGAGGTATCTCTGGGCCCACTCGGTAGGACATCATCATAATGTGCACAATGTGACCAAGGGGTTGATCACGGGATGTTGTGTTACGGTACGAGTAAAGAGACTTGCCGGTAACGAGATTGAACAAGGTATCGGCATACCGACGATCGAATCTCGGGCAAGTACAATACCGCTAGACAAAGGGAATTGTATACGGGATTGATTGAATCCTCGACATCGTGGTTCATCCGATGAGATCATCGTGGAACATGTGGGAGCCAACATGGGTATCCAGATCCCGCTGTTGGTTATTCGCCGGAGAGTTGTCTCGGTCATGTCTGCATGGTTCCCAAACCCGTAGGGTCTACACACTTAAGGTTCGGTGACACTAGGGTTGTAGAGATAATAGTATGCGGTAACCCGAATGTTGTTCGGAGTCCCGGATGAGATCCCGGATGTCACGAGGAGTTCCGGAGTGGTCCGGAGGTAAAGATTTATATATAGGAAGTCCAGTTTCGGCCACCGGGAAAGTTTCGGGGGTCATCGGTATTGTACCGGGACCACCGGAAGGGTCCCGGGGGTCCACCGGGTGGGGCCACCTATCCCGGAGGGCCCCATAGGCTGAGGGGGCGTGGGAACCAGCCCCTGGTGGGCTGGTGCGCCCCCCCTTGGGCCTCCCATGCGCCTAGGGTTAGAAACCCTAAGGGGTGGGGGCGCCTCCACCTGTCTTGGAGGCCAAGCCACCCCTAGGGCCGCCGCCCCCCTCCCTAGATGGGATCTACAAGGGGCCGGCACCCCCCTAGTCCCCTATATATAGTGGAGGGGAGGGAGGGCAGCCGCAGCTGAGTCCCTGGCGCCTCCCTCCCTCCCGTGACACCTCTTCCTCCCCGCTTGCGCTTGGCGAAGCCCTGCCGGGATCCCGCTACTTCCACCACCACGCCGTCGTGCTGCTGGATCTCCATCAAACCTCTCCTCCCCTTGCTGGATCAAGAAGGAGGGGATGTCTCTCCCAACCGTATGTGTGTTGAACACGGAGGTGTCGTCCGTTCAGTGCTAGGATCATCGGTGATTTGGATCACGACGAGTACGACTCCATCAACCACGTTCACTTGAACGCTTCCGCTTACCGATCTACAAGGGTATGTAGATGCACTCTCCTTCCCCTCGTTGCTAGTTTCTCCATAGATAGATCTTGGTGACTCGTAGGAAAATTTTGAATTTCTGCTACGTTCCCCAACAATGGTATCAGAGCTAGGTCTATTGCGTAGATTCTATGCACGAGTAGAACACAAAGTAGTTGTGGGCATTGATTTTGTTCAATATGCTTACCGTTACTAGTCCAATCTTGTTTCGACAGTATTGTGGGATGAAGCGGCCTGGACCGACCTTACACGTACTCTTACATGAGACAGGTTCCACCGACTGACATGCACTTGTTGCATAAGGTGGCTAGCGGGTGCCAGTCTCTCCCACTTTAGTCGGATCGGATTCGATGAAAAGGGTCCTTATGAAGGGTAAATAGCAATTGGCATATCACGTTGTGGTTTTTGCGTAGGTAAGAAACGTTCTTGCTAGAAACCCATAGCAGTCACGTAAAACATGCAAACAACAATTAGAGGACGTCTAACTTGTTTTTGCAGGGTATGCTATGTGACGTGATATGGCCAAGAAGAATGTGATGAATGATATGTGATGTATGAGATTGATCATGTTCTTGTAATAGGAATCACGACTTGCATGTCGATGAGTATGACAACCGGCAGGAGCCATAGGAGTTGTCTTTATTTATTGTATGACCTGCGTGTCATTGAACAACGCCATGTAATTACTTTACTTTATTGCTAACCGGTAGCCATAGTAGTAGAAGTAATAAGTTGGCGACACAACTTCATGGAGACACGATGATGGAGATCATGATGATGGAGATCATGGTATCATGCCGATGACGATGATGATCATGGAGCCCCGAAGATGGAGATCAAAAGGAGCAAAATGATATTGGCCATATCATGTCACTTTTTGATTGCATGTGATGTTTATCATGTTTATGCATCTTATTTGCTTAGAACGACGATAGTAAATAAGATGATCCCTCATTAAAATTTCAAGAAAGTGTTCCCCCTAACTATGCACCGTTGTGAAAGTTCGTCGTTTCGAAGCACCACGTGATGATCGGCTGTGATAGATTCTAACGTTCACATACAACGGGTGTAAGCCAGATTTACACACGCAAAACACTTAGGTTAACTTGATGAGCCTAGCATGTACAGACATGGCCTCGGAACACAAGAGACCGAAAGGTCGAGCATGAGTCGTATGGTAGATACGATCAACATGAAGATGTTCACCGATGATGATTAGTCCGTCTCATGTGATGATCGGACACGGCCTAGTTGACTCGGATCATGTAATCACTTAGATGACTAGAGGGATGTCTATCTGAGTGGGAGTTCATAAGATGAACTTAATTATCCTGAACATAGTCAAAAGGTTTTTGCAAATTTGTCATAGTTCAAGCTTTAGTTCTACTGTTTTAGATATGTTCCTAGAGAAAAATATAGTTGAAAGTTGATAGTAGCAATTATGTGGACTGGGTCCATAAACTGAGGATTGTCCTCGTTGCTTCGTAGAAGGCTTATGTCCTTAATGCACCCCTCGGTGTGCTGGACCTCGAACGTGGTCTGTGGATGTTGCGAACATCTGACATACACGTTTTGATGACTACATGATAGTTCGGTAATGTTAAATGGTTTAGAGTTGAGGCACCAAAGACGATTTCGAAACGTCGCGAAACATAGGAGATGTTTCGAGGGCTGAAATTGGGATTTCAGGCTCGTGCCCACGTCAGATGTATAAGACCTCCGACGAGCTTCTTGGCCTACAAACTAAGGGAGAAAAGCTCAATCGTTGAGCTTGTACTCAGATTGTCTGGGTACAACAATCACTTGAATCGAGTGGGAGTTAATCTTCCAGATGAGATAGTGATGTTTCTCCAAAGTCATTGCCACCAAGCTACTAGAGCTTCGTGATGAACTATAACATATCAGGGATAGATATGATGATCCTTGAAGTATTCGCGATGTTTGACACCGCGAAAGTAGAAGTCAAGTAGGAGCATCAATTGTTGATGGTTAGTAAAACCACTAGTTTCAAGAAGGACAAGGGCAAGAAGGGATGCTTCATGAAACGGCAAAATAGTTGCTGCTCTAGTGAAGACCCAAGGTTGAACCCAAACCCGAGACTAAGTGCTTCTATAATGAGAGGAACGGACACTAAAGCAGAACCACCCTAGATACTTGGTAGATAAGAAGGCAGACAAGGTCGACGGAAGATATTGGATATACATTATGTTAATGTGTACTTTACTAGTACTCCTAGTAGCACCAGGGTATTAGATACCGGTTCAGTTGCTAAGTGTTAGTAACTCAAAATAAAAGCTACGGAATAAACGGAGACTAGCTAAAGGTGAGCTGACGATATGTGTTGGAAGTGTTTCCAAGGTTGATGTGATCAAGCATCGCACGCTCCCTCTATCATCGAGATTGGTGTTAAACCTAAATAATTGTTATTTGGTGTTTGCGTTGAGCATAGACATGATTGGATTATGTCTATCGCAATACGGTTATTCATTTAAGGAGAATAATGGTTACTCTGTTTATTTGAATAATACCTTCAATGGTCTTGCACCTAAAATGAATGGTTTATTGAATCTCGATCATAGTGATACACATGTCATGCCAAAAGATAAAAGATAGTAATGATAGTACCACCTACTTGTGGCACTGCCATGTAAGTCATATTGGTATAAAACACATGAAGAAGCTCCATGTTGATGGATCTTTGGACTCACTCGTTTTTTTGAAAAGTTTGAGACATGCGAACCATGTCTATTGGTATGTACGCATGAAGAAACTCCATGCAGATGGATCGTTTGGACTCACTTGATTTTGAATCACTTGAGACATGCAAATCATACCACATGGGCAAGATGACTGAAAAGCCTCATTTTCAGTAAGATGGAACAAGATAGCAACTTGTTGGAAGTAACACATTTTGATGTGTGCAGTCCAATGAGTGCTGAGGCATGCAGTGAATATCGTTATGTTCTTACTTCACAGATGATTTGAGTAGATGTTGAGTATATTTACTTGATGAAACACAAGTCTGAATTATTGAATGGTTCAAGTAATTTCAGAGTGAAGTTGAAGATCATCGTGACAAGAGGATAAAATGTCTATGATATGATCATAGAGATGAGTATCTGAGTTACGAGCTTTGGCACGCAATTAAGACATTGTGGAAATTGTTTCACAATTAATACCGCCTGGAACACCATAGTGTGATGGTGTGTCCGAACATCATAGTTGCACCCTATTGGATATGGTGCATACCATGATGTCTCTTATCGAATTACCACTATCGTTCATGGGTTAGGCATTAGAGACAACCGCACTCACTTTAATAGGGCACCACGTAATTCCGTTGAGACGACACCGTTTGAACTATGGTTTGGAGAAACCTAAGTTGTCGTTTCTTGAAAGTTTGGGGCTGCGACGCTTATGTGAAAAGTTTCATCGTGATAAGCTCGAACCCAAAACGGATAAATACATCTTCATAGGATACCCAAAATGGTTGGGTATACCTCCTATCTCAGATCCGGAAGCAAAAGTAATTGTTTCTAGAAACGGGTCCTTTCTCGAGGAAAAGTTTCTCTCGAAAGAATTGAGTGGGAGGATGGTGGAGACTTGATGAGGTTATTGAACCATCACTTCAACCAGTGTGTAGCAGGGCACAGGAAGTTGTTCCTGTAGCACCTACACCAATTGAAGTAGAAGCTTATGATAGTGATCATGAAACATCGGATCAAGTCACTACCAAACCTCGTAGGTCGACAAGGATGCATACTGCTTCAGAGTGGTACGTAATCCTGTCTTGGAGGTCATGTTGCTAGATAACAATGAACCTATGAGCTATGGAGAAGCGATGGTGGGCCCGGATTCCGACGAATGGCTCGAGGCCATAAAATCCGAGAAAGGATCCATGACTTTGGAAGAAATACTTGATGGTCGCAAGGCTGTTGGGTACAGATGGATTTTAAAAGGAAGACAGACAATGATGGTAAGTATCACCATTAAGAAAGCTCAACTTGTCGTTAAGATGTTTTCCGACAAGTTCAAGGAGTTGACTACGATGAGACTTTCTCACTCGTAGCGATGCTAAGAGTCTGTTGGAATTATATTAGCAATTACTGCATGATTTATGAAATATTGCAGATAGGATGTCAAAACATTGTTTCCTCGATGATATCCTTAAGGAAAGGTTGTATGTGATACGACCAGAAGGTTTTGTCAATCCTGAAGAACGCTAACAAATATGCAAAGCTCCAGCAATCCTTCTAACGACTGGAGTAAGCATCTCGGAGTTGGAATGTACGCTTTGATGAGATGATCAAAGATTTTGGGTTTATACAAAGTTTATGAGAAACTTGTATTTCCAAAGAAGTGACTGGGAGCACTATAGAATTTCTGATGAGTATATGTCGTTGACATATTGTTGATCAGAAATGATGTAGAATTTCTGAAAAGCATATAGGGTTATTTGAAAGGTGTTTTTAATAGAAAACCTGGAATAAGCTGCTTGAACATTGAGCATCAAGATCTATGAGGATAGATCAAAAACGCTAAATGGTACTTTCAAATGAGCACATACCTTGACATGATCTTGAAGGTGTTCAAGATGGATCAGTCAAAGAAGGAGTTCTTGCCTGAGTTGTAAGGTATGAAGTTAAGAGTTAAAGCTCGACCACGGCAGAAGAGAGAGAAAGGACGAAGGTCATCCCCTATGCCTCAGACGTAGGCTCTATAGTATGCTATGTTGTGTACCGCACCGGAAGTGTGCTTTGCCATGAGTCAGTCAAGGGGTACAAGAATGATCCAGGAGTTGATCATTGGACAGCGGTCAAAATTGTCCTTGGAGTAAATAAGGACATGTTTCTCGATTATGGAGGTGATAAAGAGTTTGGCGTAAAGGGTTACGTCGATGCAAGCTTTAACACCTATCCGAATGACTCTGAGTAGCAAACCGGATACGTATAGTGGAGCAACCATTTGGAATAGCTCCAAGTGGAGCGTGGAAGCAGCATTTACAATATGACATAGAGAATTGCGAAATACATATGGATCTAAATGTTGCAGACCTGTTGACTAAAACCTCTCTCCCAAGCAAAACATGATCAAACCCCAGAACTCATTGAGTCTTAATCACATGGTGATGTGAACTAGTTTAGTGACACTAGTAAACTCTTTGGATGTTGGTCACATGGCAATGTGACCTGTCAATGTTAATCACATGGTGATGTGAACTAGATTATTGACTCTAGTGCAAGTGGGAGACTGTTGGAAATATGCCCTAGAGGCAATAATAAATAAGTTATTATTATTATATTTCCTTGTTCATGATAATCGTTTATTATCCATGCTATAATTGTATTAATAGGAAACTCAGATACATGTGTGGGTACATAGACAACACCATGTCCCTAGTAAGCCTCTAGGTGACTAGCTCGTTGATCAATAGATGGTTACAGTTTCCTGAACATGGACATTGGATGTCGTTGATAACGGGATCACATCATTAGGAGAATGATGTGATGGACAAGACCCAATCCTAAGCCTAGCACAAAGATCGTGTAGTTCGTATGCTAAAGCTTTTCTAATGTCAAGTATCATTTCCTTAGACCATGAGATTGTGCAACTCCCGGATACCGTAGGAATGCTTTGGGTGTACCAAACGTCACAACGTAACTGGGTGGCTATAAAGGTGCACTACGGGTATCTCCGAAAGTGTCTGTTGGGTTGGCACGAATCGAGACTGGGATTTGTCACTCCGTGTAACGGAGAGGTATCTCTGGGCCCACTCGGTAGGACATCATCATAATGTGCACAATGTGACCAAGGGGTTGATCACGGGATGATGTGTTACGGAACGAGTAAAGAGACTTGCCAGTAACGAGATTGAACAAGGTATCGGGATACCGACGATCGAATCTCTGGCAAGTACAATACCGCTAGACAAAGGGAATTGTATACGGGATTGATTGAGTCCTTGACATCGTGGTTCATCCGATGAGATCATTGTGGAACATGTGGGAGCCAACATGGGTATCTAGATCCCTCTGTTGGTTATTGGCCGGGGAGTTGTCTCGGTCATGTCTGCATGGTTCCCGAACCCGTAGGGTCTACACACTTAAGGTTCGGTGACACTAGGGTTGTAGAGATAATAGTATGCGGTAACCTGAATGTTGTTCGGAGTCCCGGATGAGATCCTGGATGTCATGAGGAGTTCCGGAGTAGTCCAGAGGTAAAGATTTATATATAGGAAGTCCAGTTTCGGCCACCGGGAAAGTTTCGGGGGTCATCGGTATTGTACCGGGACCACCGGAAGGGTCCCGGGGGTCCACCGGGTGGGGCCACCTATCCCGGAGGGCCCCATAGGCTTAGGGGGCGTGGGAACCAGCCCCTGGTGGGCTGGTGCGCCCCCCTTGGGCCTCCCATGCGCCTAGGGTTAGAAACCCTAAGGGGTGGGGGCGCCTCCACCTGTGCTTGGAGGCCAAGCCACCCCTAGGGCCGCCGCCCCCCTCCCTAGATGGGATCTACAAGGGGCCGGCGAACCCCTAGGCCCCTATATATAGTGGAGGGGAGGGAGGGTAGCCGCACCTGAGTCCCTGGCGCCTCCCTCCCTCCCGTGACACATCATCCTCCCCGCTTGCGCTTGGCGAAGCCCTGCCAGGATCCCGCTACTTCCACCACCACGCCGTCGTGCTGCTGGATCTCCATCAACCTCTCCTCCCCTTGCTGGATCAAGAAGGACGAGATGTCTCTCCCAACCGTATGTGTGTTGAACGCGGAGGTGCCGTCCGTCCGGCGCTAGGATCATCGGTGATTTGGATCACGACGAGTACGACTCCATCAACCCCGTTCACTTGAACGCTTCCGCTTAGCAATCTACAAGGGTATGTAGATGCACTCTCCTTCCCCTCGTTGCTAGTTTCTCCATAGATAGATCTTGGTGATTCGTAGGAAAATTTTGAATTTCTGCTACGTTCCCCAACATAAAATTCTGGAAAAAGTGGGCGCAGTTGTGTAGGATCTTAAAGTATGTCTAGAGGGGGGGTGATTAAACTACTTGACAAAATAAAAACTTAACATTTTCCCAATTTTAGTCTTTGGCAGATTTTAGCAAACTTAGCACAAGTCAAGCAATTTTAACACAATTCAAGCAAGCATGCAAAGAGTATATGAGCAGCGGAAAATAAAGCATGCAACTTGCAAGAATGTAAAGGGAAGGCTTTCGAGATTTCAAACGCAATTTGGAGACACGGTGATTTTTGAGCCGTGGTTCCGATAGGTGGTGCTATCGTACATCCACGTTGATGTAGACTTCAACCCACGAAGGGTAACGGCTGCGCGAGTCCACGGAGGGCTCCACCCAAGAAGGGTCCACAAAGAAGCAACCTTGTCTATCCCACCATGGCCGTCGCCCATGAAGGAATTGCCTCACTCGCGGTAGATCTTCACGAAGTAGGCGATCTCCTTGCCCTTACAAACTCCTTGGTTCAACTCCACAATCTTGTCGGAGGCTCCCAAGTGACACCTAGCCAATCTAGGAGACACCACTCTCCAAGAAGTAACAAATGGTGTGTTGATGATGAACTCCTTGCTCTTGTGCTTCAAATGATAGTGTCCCCAACACTCAACTCTCTATTACAGGATTTGGATTTGGTAGAAAGAAGATTTGAGTGGAAAGCAACTTGGGGAAGGCTAGAGATCAAGATTCATATGGTAGGAATGGAATATTTTGGTCTCAACACATGAGTAGGTTGTTCTCTCTTAGAAATGGTAAGTTGGAAGTGTAGGTTTGTTCTGATGGCTCTCTCCGGGAATGAAGAGGAGGTGGAGGGGTATATATAGCTTCCACACAAAATCTAACCGTTACACACAATTTACCAATCTCGGTAGGACCGAATAAACAAACTTGGTCAGACCGATTCAGTAAACCTAGTGACCGTTAGGGTTTTCGGTGGGACCGACATGCAACTCGGTAGGACCGATATGGTTAGGGTTAGGGCATAACGTAATCTTGGTGAGACCGATTACACAAACTCGGTGAGACCGATTTTAGTAATAAGCTAACCAGAGAGTTGGTCAGGAAAACTCGGTGTGAACGATTCGCTCATCTCGGTGGTACCAAAATGTTACAAAAATGAAATAGAGAGTTTGCATTGTAATATCGGTAGGACCGATTACTCAAACTCGGTAGAACCGATTTTGATAATGGGCATACACAAGCAGTTTACAATCCCATCTCGGTGGGACCGAGATCCCTATCGGTGAGACCGATTTGCCTAGGATTTGTGGCAGTGGCTATGACATCTGAACTCGGTGGCGCCAGATAGAAAGAATCGGTGGGGCCGAGTTGGACTTTTAGGTTTAGGTCATCTGTGGATGTGGGAACGTAGTTGAGGGTTTTGGAGAATATCACTAAGCACTATGAAGCAAGAACCTCATTAAGCAACACCTCATCCCTCCTTGATAGTATTGGCTTTTCCTATAGACTCAATGTGATCTTCGATCACTAAAATATAAAATATAGAGTCTTGAGCTTGAAGCTTGAGCCAATCCTTTTATCCTTAGCATCTTGAGGGATCCACTTTTCTCATCCATGCCATGCCATTCGTTGAGCTTTCCTGAAATATTTATCTTGAAATAGTATTAGCTCAATGAGCTATATGTTGTTAGGAATTACCAAAACCACCTAGGGATAGTTGCACTTTCAATCTCCCCCTTTTTGGTAATTGTTGACAACATATAAATCAAAGCTTCGACAAATGATAATAAGATTGAAAAACATTGTCGCTTTGAGAAGTATGTGAAATGTGAGAGCTCCCCCTAAATTTGTGCATAGTTTAAGATTTGCTTTGGACTGCAAATGCACATAGAGTTAGGTTCATGAGTTACTCTCCCATGTCACATACATCTTGGTGGAGCGCTCAAAATGATAATATTCAAAATACATGCACTCATCACCAAGCAAAGTGAATGATCGTATAGAGATAAAAAGGATAATGTCATCCAACAAGCATTAATGTAGCATATGATCAAACACATGATCATCATTGTATCACACAGGCAATAAAGTATCTCAAGCAAGCGAAAGCAAATAAAGTTCAACCACAAAGACAAGAGAGAACAAAAGCAAACTCTCTCTCTCTCGAAACCTATGATCTATACATTTTTCTCCCCCTTTGGCAAGAAGTTACCAAAAAGTTCCTAGAAAATGCATAGTGCTATGTAGTCTCTCAGGCTTGGTCTTGATGCGGTGGTGTAGATATGACTCCAAGGACAAAGGCATCAGTTGATGAAGTTGGAGCTGGTGGAGTAGATGTTGGAGCTGGTGGCACTGAAGCTGTAGCAGGTGCAGATGATGTTGCTCTTATGTCTGTCACAGGCACAACAGCTGATCTCTGAGGTCTAGGCACTCTAGCAAATGCCTCAGTGGTTGTCTTACCCTTCCTATCCTGCATATCATCTTGGAGTTACTCAACAACAGACTGGATCTCAGTTACTTTCACATCCAAGTCATAGAACTTCTGCTCCATGATCCTCTCCAGGCTCTCCTGGTTTTGAGTTAGAGTGGCCAACCCTTTCTCAATCCTTAGAGTGGATGCTATCAAGTAACCAAGCTGGTCTTGTTTGCTCTTCAGAAAGTACTCAGATGCCTCATCAATTGTTGGCATCTTGGCAGCCTTCTCAGTCCTTGCCTTCTCCTTCTTTGCTTGTGTTTGCACTGAAGATGGTTCATTTTCATCCATAACCACTTGGTATTCCTCAAAGTCTGGATAGATAGGCATGTGTGCCTTGTCCAACAAGTAAGTGTAAGTGCCCATCTTGGAGTTAATCAGCTCCTGGATCTGTGGGGCATACCCACAACTTCTCTTCTGGTCTGCAGCTGTCCTCTTGATTGTTTCAACAATGAGGCTCATGACCTTGAACTTTTGAGGCACATCAAATAAGTGTAGTAGATTAATAGCATGGCCTCTGATCATGTTATGATCACCTGACTTGGTCAAGAGAGTGTGCCTAAGGATCCAGTTGATGGTTGGCAGTCCTAATAGAAGGAAATGTACAGATCCAAACTTGTGAGTTTCAACAACATCATCTAGGATCTCCTTGTACATGTGTGCCATGGAGTTGTGATCCATTTTCTTCTTGGCATAGACATCCAAGTCATCTTCTTTCTCCTTTGGTGCATAGATAAGATTGGCCCATTCTTCAATAGTGGACTGGTACCTTGTACCTTCTGACATCCAAACTATTCTGTCATCTGGATAGAAGTGTGCTATGGAGTAGAATTGCATTATGAGCTCATCATTCCACTTTGTGAGCTTCTGCCAACAAAGTTATCCACTCCACAACCCTTGAAAATGTCAAACACTCCTGGGTAGTGTTCCTCATTCTCCTTGATGTATTTCCAATCTACCCATCTCATATCACAGACTATTGGTTTCTTGTCCAGCAGCACAGTCTCATAGAAGTCATGTTGTTCCTTTGTATGGAACTTGTAGTCCACAATAATTCTCCTCCTGACTGCATAAGGATCAGTCAACCTCCACTGTCTGAGTCCTGCATCTTTTCTCAGCTTCATGTTCTCAGCAATAGGATGAGCATCGTTATGATCTGGAATTTTAGGCTTTAACTTTCTCAGAACATGCTCTTCATCTTCTTCTTCTTCTGCAACAACTTCAGGCACTGGGGCCTTGTTCTTTTCAGCAGCTGGGATGTTCCTGGTATTCCTCTTTGGTGCAGACTTGGGCTTGGAAGCAGCCTTAGGTGCTTCTTTGGGCTTTGATGAAGCAGCCCCTGACCTGATGGCATCACCCATGAGCTTCTGAGCTTTGGGAGCTGGAGCAGCAGCCTCTTATTCTTCCTCTTCCATCATGGAAGGCTTCCCAACAACCCTGGCCATGGTCTTCTTGACCCTTTCCTTCCTCTTCTTTTCAACCACTTCTGGCTCCTTGGGTTCTGATCTCTTAGTTTCCTGAGTTGATGCTCTGACTTTCAGCATAGGAGTCCTCTTGGCAGGGACTTTCCTGTTCAGTCCTGGCTTGGTGGCTGCAGCAGTGCCATACTCCTTTTTGAGCACTTTCCTGGAGGTGGCTTCATCCTCTTCTGCCACATAGTCTTCATCCTCAGAGTCTGAGGTTTTCTTCTTCCTGTTCCTTGTGGCAGCTTTGGGTAAGTTGCTTGGGGTGCTCCTGCTGCCCTCATCTGAGGAACTAGAGGGACTAGTGCCCTCACTCATAGGAACATGCTCCTCTTCCCTGTTCTGGCTGTCACTTTGATCAGACATGTTGCAAACACTGACTGCTGACCATGTGAATAGATGTAGATGAGATAGAGAGGATAAGCATCACAAAATACAGATGTTTTCGCAAAAGATTGAGTTAAAAACTTAGTTTTAGTTTTCCACAGAAAGCATTTCAGATCAACCGATTTGTGAACTCGGTGATACCGAAGCAGCTTTAGGAACCTATATAAACTAGTGAACTCGGTCAGACCAAGTCACAGTTCGGTGGCACCGAGACTGCTAGGGTTTCACAAAGTTCTGAACACGGTCACAGCGATTTGCAATTCTCGGTCAGACCAAGAATCACAAGTGCAATGGCCTTGGCCAAATCGGTGGAACCGATTCCTACAACTCGGTGGGTCCGAGATGGTTTTGGCGGAAACCTAACCCTAAATTTTCAATCCAAACCTAATCTACGGATAGTTTTGACTAGATGAGATGGTTTCAATCGTGGCAAGATTCATGACGAACACAATGTGCTAGGAATCAGATAAGGATAGCACAGTGATCAAGTCCATACCCTAGCTCGGCGATGGACTCTCTATGGCGGCAACGGCGGTGGAGATTCCTGTTGACGGCGGCGGAGACCAGCGGCAGGAGGCGGCTGGTGATGAGGAGAATGATCCGAAGACCCTGTAGGTAGAGCGGGCTGAGCGCGGGCAAAACTGTTCGGAGAAATTTCCAAAAAAAAATCCCTTGGGTATATATAGCCCGACCCTGTCGGTGTGACCGAGTGGAACAACTCGGTGGCACCGAGATGCATTACTGCAAGCAATTACTGCAACTTGGTGAGACCGAAATGTTCAAATCGGTTGCACCGAGATTGAAAACCTAGATCGACTTAGTGATCTTGGTATGACCGAAATGGAAGAATCGGTCAGACTGAAACGCACAAAGAAGTTTTGGAAGTTTAAGTCTATGATGAATCGGGGACTCCGAGTGCTCCTCACACAGAGTGGTTCGAATCTGACTTGATCAAATTTTGTGATATAGCATGAATAGAGTTTGAGACAAGAAAAGCATAGATAGCTAGAGAAGGTTCTTAGGCATTCTTGTCCATCAACTTGGCTAAAAGAAAAGGAAGCGAAACAAGCAAAACTACAAGTGGATGTCCTCAAATGAGTAAAATATGCAATTAGCATGTTCACACAATAAAATGACAAATGAAACATGTGGCAAAGCATGCAAAACCAATTCTAGCATCTATCAAGCAATTGGCGATGACTAGGTCATCTATATATGAGTATATTGACTTAGGAGTCAAATGAGAATATTTGATCATAGGTCATACTCATCGTTTAAGGTCAAGTGGGGTTACCACTTTTACATAATGCATTGATGTGTTCACACCATTAGAGTTGCTTTAGCTCAAACTTTAGAGTAAAGCTCCCCCTAGATGTGAGATCCCCCCTATAGAGGGATGAACTAACCTTGGGTTTCGTCGATGATGACTTCATGTAGGTGCTGAAGATGTGGATGCTCAATGTTAATGTAGATCCTTTGGAGCAATCCTTTGGAGTGAGTTGCACTTTCAATACCTACACGGGTTAGTCCCACAAGGAACAAACAAGGATATCCATAGACATAGAGTGATACACACATAAGATGATGTCTATGAAAGCATTAGGTTACCTTGTCCCTTGTCTTACCAACAAGAGGGTTTGTGACTCCTTGAACTAGTGCAAGATGTGAAAGTTGACTGCACTTGTCCTTGCCAAAATGATATGAGTGAAGAATGTTGGCGGAGTCACCCTCAAGAACTCTCTAGTTCTTCTTCTTCGGGATCCACACCATGTTGATGGGAATCCTTGGGGTTGTAGTTGTACTTGATGAAGTAGAGCTTGACGTAGTCTTGGGAATCCACTTGACCAAGGCCTTGGGAGCTTCTTCAAATGCATCAATCTCCTCTTGAAGCTCATCCTTGCCTTTTTGCTTGTGGTCTTGTGGTGGAAGATCATCTTGAGCTTGTGTCCCTTTGAAGGAAGTAGGATCATACTTCTCTTGTTGAGGAACAAACTTCATCTTGGGGTATTGATCTTCTTCCCACTCAACTCCATTGGCATTGAACTTTCGCTCAAAACCAACACCTTGGTTCTTCCGGTTCCTTCCTTGCTTGCGTACAATTTCCTTGAATTTCATACTCCCGACATGGCTCTTGTAAACACCTTTGTCTATGATTCCCTTTGGGCCTTTAGCCATGAAGCATCTTCCAAGTCCTTCATTTGGTGAATCAAATATGTCGTGGGAGTTGGTTGACACAAGTGCTAGACCGGCAACACCTTCATCTTGAGTATGTTCGGAGTCGGAGTGATAGCTTCTCACGGAGTGCTGTTCAGAGTCGGAACCGGATACCCATTCACTAACATGAGCTTGATGTTTTCGTTTTGTGTAGCTCTTTGATGACTTGTCCTTCCTTTCCGAATCCTTGCTTCTCCGGGATGTTCTTTTTTCATAACGATCATCTCTACTCCTTATCTCCCTTGGCGGTGATTCTTCTCTTCTACTTCTCCTCTTAGGTGAATCTTCTCTTCTTTTGTATGGAGCCATACACTCATTGGAATAGTGTCTGGGTCTTCCACAGTTGTAGCAATTTCGCTCTCGACTGGAAGACCTTTTGTCATTGTAGGACCTTGACTTGGAACTTCTTTCCTTGCTTCTACTCTTGTAGAATTTGTTGAAGTTCTTCACCATTAGGCTCAATTCTTCATTGAAGGTTTGTTTCTCACTTGATGATGTGGGAGCTTCACATGAGGCTTTGTAAGTACCACTTGACTTGTTGTGCAGCTCCTCCTTATCCTTGAGTGACATCTCATGAGCAACAATTCTTCCGATGACCTCCGTTGGCTTGAGATTCTTGTAGTTGGGCATCATTTGGATCAATGTGCACACGGTATCATATTTTCCATCCAAAGCTCTTAGGATCTTCTTGATGATGAATTTGTTGGTCATTTCTCCACTTCCTAAGCTAGCAATCTCATTTGTGATGAGAGCAAGCCTTGAGTACATTTCAGCGACACCTTCACCATTATTCATCTTGAACTTGTCAAGTTGACTTTGAAGCACATCCAATTTGGATTCCTTGACTGAGTCGGTACCTTCGTGCATATCAATCAAAGTGTCCCAAATTTCCTTTGCATTCTCAAGGTGGCTGATTTTGTTGAATTCTTCAGGGCACAATCCGTTGAAGAGGATATCACAAGCTTGAGTGTTGTATTGTAGCATCTTCAACTCTTCCGCACTAGCTTCACGGTTTGGTTCTCTCCCATCAAAGAATTCACCTTGCAAGCCAATACACACAATAGCCCAAACAGCGGGGTTATGTCCGAGAATATGCATTTTCATCTTATGCTTCCAACTAGCAAAATTAGTACCATCAAAGTAAGGACCTCTACGGTGGTAGTTTCCCTCGCTAGATGCCATACTCTCCTAGGTTGTGAAGCCAAGGCTATGACCACCAAAAGCTATGGAAATCAAAGCAAATGGAGACCAAAGCTCTGATACTACTTGTAGATCTTGAAGTATGTCTAGAGGGGGGGTGATTAGACTACTTGACCAAATAAAAACTTAACCTTTTCCCAATTTTAGTCTTTGGCAGATTTTAGCAAACTTAGCACAAGTCAAGCAATCTTAACACAATTCAAGCAAGCATGCGAAGAGCATTTGAGCAGCGGAAAATAAAGCATGCAACTTGCAAGAATGTAAAGGGAAGGGTTTGGAGATTTCAAACGCAATTTGGAGACACGGTGATTTCTGAGCCGTGGTTCCGATAGGTGGTGCTATCGTACATCCACGTTGATGGAGACTTCAACCCACGAAGGGTAACGGCTGCGCGAGTCCACGGAGGGCTCCACCCAAGAAGGGTCCACAAAGAAGCAACCTTGTCTATCCCACCATGGCCGTCGCCCACGAAGGACTTGCCTCACTCGCGGTAGATCTTCACGAAGTAGGCGATCTCCTTGCCCTTACAAACTCCTTAGTTCAACTCCACAATCTTGTCGGAGGCTCCCAAGTGACACCTAGCCAATCTAGGAGACACCACTCTCCAAGAAGTAACAAATGGTGTGTTGATGATGAACTACTTGCTCTTATGCTTCAAATGATAGTCTCCCCAACACTCAACTCTCTATCACAGGATTTGGATTTGGTAGAAAGAAGAGAGTGGAAAGCAACTTGGGGAAGGCTAGAGATCAAGATTCATATGGTAGGAATGGAATATCTTGGTCTCAACACATGAGTAGGTTGTTCTCTCTTAGAAATGGTAAGTTGGAAGTGTAGATTTGTTCTGATGGCTCTCTCCGGGAATGAAGAGGAGGTGGAGGGGTATATATAGCTTCCACACAAAATCTAACCGTTACACACAATTTACCAATCTCGGTAGGACCGAATAAACAAACTCGGTCAGACCGATTCAGTAAACCTAGTGACCGTTAGGGTTTTTGGTGGGACCGACATGCAACTCGGTAGGACCGATATGGTTAGGGTTAGGGCATAACGTAATCTCGGTGAGACCGATTACACAAACTCGGTGAGACCGATTTTGGTAATAAGCTAACCAAAGAGTTGGTCAGGCAAACTCGGTGTGACCGATTCGCTCATCTCAGTGGGACCGAAATGTTACAAAAAGGAAACAGAGAGTTTGCATTGTAATATCGGTAGGACCGATTACTCAAACTTAGTAGAACCGATTTTCATAATGGGCATACACAGACAGATTACAATCCCATCTCGGTGAGACCGATTTGCCTAGGGTTTGTGGCAGTGGCTATGACATCTGAACTTGGTGGCGCCGGATAGAAAGAATCGGTGTGGCCAAGTTGGACTTTTAGGTTTAGGTCATATGTGGATGTGGAAACGTAGTTGAGGGTTTTGGAGCATATCACTAAGCACTATGAAGCAAGAACCTCATTAAGCAACACCTCATCCCTCCTTGATAGTATTGGCTTTTCCTATAGACTCAATGTGATCTTGGATCACTAAAATATAAAATGTAGAGTCTTGAGCTTGAAGCTTGAGCCAATCCTTTTATCCTTAGCATTTTGAGGGATCCACTTTTCTCATCCATGCCATGCCATTCATTGAGCTTTCCTAAAATATATGTCTTGAAATAGTATTAGCTCAATGAGCTATATGTTGTTAGGAATTACCAAAACCACCTAGGGATAGTTGCACTTTCAAGTTGCTTACAAACTATAACTACCGGAAGGAACAAATATCAATCTTGTATTCCACATCAGTCAACTCAAGAAGCACATTGGTCATCGAGCAGTTCCACTTCCTCACGTTCCTCTTGTCACTCCATATGGCTATGTCACAACCATTCCCGTAGCAGTTCTTGATCGCATAGTCATTTAGAGGAACAAGACACAAGTGGGACAGTGCTTAGTTCAATGGGAAAGTCTTGCTCCAGATGATGCCACGTGGGAAGATGTTGCGTTTCTCAACAAAACATTCCCAGGGCATAAGCTTTTTCGCCTTGAGGACAAGTCGGTCGTCATGGCGGCGACATTGTCAGGACCTGATCCACGCGAATACTGAAGAAGGAGAAGGAGGCAAGGCAGGTTCAGTTAAGCAACGGCGCATATGCGAGGATACCGATTCAGACCTGATCAACGGCTCGGATGCAACCTCGCCGTTTACCCCTTTGTTTAAACTGATCATTGTATTGTAACCGTTAATCAATCTTTGTTACTGCAGTGAGCTGGACAAGGATTTATAAGCTGCGTTCCAGGTCTTACAGCTGCCTGGATGCAGCAGGGGGCACAAGAGCAGAGGAGGCGGCGGAGCTCTCTGGAGGTGGAGGTGGAGGTGGAGGAGATGGTGGTGGTGGGCGGCCGGAGGAGGTGAGAATTTCTGTGTGGGATGGGATGAAACTTGCCTTAACTAGGAGTGGGAGACGAGAAAGTGAGTGTTGTTGGGCCCGTCGGAGCCGGAGCCCGACCTAGTAGGAGAGAAAGTGTGTGGGTACAGGTACCGTTGGATGTAAACTCTGCGAGCTGGATAACCCACCCCTCCCCCCGTTGTACTATGGATCACTACTTGTACTTCGGCTCACTTGATGTTGTACTGGTAGTTGGTCCTTCTTTTGATGTGTAGTCATTCTTTAACTCCTTCATCCATCATTACAAAGGTTTTTTTTAACAGCTTAGGTTACAAATGATTTTTAACAACTTATTTAGAAAGGCTTGTTGTTTCGCTGGCAGGTCTGTATTTTGGATTTGGAACGCATGGCAGCACTCTACTCACCTAGTAAAATTTAGGATATGCTGTTCGTCATTTTTTTGTTACCTTATTCCTGATATTATGAAGTCTTGGCCTATGTTGCGCTCTGCCTGTACTGATAACCTAATCTCTTTCATCGTTCAGTTAGTACACAGTACCACTTGAGTTACAGTCAAGATTCATGTTTACCCTGTCTTTCAGTGGTCGCCGATGCCACACATAAGATGCAGTTAACAAGATATTGCTTTGATGTGTGCACTGGGAATTCCATTTGTTTGATAAATTCACCAGTTCTCCTTCCTCAACTGAAGTTACTTCCAATTCCTCTCTCGGCACTTTTGTCAGGCCTGTGGTGCACAGGAGCAGCACGCCATGAGGATGGGACCAAGGTGGGACGGACATGTGAGTGATTCAAGACCAAGGCCCAACACGCCAGAGAGTTGAGGCAACAATGAGCGAGGAGGTGGTGTGTATGTGGGTGAGTCCGGGACTAAAAGTGTGTGGCCGAGAATTATTGTATGGGTATCGAGAATATAACAAGACTTGGGAGAGAGGAAGTTGCCCTTCCCTCGTCCTCTTCCTCCTATCCCCTACCGATCACTTTTCTCATCCTCCTCCAGATTCCCTTCCCTTCTCCTTACTCTAGTCTAGACCGAGACCCGTTACAACTTGGTATCAGAGGCGAGACATCCCGAGGAATCCCTGCCTCGAGCCATGATATCTCACCAAGCAAGCCAAGCAGGCCATGGCGATGGAGGAGCAGTTGCCGGCACTTGCCAAGGCCATCACCGACGGGCAGGCGGCCAACGAGGCCGGCCTAGAGGCAATTCAGCCATCCAAGTTGAGACATATATGTCAACAAAATTGCAAAATTCAAATTAAACATGTCAAAAAATTCTGAAAAAAGTCGTGGATGTTCCCAACACATATGTCGACAACCCCTGAAAATTCAGACCAAAATTCAACATACACATAGAGAAACAAAAAAGACAGATCCATCATAAATAGTGTCAAATGAAGACAAAACCAATAATGACACTATTCACATTTAAATTTGTCTTTTTTGTTTTTCCTTGTGTTTTTCGAATTTTGGTCTGGATTTTTTTAGGGGTTTTCAACATATGTGTTGTGAACATCCATGATTTGTTTCTGTTTTTTCTTCGATATGTTTAAATATGAATTTTCCAACTTGGTAGCATGGTAGCAGATAAGTACTGGCATCACTTAATATTTTCCCCACGCGCGCACTCTATTGGGCAACAATGAGATATTTTTATTACTGTACCTCAGCTGCCTCCGTCATGATCACGTACTACGAAAACCACACGGGCAGAGGCGCAGAGCCATGCCAGAGTACGATCATTCACTGAACCTCGTGGGCAACTGCAGTCTGCAGAAAACATTTTTACACTGATCCAGCATGCATGCAAGCACCTGGCCTGTTTCTCTCGTCTCCTAGCTAGCTCCTCAAATGATACACATCACACGTGCATAGCCAGCCCAGGGCATTCACTCCCAAAGTCATTAATATGCCCACAATGTGTTCGGTGTTGTACTATTAATGTTAGATCAATAGTAGCAGTAAAAGTGTATCTGCACATTGATTTTGAAATGAATTTGGCAGCAAGTTAATGTTCTGGAAAAAATAACAAAATAAACAACTTAATTTTGAGTGTAATTGCTCTACGATGTTTAGACGCTATTTGTGCGCGGTTATTGAAATGCGTTGCTTTGTGCATATTTTGCACTCTGTTCGAACAATTAGCCACAAAAGTAATCAATAGCGGGTTGGACAGATATATATACTAGCTACAGTAGACAAAAACAGACCGAGCAAACAGGGTCGTGATAATCCATCGAATGTAACCGCAACACCATCCAGATATCTTGTTACTTGTTTATTGACACTGTTTTTTTTTTTTACTTTTTGGCACTTTGGTATGTGGCTCACGGAGGATCAAAAAATATCGTGGGCTCCGTCACTGCACACTTAAAATGCCGGCCCTGGAGCGTGGCTGTTGAGTATCTCTGTGATGTCCAGAGATAGTGTTATGCAAGACAAAGCCAAGGTTTTCATGGAGGCTCCACTTGTCACTGATGAACAAGGTCAGATGATATCGGCGTTGCGTGCAGCCAGGCCGATTGTCGTCCCTTAGCTACGCAAGGCTAGGTGTATTCATGCAGAAACGATACAAGTCACATGGTAGCAGCTTTTATAAACCCCCGAGCTTCAATAATCAATAAATTGACGCTAGTGTTGACACCAGATTTTGGCACGGTCAATAACTTATTTAAGATGACGTCAAATGGAGAAGTGATCTTCATGGAAGAGTTCCGTATTGTCGATATAAACATCTTTGAAGTTTGGGTCATCGCAGTCCGATTTCATCTCGAAGGCCGAAACTATGCTCAAAGTACTAAGATCTTATATTCAGAGTACAGTTTGGCTGATTAAGCCCCCAAGACGACCTCAAATGGAAACATTATCTACATGAATTGTCTTCGTCTCGTCGAAACGATCGATTTTGATATAAAAATTGTTCCAATCCGAGTTCGTATGCAAAAGTTAGAGCCACCGGAATACAGCTCTGTCAGGAGGCAAAAAACTGGCGCGCCCCACCAGACACCCTGTCTGATGGGTCGCGCGAGGATAGCTTGTTTTGCGCGACCGATTTGACCCTCAAGATGACTGCTGATCAAAAAACATTCAACATAAAAGTTGTTCGTCTCGTCGAAACGGTCAAGATTGCTTTTGGGCTCGTTTCCATCAGAGATTTTTTACCACCACAAAAAAGACCCGCAAGATGCAGCCAGTTTAAACCGAACAGTTTTGGAAAGTTCGGACAAAATCAATCCGAATTTGACTAGGGTTTTGGACGTGAATCCAAGCCTTTTCCTTGCATGGGAAGTCCAGCCGCCTCTTATATACCTAAGGGGTGACGGCCGATTGAACAACACCAATCAAACAAACACATCTTCTACTTTTTTGTGTTCATCTACTTTTATCTCTCCCCTTGTATCTTTCTTCTCGTTCTTCGTCGTACTTCAAGATTGGAGGCCGCGAATCCACGAGGCTCTAGGGGCGGTAAGGCCGACCTCGAGCAGCCAATCGTCGCCGCGAGCCCTGACGGGGTCCCTCCCGGGCGAGCGGGGCGTCTGGTCCCAAAAGCGCCGGCTTGCTGTCTTGCGTATCGCGCTGGAAGACGGCCTCCCGCGGTGTGAGTTGCGGAGCATCTTCCTCGGCGCCGCGGGTACACATCGACGTGTTCGTGTGACGCGTTCCAGCGTCAACACACTTTTTGGCAACTCCGCTGGGGAAGAAGCTTTGAACGGTCTCCGGCCTATTCTTGCTACGAAAGGATCGTCATCTAGGGTTTGCAATCTACAAAGGTAATATGAATACTCAATTCTCTACTGTAGATGCAAATAATTCATATGGTGTTACTAGATCGTTCAATGAGTATACTCTATCGGCCAGCCCTAGTTTTTTCAATAATGCATCTAATTACGTGCAAGGGCCGATTCAAAGTAATTTGCATGCTTGAAGTTCTTATGATACTAGTAACCTACACCATATGTATCCCAACTCTCATGCATCGGCAACCCCATAAATTGTTATGCCGATGAACAACATGGTGAGTTCAGTTAATAAATTTGAAACACCTCATGTTAGAATTTCCAATGCCATGCAAGAAAGTGTTTCACCCTTTTATTCATCGGCAAGTAATGTGCAATATACTAATCCAACCATGCCGATGAACGAGAGACTTGGCCATGCTGCTACTAGTTATCCGGCCAGTTACTCTCAAATATCATATGCTACACCTCATGTTAGTAATTTTTCGGCACCATACATAACTGTAGATGCTCATAATTCGGCTTCACACCTTCCTGGTTATAGCCGAATGAATGTAAATTTTACAGGAGCGGTTGTGCCCAATATTGTAGAAGATGAGGTAGTGGTGGCTGCATTGAAGATTTTAGCCCAAAATAAGAGAATTAGTGCTCTTTGCCTTGAACAACATGAAAAGGGGCTATTTCCTGATTATGCCGCAATAAAAGCTAGAGTTTTGCAAGAAGATGAATATTTGCCAATTGATAAAATTGGCGAGCAAAAGTATGGTCTTACAACAATGCATATGCCTTCACCTAGTACTACATCATATTATACACCCCCTACACAATTACATAATTTCGGCAACACCCGTGTGTCATTGCCGAAAGAATCTAAAAGCATTGGGGGGCAATCATATCCGGAGTGGGCTGAAATTGAGAAAAAGATTAAAGCTAATTTTGCCGCTCGCCGTCAGAAACAAATAGAAAAAGAATTGGCTCAGATAAAAGAAGCATTGCCAATTGGTAGTATCAATGAAAAGAAGGATGATTCGGAACATGAAAGTGCTTCGGTTGAAAAAGCCGAATCAAGTAGTATATATTCTGAATCCATCAAATCCAACGAGGCAAGCATTATTGAGAAAGGGCATGGCAAGCATAGGAAAACAACGGTGCTTGATTTTTCTAAAGTTAATGGAACCTACTTCCTGCCCTATGAGTTCCGTGCCGTAGAAATTGACAAGCTTCAAGGACAAGAACAAGTAGCCGAACAAAGTTCGGCCGACAAAAATCTTCAAAGCAATGATGCACGGATTCAAGAAAAAGATGATGACAAGGTGTTGGAGAGCCATCCAAAGACGGAGCAAGATGTTCTTCAAATGGCACCACCATCATGTTCTCCCAACATATTTGAAGAGGTATGCATAGCGAGTAATTTACCTATTTTCAGATTTGGTTGCAACTTCATTATTGATGCATCTATAAGAAATATTCTCATAAGTAATTTTGAAAGACCAATGAAGAAGGGTAATTTACTTGTCAGCAATAAAATTGTTATGGAACATATCGGTCAAACCATTGCGCCATTTATAAAGACCGATAATGACTTATTGTTACAGCCAAAGCTTTCCCGGTTGCTTTATCTAAAGTTCATATCTAGTTGGGTAGCTTTGCTTATTTCGTACTTGGCTTGCACTTGGTCTCAACTGAGACATGTATGTTCTAAATATCTTCGTTTCAGAAATTTAAAGCCAAGGTTAAATTCTATTGAGAAAACCGATGCTAATACAATATCTTATCCAAAGACATCGGAGATAGAGTGGAAAACATAATGCATAGCCGAATGGGGAGATTCCAAATCTGAACCATTCGTTTGCTTATCTTCAAAGCCGTTCAAACAGCAAGATCGGCTAGAAAACAAGAAGTATACCTTCAATTCAAGCATGTGTGATCAAACATTTGATTTGTTGCTGAAAAAAAATTACATTACAATTCTCGATCACCATGTTAAGCCATCAATCCAAGGACGAATGTATTGTAAGTTGCATGATTCGTCCAAACATAATTTTAAGGATTGCAACATGTTTCGGCAAATAGTTAAATCGGCCATTGAAAAAGGACGATTGAAGTTTGTTGAAACACCAAGAGATGACCAGTCTATTCTGATTGGTCCCGATGGCAAAAGGTTTTTGCGTCGACTGCTTCAAGCTGATCCATTTAAAGAGAATGTAAAAACTGCAGGTGATGGGATCAAGGTTTCAAGTAAAGAAGTTGTTGAAGAGCATAATGAACATAATCTTGAGGGCGAGAATTCCATCGAAGCTACAATGGAGACGCCAAGGACTGGGGGGCAGCAAGCAAATCTAATGATCGATGAAAGCAAACCAAAAGAAAACAATGGCCGAAATAAGCGCAAGTGTAAGAGATCAAAAATCACCTTTGCTAAATTATTGGATAAATATCAAAAGATGAGTGAAGAGAAGAATGCTTATCGTCCAAATCATGCAAAGAAACCAAGATCACCCCCAAGGCACAAATATGAGGATTGGTATTGGCAAAGTGATAATTTTAATGCAACATATTCATATCCTTATTTTGGGGCCGCCAATGCCAATGCCGTGGATGCCTCCCTATGCTCATATAGATACATATTCATCATGGGACAGGTATGGTACAAGGGCACATTCTCCATCTTATTCTAGACCATCTCACCAATACTATGCAGCTCCAAGAATATCAACATTTGAACAATCACGTATCAAAGACCGTTTCAATCATAAGGAATCGGTCCAGGGCTCAAGGAAGAAGAAAGAGATGGTAATGCAAGTTTACCGCGTGAAAAGAGATGGTCGTAAGTGTGCTACTTTAGATTTGATCTCAAAAAACAAAGAGCCAATTAAAGTGTTGACATTGGCTACAAAAGGCAAAGAAGTGAAGCAATCAATTGATAAAAATCAGAGTGCCAAATCTAAAGAAAATAAGTTGAGGGTGCACAAGGCCCAGAAAGAGTTGCCATTGGTTGAAACAAAATCACAGTCGAGGTGTTCACTCGGCTTATCGTATTGGCAAAAGAAGGAATTACAAAATCTTAGTGCACAAGAGCTTAGAAAGAGGAACATGGCATGGTTTCCAAGAGGATCAATCAAAACAAAAACGATGTGCATGCTTCAATTGCAACAAGTACAATAAAAATGAAGAAGGAGAATGATGGAAGCAACAAACAATTAAGCCGAAGGTGTGCATCACAACATCAAAATCTTCGGTTAGCACATCATCCATTTTCTTCAACAATGCCATTGATGCCTTTGCCATGGAATTCATCCACAGGTATGATCAGTTACCCTCTTATTTTGATCCATGGATGCAACATAATTTTCTATATGATGACAGAGTATTACCAAATCACTATACATTTGGTTAGTTACATTTTTGTTGCTAAAACAAAGGGGCTGAAATATTTTATTGCTATTTTGTTTGTTTATTTCGGCTATACATGTTTTAATGGATGAATTCTACATGAACCTCATGGTAATGGCCGATACTTAACTATCGTCCTAAGAAACTATCTTATCATGGCCGGTGTGGAATTCTAACACCGTCCTTAGTTCAATTGGAACCGAGACAAGGTACATGTTAAGTGATATTAGCTTTGTCTCTCTAGTACTATGGAGATTATATTTTGATGGTTCAATTTGTAGCAATGACCAAAGTGTTGGTGTTGTTTATTTATCTCCATATGGAGCTAGTTTGTGAAGCCTCATGGCGCTTAAGATATTTTTGCACAATGATCAAAGCCGAATATGCATTGTTATTCGGATTGGAGCTTTGCCTTGCTATAGGTGCTATACATATTGAGGCTTCCGGTGATTCATTATTAGTAGTGCAACAAATATCCAAGGGTTATCAATATTTTGACGGATCACTTATAGTTTATCTTTTGGTATGTCTAGATGCAAGATTTACCTTGGGTTGCTTTGAAATTGTTCATATATCTAGGCATGATAATTCGAAAGAGTTGGCACAGCAAGCATCTGGCTACTATGTTAACCATGGTGTATTGCATTTCTATCAATAGCCGATGCTAGGTCTTGTCAACATAGGTAAGGCTGAATCGAAGCCCACCGCTTCGGCCACTAATGAAACTTTTATGCAGGCGAAGTAAGGATTGGAGGAAGTTCATTCTTGATTAGCTGCAAAATCCTAGCAAAAGGGTGAACAATATGGTTCGGAGGACGGTTTTGATCTATGAAACCTTATCACCGGATTGTTATAGAAGCTGAGAAGTTTTCACCCAAGTTTGCATCAAGAGGTTCAAACAAGCAATGGCATATATATACTTGTCATCCTAAGAACATGCAAAATGGCCGATGGAGTGTTGACATCGTCCTTAGAACAAGCTATGCGGAAGTTATTTTTCGGCACACAAACTTTGCCGAAAAACAGGGGGGCATGTGTTGACACCAGATTTTGGCAGGGTCAATAACTTATTTAAGATGGCGTCAAATGGAGAAGTGATCTTCATGAAAGAGTTCCGTATTGTCGATATGAACATCTTTGAAGTTTGGGTCATCGCAGTCCGATTTCATCTCGAAGGCCGAAACTATGCTCAAAGTACTAAGATCTTATATTCAGAGTACAGTTTGGCTGATTAAGCCCCCAAGACGACCTCAAATGGAAACATTATCTACATGGATTGTCTTCGTCTCGTCGAAACGATCGATTTTGATATAAAAATTGTTCCAATCAGAGTTCGTATGCAAAAGTTAGAGCCATCGGAATACAGCCCTGTCAGGAGGCAAAAAACTGGCACGCCCCACCAGACACCCTGTCTGATGGGTAGCGCGAGGATAGCCTGTTTTGCGCGACCGATCTGACCCTCAAGATGACTTCTGATCAAAAAACGTTCAACATAAAAGTTGTTCGTCTCGTCGAAACGGTCAAGATTGCTTTTGGGCTCGTTTCCATCCGTGATTGTTTACCACCACAAAAAAGACCCGCAAGATGCAGCTAGTTTAAACCGAACAGTTTTGGAAAGTTCGGACAAAACCAATCCGAATTTGACTAGGGTTTTGGACGTGAATCCAAGCCTTTTCCTTGCACGGGAAGTCCAGCCGCCTCTTATATACCTAAGGGGTGACGGCCGATTGAACAACACCAATCGAACAAACACATCTTCTACTTTTTCGTGTTCATCTACTTTTATCTCTCCCCTTGTATCTTTCTTCTCGTTCTTCGTCGTTCTTCAAGATTGGAGGCTGCGAATCCACGAGGCTCTAGGGGCGGTAAGGCCGACCACGAGCAGCCAATCGTCGCCCCGAGCCCTGACGGGGTCCCTCCCGGGCGAGCGGGGCGTCTGGTCCCAAAAGCGCCGGCTTGCTGTCTTGCGTATTGCGCTGGAAGTCGGCCTCCCGCGGTGTGAGTTGCGGAGCATCTCCCTCGACGCCGCGGGTACACATCGACGTGTTCGTGTGACGCGTTCCAGCGTCAACAGCTAGCACATATGGAGTACATCGCAAACACAAGTTTCCGTAATCAATAAATTGGTGCTAGCCAAATGGAGTATATTGCAAACACAACAATCAACTATCTTTTTCCGAAAAAAAATCACAAGTTACATGGACATCATCAATTTGCAGATGGGGCAACGGTAGATACACGAGGGTCGAGGGCCTCGCCTAGGACTCAACGATGAGTTAAGCACATAATACCACTATCTTTACGGCAAAAATCACCAAAAGCCACCAAAATTCGTTTTCTCATGATAAAACCACCGGTTTCTCGTAAAAATTTACCAAAAAAATTGATCACGTTATAGGAACTTTTGGCAGCGTTGCTGGTGTGTATGTCCCGTAAGTGAGACTGAGTTAGCAAAAAAAAAGGCCACGCAGGCATGTTAACTCTCTCTTCTTCCTTCTAGTTTACTCAAGTTCTCAACATCTAGCTAGTTTCTAAAATTCAATTCTAATTCATAGATCCAAACACATAATGAAGGTGAATATGATAGTCAGGCTATCTTGGATGAAAGACATAGTTCGTGTGAATCATGACCTTCCTTGCAATATTTCCTTCTGTGTAATCGTTCTTGTGTGCGTATGTGGGTATGTTTTTTGGTATCTACTCACTATATTATTTACCGTGTTATTCAGAGATCACAGGCCCTGCTGGGAGATTAGAGGCTGGCAGTGCATGCAACAGGGCATGTTGCTCAGGCAGATCATCGTTCAAAGTCTGGGCCTATGGTGCTTGTGGCGTAGGTCCTGTTTCTTTTCTTGAATACGCACGAGTGTACGTATCATTCAGTAAAGAAGAGATGGGA
Source organism: Triticum aestivum (assembly GCF_018294505.1). Lineage (NCBI taxonomy): Eukaryota > Viridiplantae > Streptophyta > Magnoliopsida > Poales > Poaceae > Triticum > Triticum aestivum. The sequence continues at coordinate 653,578,814 of NC_057795.1, read as the reverse complement.
AAGAGCCCCAAAATCCATGGTTACAAGCTTATTTGCATGTGGAATTAATCCGACACTACCCTAGTTTCTACAATGGACTATTCGATTGTGCCCCACACTCCTCGCTCCACCTTGAATCCTTCCGTGTCATCTTTGAATAATCCCGCCTTTGCCCAAAGTCTACCTTCGTCTTGTATGCGTTGGACGGTGCATGGGACCGAAGGCACCTCATCATTAAAGACCACATTATTCCTCTGCTTCCATATCATCCACATCCCAAGGAGGCATTTCGCATTGTGTGCACGCCAGCTGCTTGTGTTCCCGTCCTGTCTTATAGACCATTGCTCTAGCGACTCATTTTGCCTTGGTTCTAGGTCCAACCTCTTTGTCAATCGGCCGATGGCTACCCAGATCTGCTTTGCGAAGACACAATCCATCATCAGGTGCTGCATGGTTTCCTCGTGTTGGTTGCACAACGGGCATGAGTCTTGGTGAGGTAATCCACGTCGAGCAAGTCTATCGGATGTCCAACATCTGTTCCTTAGCGCCAGCCAAGAGAAGAAACGGCATCGCCGTGGCGTCTTAGACTGCCAAGTAAACGTAGCTGTTGCAGCCACTTCTCTTCCCATAAACCGAGTCACATAGGCCGATCGAGCCGAGAATTCGCCGTTCTGCTCCCACATCCACCTCACCGTGTCCTCCACCTCGATAGTTAATTGCACATCCGCGATCCTGGGCCAGAGATTTAGAAATTCGTTCACAGCTTCTGGCGTTAGGTCGGTGCCAATGCCATTGGTCCAATCATTGTTATTTATTGCATCCTCTACCAACTTAGATCGCCGCACTCTCCTCGGGACGCGGCTATAGATCCGCGGGGCCAGCTCACACATCCAGAAACCGTCAATCCATCTATCCTCCCAGAATAGGGTGTTTTTGCCATTGCCGATCATTGTCGTCCGTGCTGCCGCTTGAACCAATGCTTGCGAGTCTGATGGCACCACGATAGAGAATTCCGCCCAAGGCCTTTCCTTGTCAACCTTTTGCAGCCACGACCATCGGGCTTGCAATGCTTTGTTCATCCAGAACAGGTTCGGAACACCCAGGCCACCTGGCCATTTGGGCGTGCATACTTCAGCCCACGCGACCGCACAGGACCCACCACGGGCCTCTTTCTTTCCGCACCAAAGGAAGCTTCTGCAGATCTTGGTGAGCGCCGCTAATGTCTTCCTCGGCAGGTCCAAAGCCATCATTGAGTGCACCAGGATGGCACAAAGAACAGATTGGATCAACATGAGTCTGCTACTCTTTGGCAGCAAGGCTGCTTTCCACATTGGTAGGCAGTCCGCAACCCTGTCTACCAGATCCTGCCGCCGCGCCGCGGTGGGTTTCCTTATCTTTAGGGCATCTCCAGCAGCGCCCCCAGGAAGGCCTCCCCAGGCGTTTTTTTCGCGCCGGCGCCGAAATAACGGCCCAGTCGCGCCCTCAGGAGCCCGATTTTCGCCGGCTTGGGCCGAAAACAGCGCCGGCGGACCCAACCCGAACCCGGCGCGCTTGGGGGCGCCCGGGGGCGTCGGGCGAACTGTATTGGCGCGAAAACGAAGCGGGCCCACCGCGTCAGCAACACGGCTCTCTTCTCGGCCCTTCGTCGTCCTCATCGCCTCGTTTCCCGCGGTGAATCAATGCCAAAGCTGCCGCGCGCTGCCGCGCCGGTCAGCCTGCCATTGGTGCTCACGGGCGGCGTAGTGAAGACCGAACGACGCGCGTCCCTCGCCCTCCCTCGCCCGCCACGCGTACACACGGTGGCACGCGCGCATCGGCCTATATATGACGCGCCCCGCCGCACTCGGCGACTCATCACGCTCTCCCGCCGTCGTCGTTTCTCCCTCTCCTCTCCTCTCTTTCGCCGTCTCCAAGTTCCACCCATGGCCGAGTGCTTCCCAGGCGACGGCGCGGCGGCGAACGGCTTCGGCCGCCGCCACCTCCATGAAGACGAGGCTCGCCTCCTTTACGAGGCCGAGAACCCGGTCCCGCCGGACATGCGGATGCTCGGGGCGTGGAGGATCAGCGCGGTCGGCGTGCCGGTGCCCCCGATACCCACCGGAGCGGCCCGGCGTGCGGAGATCGCACGCATCCGCTAGAATCTGCCGCGCGCGGTGAGTGAGGGGCCACGGTACGTCCCCGACAGCCCGCTCTGGGAACCCTATTTCCGCCGCCATCACGCCCAGCAGCTCGAGGCCACCAACGGCGTCGAGCCCTCCGGCAGGCTCAACGCCGTCGGCCGGCGTCGGTGGTGGGACGTGCCCGGGCGCACGTTGGAGGCCGTCCTCGAGTACATCGAGGGCGGCAACACGCCGTGCCTCGAGTACCCCGATCCCCCTTCTTTCTCACGCCGCCGGGGAAGCTCCTGGACCCCGAGGCGCATGAAGACCGGGGGGTCCTCCTCCTCGTCCGGCGGCTCGCCCTGCCTCCGGCCCATCAAGCCGGAGCCCCAGGGCGCGCCGGTCAGCGCGCGCACCCGCAGCTCCGGCGCCCGCATCGGCGCCAACGCCTCTCCACCCGCCGGTCGCCTCGTCCTCGTCGAGCCCAAGCCGGAGCCCGGCTTGCCCTCGGAGTACGAGGAGATAGCCCGGCGCGGCATCTCCGACGAGGACGCCATGCGGTGGGCGCGGGACGACTACCTCCACGACGAGATGGTCCGGCAGCGCCGGGCCCTGGAGGAGATAGTCGCCCGCAAGCGTGGGCGCGAGGACAAGCACGGCGTCGTGGGCCTCGACAGCGACGACGACGACGCCCCCGGACCGTCCAACCCGCCACGCCAACCGGGGGAGGGATGCAGCAGGGACGGCGGAGGCGTAGGCGGGGGCGGCGGCGACGACGACGACGATGATGACGACGACGGCAGTGACTACACGCGGTTCTACCGCCTCCTCGGCATGTAGAACCGCGTGGGCGGGCGGCCAGGCGGGCGGCGAGGACAGCGGGGGTAGCCCGCGGTAGTTTTTTTCTTTTTTTGTAAAATATGTTTAAGTTTGAATGAACTCGCCGACGTTTGTGTTAAATTTGAGTCGTTTTTGCGCCATGTTTGCCTTTTTTACTAACCATGGGCGTCGCAATTGGGGGGCATCACGGCCCCAGTGCGCGGTTTAGCATCGGTGCGCCCCCAAGGAGCGATTTTTTGCCCCTCCTAGGGGGCCAACGGCTGGAGATGCCCTTAGCGGCATCCCCAGGTATTTTCACGGGAATGTGGAGTCGCCCGCTTTCTAAAAATAAAGGCCTGTCACGTTTGCAGTCTGCCATTGGCCGGCCCAATAGTGAGTGTTTACTGTAGCGCTAGAGAAAATCCAAAAAGGTCACGCACGTACTAGGTGTCGAACCGGACAACGCTACACCTACGTAAAATGTTTAACGTAACTTACTAAGATCCTAGCTGGAAAGATTTTATTGGTTAGGAAAAGTGAGGCCACGACCTAAGGTGTGTTTGAGCGAGTTGGTAGCCACTAGAACCAGTCAGTTTTGCTGATGCAAATGGAACCCGGATATTTGATGGTAAGATGCAATGATTAACCGTATCAAAATATTCATTGCACATTAGCAGTGATTACATTACAACTATGGCCCCATTTTTGCATGACATAACCCCTTGCTGGATCAGTCAAACATTCAATAAAATCTACACATATGTGAAAATCTGGTCACCAATTTTGTGTGTACGGCTACCTGTATGCCTAAATCCTATAAATAAGGGAATTGCTTGCAGCCATCATCCAGAAAGTACGTGGTCATTACTCACTAATGTGGACTCTATCACTAGTAGAAAAAGGGCCTATTGTCCCGGTTGGTAAGGGTCTTTAGTCCCGGTTGGTAACACCAACCGGGGCTAAAGGAAATTTTGTGATTTTTTTTTAAATTTTTTTTGAATAATTTTTTATTTTCAAATTTCTGAATTATTTTAACCTTTAATCTCTAATCAGCACCCCTCATCACTGATCAATTTATCCTCTAATCTCTAATCACCCTCATCATTCCAAATCATCTAACTTTCCAAACGGTCACCCATCCTCTCACTCCCCCAGCCTGAGCACGCTTAACTTCCGGGTTCTATTCTCCCTCGTTTTCAAGTCTGCACTTGTTGTTTTCCTGATAATAGTAAGATGTCAATCCTATTAACCCTCAGGAATTTTGCTTGAGCATAAAGTGACACATTTCTCTGTTTGAGTTTCAAACTATTGTTTTAGAAAACAATAGTTATTTTGAATAATTAGTTTGACCATAGTTTGACCATAGTTTGACCACAGTTTGACCACAGTTTGACCACAGTTTGACCATAATTGACCAAAATTCAAAATAGATGAACAAATTATTTAGTAACACTAATATTCTAGAATAATTAGTTTGACCATTGTTTGACCATAGTTTGACCATAGTTTGACCACAGTTTGACCATAGTTTGACCAGATTTGACCAAAATTCAAAATAGCTGAACAAATTATTTAGTAACACTAATATTCTAGAATAATTAGTTTGACCACAGTTTGAAATTTTTTAGATTTTTTCCACTCTAGATCTTAAAAGCACCGTAACTTCTTTTCTGTTAGGTTTTTGAGGATTTTGAAAATGTTTAACGGGGTTTTTGAGGATTTTAAAATTTTGGATGTAACTTTTCGAGTAGATGATTTTTCATATAAAAAACTTTTTCATCCGAGTTAGTATGCAAAAGTTATGCCCATATTTACAAATTCCAGAGAGATTTTGCAAATAAAGTTGAAATTCACATTTGCAAATTTTCCCAACAACTAGACCACATATCACATGGGAAAGTTATTTTCTTTTATTTTTTTGACATTTCCATCATTTTCTTTTATTTTTTTAAAAACTGAAAAGGCGATCCAGGGGGGGTAGAGTTTGAAAATGGGACCTTTAGTACCGGTTCGTGGCACGAACCGGGACTAAAGGTCTCAACCCCATTAGCACCGGTTCGTGCCTCAAACCGGGACTAAAGGTCTAATCTTTAGTCCCGGTTTGAGGCATGAACCGGTGCTAATGGGCATCGCACCCTTTAGTCCCGGTTCGTGCCACGAATCAGGACTAAAGGGCACAGGTGAACTGGGACTAATGCCTTAGCCGCACGAACCGGGATAAATGCTCACATTAGTCCCGGTTCGTGATTGAACCGGGACTAATGTGAATATTGGCACGGAACCATAGCCCTGTTTTCTACTAGTGTATGGAACTTTTGGCTATTGAGTGCAACCAATGGGAGACGATAGCACGGGTTATCTACAACCGGTTTGGAAAATACATGAGGCGCTGGTTATCACGATAGCACGGGTTATCTACAATCGATCAAATAATATGATAGGTATTTAATCAATTTGGCCTATTTTTCGCTGGTTGTTGCATTTTTTTTATCTACCATTTTTGTGTTTATGCTCCTTATTTGAGCCTTTGCTGGACCTAAGACTTTGTTTTCAAATTTTGCATCAATAAAATGGCTGCATGCATCACTCTAATGCAGAGGCTGGGGGTAGTCCTCCTTTTTAAAAAAATATCATTCCAAAAGTGCAAGAACTAAGAAGTCAATAAAATTAACTTTATTTGTTAAGAAAATAAGAAGGGAGAAGCTGAATAATAAAAGAAAATATGAACATAACGGTAAGTTCAAAATATATTCACATTCATAGTTTCACTTAAGAGGACGCCTACGCAGGGCGTCCACACTCTCTCCTTTGTAACTAAAACATATATACATAATAAAGCTACTACCGTCACCTTGTTCACAAAATAATCCGACTCAAGTTGCAAGGGGAATTTATTGTCTATAGATGCCAGAGTAGCAAAGTCCCGGGGTGCACAAAAACCACACTACAAAGAACATTTAGCATGTAGCATGGTCCAGCATACATGACATATTTTCAGAAAAAATGCAATCAACACCTCTAAGCATGTCTTTTATTCAGATCATGCAGGCAATAGTTCACTAAACTATCGAATTCAAATTTTAAAAGCAGCATGTACGGCATAAGCAGTTGAATGGAGTTCTTCATGGCTGCAACACTGCAGTTCCGTTTGTTCATGAAGTGAATCTGACTAACATAATGGATACTTCTATAGAATAGCCAAGATATTGACCTGCAAATTTGTCCAGATGGCTAAAAACAGTAAATCGAATGATGTAGACCAAGCTGATCGTATAACTTTTTTACTGTAACAACATGCGACATAATAGCAAAAGGTGCATCTAAAAATTGTGAAATTCATATTGTTATGCATGTAGAAGCTACACATATTCACAGTTGGGATTTCACTGAATGTCTTAGCTTTGCCCTTATCAACCTTACAACCCTAAACCCCAAACATTACTTCTGTAGTATATGGTTCTTTATCAGAAACTTGTTTGTGAAGTTACAAACATAATGCAAATATCAACAATCTGAACTGGAGCTTTACAATTTGTTGAGAAAAAGATATGGCAAGCAGACATTATGCAGTTGTAAACACGGGTTATATATGCAAATAGCAATACTCTCTTCCTTTAAGAAATACCTCTCAAAACTGAAGCTCTAACTATGACAATAAAAGCATGAGCTGCAGGTGCTTCTAACCCCTTTTTCCTTAACTCCGCTTTTAAGCCTCTTAGTTTACCATGATTATCAACTTGTCAGCAGTGGCGGAGCCAGCGTTGAACCATTGGGTTCACATGAACCCAATGAAATTCGCTACCTACGTGCATGTCATGTACGACATATAAGGCCTGACCCCAATAAAAATCAAGCCTGACCCCATCAAGCTGCTAACGCCTCATGATTAGACAAATAAAAAGGCCCAAAAGCCCAGGCATCTTCGTTACTAGTACAAGATCAATACATGTACGACATCTAAAAAAAGAAGATCAATCAATACCTGTACGAGGAATACATGGACGGCAGCCGCACACCTCGTCGCTTTCCAACTCGCCTCGCCTCTCCCTCCGCCGTCTCGCCCCGTTTTTGTTAGGCCCGTCGCTTCCGTCCTCATCTCGACGCCGACGCCCGACGGTAAATAGCGTAGAAGCGCTCAACTGCAGTCTAATTCGAGGCAGTAATATCACCTCCACATCTCTTCCCTCTGCTACCCAATCTAAATCTAATAGCCTTTTGCCCTAATTTTCTAATTCTTATTTTCATGGACTTTCATTGATGCAGGCTATGGAAAGATATTTTTCAAAGAAGAGAAGTCGATCATCTGATCCAGATAATGACGCGGGGACATCGAGGACACCCATCAGATGTAAGCAAACTGCATCAAATGTCGCTGCCAGTAGTCTCCCAAAGCCTTCTGTCCACAAAGAGATTAATTTAGATGAATTGCCCTACGATCCGGCTGATCGGAAGAGAATTTCGGAGTACACAAGAAATCCTAAGAAGCAAGATGAGATTAGGCGACGATACTTAACAAGGGGACCTTACAAGCCTCCATTTACTTTTGTTTATCCACACAGGGACATTGGAGATACTCAACGAAGATTTAATCCAGACTGGTTTAAAGATTATGGTCGTTGGCTTGAGTATAGTGACAAGGTGCATAAGGCCTTTTGTTTGTGTTGTTATCTTTTCAGAGATAATAATGAGGGACAAGCTGGGAGTGATGCATTTGGAATTAATGGTTGGAACGGTTGGAACAAGAAAAGTAGGCTGGATACCCATGAGGGTAAAGGTAATGTTAATAGCTTTCATAATGTAGCAGTAAAACGGTGTGATGCTTTGATGAATCAAGATCAATTAATTCTGGTAGCTCTCGATAAGCAAACTGATCTTACAAAAAAGCAAAATCGAATTCGGCTTAATGCTTCAATTGATTCTGTTAGATACTTGTTGCATCAAGGCTTAGATTTCCGAGGCCACGACGAAACAGAAGAGTCAAAAAAATAAGGGAAACTTTCGAGAGTTGGTAAAAACTTTGGCAAATCAAAATGATGATATACGGAAGGTAGTTCTTGAGAATGCTCCACAAAATTGCAAGTGGGTATGTGGAGATATTCAGAAGGAAATTGCGAACTATTTTGCCAAGGTAACATCATCATTAAATTATATTTCCTACTATTTTTGTTGTGTTCCAATTTACACTAATCTCTAATGATCCCCTTATTCTGTTGCACAGATAACTTTGAATTCTATTATTGAAGAAATTGGAGGTGATGTGTTTAGTTTGTTGATTGATGAAGCTGCTGATGTGTCTGACAAAGAGCAAATGGCAGTTGTTTTGAGATATCTTAGCAAGCGTGGATTTATCATTGAACGGTTATTTGGAGTGGTACATGTGCAAGAAACATCGGCAATATGTCTTCAGGCTGCACTTCAAAAATTATTCACCGATCTTGGTTTAAGCATAAAACAAGTCAGATGACAATGTTATGACAGGGCTAGCAATATGCGCGGCGAGTTCAATGGCTTGAAAGCAAAGATTTTGCAAGAGAATAAGTCAGCCTATTATGTGCATTGTTTTGCTCACCAACTCCAGTTGGTTATTGTAGCAGTAGCAAAGAAGCATGAAGATATTTCAGATTTTTTCTACATGATCTCCATTTTATTTAATGTGGTTGGAGCTTCTTGCAAAAGAAAGGACATGATTAGAGAGAAACATTGAGAGGATGTAATAAAAGCCATAGGTAGTGGGTAGATTAGCACTGGCAGAGGGTTAAATCAAGATCAAACTCTTCAGAGAGCTGGTGACACTCGTTGGGGCTCACACTACAGAACTCTCTCAAGTCTAGTGAAGTTGTTCCCTGCAGTCATGTCTGTTCTGAAATATGTGGAGAAAGAAGGTAAAAATGAAAAGAAAAGTCAGGCGCGTAGTCTTGTAGCATATTTTGAGACCTTTGATTTTGTGTTTTATTTGCACATGATGCTGCATATATTAGGAAATGCAAATACTTTGTCACATTCTTTACAAAAGAAGGATCAAGACATCCTACATGCCATGTCATGTGTCAAGTCCACAAGGAATGAGCTACAAGAACTAAGGGAGAATGGATGGGACTCACTGATACAGAAGTCATATTCATTTTGTGAAGAACATGACATTGAGAAGGCGGACATGCTGGAGCAATATATCAATCGACACAAACCAAGACAAAAAACTAATAAGACAAACCTCCAGCATTACCAAGTAGAGTGTCTTAATTCTGTAATTGACTGGCAACTTCAAGAGTTTGATGACCGTTTCAATGAGGTAAATTCTGCATTACTTGGTCACATGGCTTCTTTCAACCCAAACGATGGATTTGTTACTTTTAACTTGGATAGCTTAGTGAAGCTAGCTGAGTTTTATCCAGATGATTTTGATTCAAAAAAAATGGATGATCTTGGTCCTGAACTGCGCACTTACATTGATAATGTGAGAGCGGATGAAAGGTTTGCTAATTTGGACGGGATTGCTGATCTTGCGAAGTTAATGGTGCAGACAAATAAACATGTTACTTTTCCCTTGGTCTATCATCTTCTAAAGTTAGTATTGATATTACCAGTTGCAACAGCATCCGTGGAGAGATGCTTTTTAGCTATGAATGTTGTCAAGAAAAAGTTGCGCAACAAAATTGGTGATCAATTCATGAGTGATTGTCTAATTTGCTATGTGGAGAAAGAGATGTTTTCTCCCATTAGTAATGATGCTGTGTTTGATCTTTTTAAGGTGATAAAAGATCGAAAAGGGAAGCTCTAAAATGTGAGTGACTTTACATGATTCTTTCACATGATGTCACTTTTATTTTAAACTTGCCAAACTAACTTGTTATTTTCTTCATTGTTTTCAGACAGATGAGAAGTTGGATCTGAAATATGAAGTTTATTTTGGTACCACTTTTATCAATAATATGTAAACAAGTGATTTTATAATTTCATCCGATCGGTATGTTATGCACTCTTATTTTTTTAAGTGACAAATATGTGTGATAAATGATTTCATATTCATTGTGGTTTCTTTGACTGATATAATCTCGTTGCAATTTGTCACAAAATAGGACTAAGTTCATTAAAAAAATCACAACTAGTTAGTGAATGAACCCATTGACAAAAATTTCTGGCTCCGCCCCTGCTTGTCAGAACACATTGCCTTCTCGAACCAAACTGACGAACTTTCATCTAACATCACTATAACAATTTAAGCTTTGGCTTCACCTTTTTTGTTAACAAATACAAAAAGAATGGAACTAACTTCACTATTAAAATTTAAGCTTTGGCTTCACCTTTTTTGTTGACAGAAATGCAAAAAAGGGGAATATAATATCAACCTGGCAATTTAAGCTTTGGCTTTAAGTTTTTGTTGACACATATACAGAAACGGAACCGTTCTCTATACAAAAGGATGAAACGTACTCCCATAAAGTACCTGATATTTCGCATAAAAAATAGTAGGAACGATGAGAACTATAGAAGAGGGTGTGATCAATTGCCTAAACTGAGCGGTAGCACGACCGGTCGTTCTAGAGTTAAAAAAACTAGTTGACCCGTTGCACCAAATGGCACAGAGACCCGTTGGATCCATGTGCACATGGAAAATAAAATCCATGGTTTAGTTGTGACCAAGCACATATGAACAAATTTGATCTCCTTTAAGAAAAAATGGTGGCTTGTTGTCTACATTGAGATGTATATACACATTTTAATTTCGTAGCACAGAGTTGCATTCAAAAATCATCTGGTTTAATTGGTTTATTAGTTGTTGTCAAGCACATATGATAACAAATTTTATTTCCTTTAACAGAAAAAATGGTGACTTGTTGTCTAAAATGAGATGTATATACACATTTTAATTTGGTAGCTCCCGTTGGAATTATGTGTATTTTTTCAACACAATCACCTGTTTGAGCAAATACTCACGCTAAGAATTTAGATCCTTAAACATAAAAGAATGTATATTTAAAAATATAAGTGCTTTGGGAATATTTGCATTTCTTAGGTCATAATCAACTACTCTCTCCAATCCAAAAAAAGGGTCGTGACTTTAGTTCAAACGAAAGTCACGACACTTTTTTTTGAATCAGAGGGAGTAATAAAGAGATCAAATATCAATGATCTCACTTCTTCAGAATCTTTTGCTTCAACTAGTAGTGAGTAAAAGGCAAACATTACAAAACACAGCGACACTGAGCCACACCAATTTCATGATTACAATTACAAAGCAAATCCCAGAATTCATAAAGTTTCGAAGACACTCAACATCTGATAGTTACTACACAAACATGGAGAGTCAACTGACATAGACCAGAGCAAAAATACTGACAAATGCATAGATTTCGCATACATTGCGATTAGCACTTGACCTCTTTCCGGTCATGTGAAGTAGAGGAAAGTTAGCTCAACAGCTCCTTCCTTTTAGTAGGCGAACACCAAGTTGCCATTATCATGCACTCGCCCACAAAGCTGAAACAGGTCAAGAGGAGCAGTTTTAGAACTTGAGTAAGTTGAATGTATATATCAGTGCTACCTTCCCAAAGAAGCTGCAAGGATTACCATGTGATGTTGGGAACCAAGGCGTAACAGCCATTGAGGATATCTTGCCTAAAAAAGCTGCAAGGATAGCTTGTATAGAAATATACATTAGTACGCAGCAGATTGTTTATCTAAAGTTATTATCTTAAGGATACATTGGTACAGGTAACAGTAACAAACTGGACATCTGAAGTTAGTACCCAGAAAATAAAGGCATAATGCATCTACATTGTAGCTTTCGCAATCCATTAACCTGGGATTGTGTGGTGAGATGCATGTCATCTTCCAGAGAGACAAAGAACTATACATGAGCTGACCATGCCAATTGATCCATCCTTTACATTTCTCAGATGGAAGGCGTGGGTCCTTGCACCAACAGGCAACAGGAACTGGTGCCAGCAATTTTGGATTCACAGAAATTAGTATGGCATCAAGGTAGATAACAACTGAACTAATATGGCGCCTGCAATTTTGAAATAATAGAATTAGTATGGCATCGAGGTAGATAACAAGCAACACATAATACTACTATAAGTTTACTGCTAAGGTGGATAAGCAACCAGAAGGCGCAAAAAATAATCTGGTGGATGAATTAGAAGATTGACACCTAACCATAGGGAGTACTCAACCATAGGCGAAAAACAAACTGCATTAAACAAAGGAACATGGCCGCTTGAAGAAAATCATTTATTTGTCAAACATACTTTATCAGGTTGAATGGAATTCAATGATGCAAAAAGGGATAATGTAACATATCTATTCTCTGGTCATCAATAAAATAATTAAATACAAAACAAAATAACATTCTCTTTCCATCAAAAAGGAATTCTCTAATAACAAAGTCATTATTGATCAATTAGACAAAAGTTAGTATGTAGCAGGCTCTTCATAGAGGAAATGCATATTTTCATTCATGATAGAAGAAATCAAAGTGATTTTAAACAAATTGATGGAAGAAATGACCAGAATAAAATACCGGCCAAAATAACTCCCCAAAAAACATGAAACACAAATAGAAGCATGATGCACACACACCTCTCTGATCCACCATTGACTCTGATTTCCAGAATCCAACCTGCCTCTGAATTATAATGTATATGAAAACAAATCATGTGGGCAGCAACCGCTACTATTCCAGATTATTTGCCAACAGAAACCAAACCAAGGCCCTGTGTCTCTATCTTTTCCACTTATTTGCTAACCTCTGTAGGGACAAGATCTTTGGAGAAGAACGACGACGACAAGTCTTGCGGAGGGCCGAACGGGTACAGGCGTCCCCTGTCAATCCCTCGAGATGCTATCACTATAGGTGCTGCAAGGAACTTTATCCCCTTCTTTCGTTCTTTCATTGTCTCTTCACGTTCATCATGTTCATGTGACGACTGACAAAACTGAAGCACTGAAATTAGCAACATAATAAATATTATAAAGATAAAAACATATGTTGCATTCACAACCAAACCAAGCTTTGAATCAATGCTAATGTTGTATTGCAACAAAATGAGATTTTGACAAATAATATAGGTGCTTCACAGGACTTAAAGTGCCAATGGATGACTGACTGAATGTAGGTCTGAAACAAAAACTTTATTAAGGGTGTAATATGAATCAACAGAGTACTCCCAAAAAATGAGCGATAAAAGAAATTGCCAAAAGGAAAAGATTTCCAAGAAATCCAAACACTACAGAGGAGCCACCATGGTTATCTTGGCATCATATTAAAAAGAATTAAAGGAATACCTGAAGAACAATTACTTCAATAACCCGGCTTAGCTTACAAAAGGCACCACATATGTTGCATATTCCCCTTGAATCCCATGAAGGGCTTTGCCATATCTTGATCATATGTAAACAATAAGAAGAATGTTTCTCCGGAACTCCAGTAATCACCGATGTATTTTAAGTTACAAAAGTGATTTGTCAACAGAAATAGTTAAGCCCACTCAGAGTGTTCTGAAAACATAAGAACTCATGTCATACAGAAGCGGGCGTGGTAACGGAAAATATTGATACACCAGCTCTCGCTCTGCAAAGTCTGAACTGAAGCATGTAACTAAATGACTGAGATTGCACCTTATTATTAATTATGGCCGTAAGTTCTGATGATGTTTTTAGAAGATAAAGTGTGAGAAACAAAAACCCAGTTTGCGAATTGCAAATTCAAAGTATGGTTTCGCAAGGGGCATGTTGCTTATTTCACGATATCGAACAACCCCGATTTGAATCAAGGCAGATAGTTTTGAGCTACCAAACTGATTTTGAAAATCTACAGCTCATTGACAGTTTTGTTGGGAAAAGATACATGCAGTTTTGCGAACATCAACAATATGACATATGCAAACACTGAATAGTAGACCCTGACAAGACCGATTCATGCCCATTTTCATTGGCTTGGTTCTCACAATTAATGACAGATGTAATTGGTTAGACCAATCTGTTGATCATGCGTTAGCAGGTTATTTTATCAAATTGGGAAGAACAAATCGCAGCAAAAGTAAGGCCAGCTACAGCCTACAGGATCTAGGAACAAAGATACTGCATCATTAAGATTTAAGGAAGGCATAACAAACATACAAAAAATCATAATCTAAATTATTGAAGGCTGAACTATCATTTTAGAGAGAATAACAAGCATCTAATTGGGTGAACAACACTGAAAGGGGACTAACCAGCTTAATGCACGGAATGTAAGCTTTGTTGCGCCATACACAGTTGCACATTTTAACGGCGGGATCATGGTTCAAGCAGATATGAATCTAGTGGGCACTTTCCGTCGGCAAGCAGCCAAAATACACTCACATGGTTTCCCTTACATCCGTGTCATCATAGTTGAGTCAGTAAAGCATGCTGCGGTCAGCTAGCCGCAGATGAAGTCAACAAAACATGCAAAAAAAGACCAAAATATGTACTGCGCAACCAACAAATTAAAGATGCAATTATGTAGAGTCACCTAGAGATGTCATTGTCGGTGGAGGTCCAGACTTCGGTTGTAGCAGAGGTGTTATTCTTGTTCCCCACGGACCATGGTGTTACCACAACAAGGCCATGAACATTATCTGGAAGAGGAAAATCAGCATCAAATCAGATCGGCCAACGAAGAAATCAACCCCTGTTTTGACCAAAAAAAATCAGATCAAGCAAGAGAGGAAAACAAACCAGACGAACGCCCTCTTCTTCAGCATGGACCACCTGATCCAGTCACCCCTCTCATGCTCCTTGCTACTGCCATCTCTAGGCTCGGTGGTAGGCAGAGGGGAAACGGGAGGATGATGTGTGCCGCCCTGGATCTTGATCCCCGTCGCCTTGGCTGAATCGAGGGATGGAGGAGGTGGAGGCCGGTGGCACGAGGAGAGAAGAGGCACCAACCGGTGACCACTGACCAGAGGCCGCCAGTCCTCTGTGTGCGGACGCCAGGGAGAACGCTGCCAGCTAGATCTTGATGGCCCCTCACCCTTCCTACTCGAGCTACTGGTCGTCGCCGCGAGGGTGAGGCGAGCTCGGGTTGAGAGGGACGGCGTCCGGCAAGCCAACGGCGCCGCCCCCATGGCCATGAGGGCCGGCCTACTCCTTCACCCTGTCCTCGGCCTACTCCCTCTGCATGTAGATGTAGCCTCACGCAACCCACCATCGAGCTCGCCTAACCTGCGCCCGATCTGAAACCAGGCGCCGCCGACGGCCGCATATAGACAACGAAAAGAAGGAAGGCGAGGTGGATGGGCTATTGTGATCAAGAAGCAGCAACGGCGGTGGAGGGGGAGTAGCAGGCAGCGGCAATGAAGAGCGAGGAGGACGGAGGGACCGTGAGGATCGAGGGGAAGGGGGGCTAGGGTTGTGTGGCGGCTGGTTTGGACTTTGGAGTGGGAGGAGAGGATGGGATTGGGTGCGAAGCAGTGCACGAGTAGGGATGTCATCTCTGAATCAATGTGTCAAACAGTAGACAACCTGTTAACTCATGTTTCTGAGAGTTATCCTTCTAATACGTGTCACATTACAAAATTGTTTGGCTTCTTTGTTCATCGATTCAAGGTAAAATGATGGGGGAGTACCTAGAACTCATCTAGATGAGATATAATTTGGTCTCATTCACTTTGAAAACAACAAAAAATACGACCCACATCAGCGCACATGCATCTTATAGCATCACTACTCGTGCAAGCAATTTTAGAAAAGTCAAAAAGAAATGGCTTACCAGAAATAACTATGTTTACTTTCCGCCAAGCTGCAATTGATTCACTCATGAAAAATATTGATCATTCAGCACCAGGGGCATGCCTCATGAGATTGAGATGCAGCAATCAGGACTGAGTTGGTCAAAACCCACTGAAGCAACCACTGCAGGGCTAGCTGACCTGGATCCATCAGACATGATGGTAATTAGCGTGTGAACAAAAATAGTACTGTGGACTGAAAAGATGTTTCTATTATGATTTAATATGTTGTTGCTCTATACATGATAAACTTTACGTGATGAAAATCCAGATAACTGAAATAGTGTCGATTATAAACTGTGAACATATTGGTGCAGGTACATTATCATGGCATTTTTGAACAATTAGGCAAGCAGCAAGGGAACTTTTTCCTTCGGAGAATCCAAAAGGGCAGAAAAAGAAGTGATTGGGGACAGTTGAAAGCCTCCAATGCAAGACGTGGTTTGTTAGACGCGGCAGATAGTGTGGTTGTCAGTTTCGACCGTAGATGTTGTCGTCCCGGATCATCCGTTTTGTGTAACCCAAGGTTATGTATTTTATGTCTAAACCTTAGCCACGGTCAATTTGATCTTGATCAAGTAGTGAGACAGTGGATATGAAATACTTTATGTGTATATATATTACCGTTTCCTACACCATCTTCTCTGCATAATCACTGCTAGCTGAGGTACTTCAATTTTAAAATCAAGGGATCCAGAACTGATTCCATACTAATCTGAAACATCGTGTGTGTTCAATTCATTATGAAAAAAATTCACTACAAAATTACCACCAGCTCACATATTTGGGCTTGCAATCAAATGATCTAGAACTAATTCCACTGCGTGCTAATCCGAAGCATCAGGACATGCTCTTTCGTACATAATTATATTAACTAACTCATATGCCTAGTTAACATGCTTAATTCTACTCCCGCAACAAAAAACATGCTTAATTCTCATATCAAGGGATCCGAAATTAATTCCGTGTTAAGTTGTACTAGTAATTATGATTTTTTTACAGTAGTTCTTATCTCCAAGTCAGATCTCTACTAATTCATCCAGGAAAATTCAGTCCGCTAATCAGAAACAAACACAAAGAGAAATGGCACAAAAATAGCACAGCGAACTGATTAGAGCAGGGGAATAAATTACCTACTCATAAAACTTTTACTAGCTTTGAAAACTTGCACAAAGAATCAGTGGCGGAGCTATGTTGGGGCTAGGGGGCCGATGCCCCCCCCCCCCCCTCCCCCTACATTTTCAGGTTAATTATAGTTCCATATGTTTTGTCAAGCGAGCTTTCTCCATGCTAAAGGACCATAGAAGAAGCGGGTGCAAAGGACCATGCCGTAGATGCAGGCAGCCAATGTGACCAACCTGCAAGTGAAAAATACCTTAACCCATCAGCAATCCAAACACCATCAGCAAACCGAAGAACAAAGAACATGCATGGAGGTACTAGTACATTAAAACGCATTTCCGAATAGGTGCAGCAACACACGAGATCGTCGTAGAACCTGCGAAGTAAAGGGGAAAAATACTAGTCAGTTTTCAATGGTTTTGGCATGCAAAGCCATCCAAACGTGGAAAATAGATCCCTTGGTTGTGATAAGAGAGCTGTATATGAAGAAGCTCTACAGGTATATAACATGTTTGAGCGATACTTGACCATATTCTAATCATACAACGATATGGCTAATATATGCCACTAGAGTGCTCCAGCAATCTAAACATGAGCCAATCGTGGTTATCTTTATCGCAGTCTTTGTGGATCAGTACTCAGGTATGTGGCTAATATATGCAAGAACGGTTCAGCAATAACACCAGGTTCTAATCATACATGGCATGCTAGCATTTAAGTCTGCAATGGGCACAAGGTGCCACATTAATATTAGTGTCCCAGATGTGCAAGCAATTTTTAGAAAGGTAGACGCAGAACAAGACAACATTGTAGAAGCAAGAGTTGAACTTATTAACAGAAAACAAGAACAGAATTAGCGAACCTTATAACATTAACAGAAAACCAGACATCATGCATGGAGAGGTATGAGTACATTAAAACGCATTCCGAATAGGTGCAGCAACACATGAGATCGTCGTCAAACCTGTGAAATAAAGGGAAAAAACACTAGTAATCACAAAAATCTGTTCCCCTTGTTTACATGCCATGGTTGGTCTATGTGGACAGGAACTTTTACTACCTCTGAAAACTGCACAAAGAATCAGTAGTGGAGCTATGTTGGGGCCAGGGGGCCCCTGCCCCCCCCCCCCCCCCCCCCCCCCCCCCTCCCCAAGTGATTTTCGGCTAGCTCTGCCACTGTAAAGAATATAAATCAGATGATGGAACATTCATGAAGAAAAATCCTCTTCTTTTCAAAAGAGTTTTGAAACAAAGGTAAGTTGATGATTAATAGTAAAATCGGATTTTAGTCTGCGATACTTTTGATATCGACTAAAATTCTAAAAAGCAATATCTGACAAAAAGATCTCCTACATGATTAGCGACATCCTCTAGGCTCTGCCCAGTTGTTACAATCAGGAACATTTATCTTTCAGTTTCATTCAAGTGAGACAGAATATAATACCAATCAAGAACATTTATATTTCATTTTTATTCAAGTGAGACAGAATATAATAATAATACCCTCTAGGATCGATGTCCTTTCTCAATCCATGTTAATCAAGTAGCCACATATGGCATTGCTCTCGGGCACAGACTTGGCTTGAGACCTGACATATATGTAGGGTGACATGATGTAAGGATTGGTACGAGCAGCTTGGATTGACCAGCTCAGAGAAGGCAAGGCTCAAAAGGAACTTCTAGATACGAAAAGCTCCTTTGGTGCACGGCGTCCAGTGATATGCTTATCGGCACCACTCGTTTGCGTGTGGATCGTCATAGCGCAGTTATGAACCAATGTATAACAACGTAGCGGTTCTTTTACAGCATGCAGTATATCATGGGTAAAGCACATTGTTTGGTCCTGAATTCGTTCACTAGTAGTAGCAAATGTTCCCCGATCCATCCCCTTTGTATGAAGAAATCTGGAACTGGTTACAACAAGTACCACACTCGGCACAATTTGTCCCTTGTTAGCCTGTCCTACCACGCTCGGCCGTCTTGTCACTCGAGCATGCAGTAATAAATTTCTTTTTTGTTTGCAGACTAGGCGATGCAATTTCTTTTTCAAACTCTTAATGTACAATCCGTCATGGTGAACCACGCTTAATGAGTCTCTAAAGGCAGTAATCAAGTTTTGTGACACTCAATGTACAGTTTAAGACAGATCCATGTTTTTTTAATCAACACAATGCAAGTTGTAATAGTCATTAGCGAAGAGCAAGGTTTTGGCATACACTGCAGCACTTTATGACTCGGTTTTAATTTCCACCTCATGCACATTCCACCAGTGCTAATCGTCATTAGCACAATAGCACTAGTCACCACACAGGTCAGGAGGATTTGAATGTTTTCCTACACAAGAAATTCGATGCATTATTTTCGTACATATTCAATTAACGGGTTGGCTGATGCATGCGCCATTTAACTCTCCGTTTTGCCCACCTACGCGCTGATCCAGCGAGATTTCTTGCGTTGCATGCAGATCCCACCTCGCCCTGTCCCATCCAGCGCGGCTCCCGACTTGGATGAAGTGGGAGCACGGATGGGAGCATGGGGAGGGAGCAGGCAAGCCGGATCCCCCGACTTGTGCCCCAGTCCTCTCGGTCGGCGAAAACTCGTGCCTACCTATTAAGGGCATCTCCAGCCGCGCCCCCAACAGCCCCCCTAGGCCACTTTTTCGGCGCCGGCGCCGAAAAAACGGCCCAGTAGCGCCCCCAGGACGCCGAAAATCGCCGGTTCGGACCTTTTTTCCGCCCGGCGGTCACAGGCCGAACCCGGCGCGCTAGGGAGCCGTTGGGGGCTCCGGCGCTAGGGAAAAGCACGCCTGGCCCACACCGACAGGGGAAAAGTCAAGGTTTTCTTCCCCCGACTCACCTCGCACCCCCCGCGCCCTCGGCCACCACTAGCTATATCCCGGCGACGGCCGCCGGCCTACTCCGCTAGATAGCCATTCCCCGCCAAAAAATAGCAGCGCTTCGCCGTGGCAGCCCCTCCTGCAGCAGCTGGGCGTTTCCGGCCGCCGTTTCCGGCCGCGGAGGCGCGGTTTAACGACGGGTACACGCCCACCGAGCGCAAGGTGTTCGGCGTTTTGACTATGTCGGCGATGGACTCGGATAAGGAGGAAGAGCTCGCCGCGTTGCTGGAGGAGGAAGCCGCGGCCGATGTCCAGGAAGAAGAGCATCTGATGGTGCTCGCCGCCCTCGCCCAGCTGCTGGCGAGCAATGAAAAGCCGCGTCGAGGTGGCTCGGCGCCGGGGCGGGTGAAAGCAAAGAACCGGCATCGTCTGCAAGGCTACTGCATGCTCTACTCCGACTACTTCGCCGATGCTCCACTTCATGGCGAGAGAACATTTCGGCGCCGTTATTGGATGAGCCGAAAGCTCTTCCTCAGGATTGTGAATTCCATCTGGGAGTTCGACAACTACTTCAAGTGCAAGATGGATTGCACTGGCGCTCTTGGATTCACCTCCATCCAGAAGTGCACGACAGCGATGAGGATGCTTGCATATGGAGCTCCCGGTGATTCACTCGACGACTATGGGCGCATGGTCGAGTCCACCAGCATAGAGTGTTTCTACAAGTTCTGTTGGGCAGTGGTGGCAGTGTTTGGGCCACAATACTTGAGAACACCCAATGCGGAAGACACTGCTTGGATCCTAGCCCAGAATGGAGCAAGAGGATTTCCTGGGATGCTTGGAAGCATCGACTGCATGCATTGGAAATGGAAGAACTGCCCATTTGGTTGGCAGGGGATGTACAAAGGCGCCAAAGGCGGTTGCAGTGTGGTGCTTGAGGCGGTAGCCACACAGGACCTCTGGATTTGGCACTCCTTCTTTGGTATGCCAGGAACTCACAATGACATCAACGTGCTGCAGTGCTCTCCTGTTTTTGCCAAGCTCGTTGAGGGCCATTCTCCTCCGGTGAACTTCGAGATCAATGGGCACCAATACAACAAAGGGTACTATCTAGCTGATGGCATCTATCCGAGATGGTCGACATTTGTGAAGGCGATCTCAAACCCTGTGGCAGGAGGCAAGAACGCCTGGTTTGCGAAGCTTCAGGAGGCTTGCAGGAAGGATGTCGAGCGGGCATTTGGTGTGCTCCAATCTCGATTCGCTGTTGTTCGGTACCCCGCTCAGACCTGGTCGAAAGATCAAGTGGGAGATCATGACTTGCTGTGTCATCTTGCACAACATGATCATCAAGAGCGAGCAAGAAGACCCAGTGTTTGACACTGAACCATACTACAGGCAGGGTCCTCTAGCCGAAGTTGATCACCAGCTACCGGCAACTTGGACTGCCTATCTCAGTATGCGTCAGGAGATCCGAGACCCACAGGTGCATCATCAACTGCAGAAAGATCTGATTGAGCACCTATGGGGGTTCAAGGGGGACGCCGCGTGATGAAATACGAGTTTTTATTTGTTGAACTATATAATTTGTATTGAACAATTTGTTGTTATAGTATTTTGTTGAAGTATTTGATTTTTCTGTGATGAAATATGTGATAAGGAATAATTGTGTTGATAATTGAACGCCGAGACACGGCGAAACCACGCCGAATATGGGCCTATTCTCGCCCATATGGGCCGTTTATTCGCCGAAATTGGGCTGCAAAATGGGCCAATTTCGGCGCCTGGGGGCGACGACCGGGCGCAAAATCGCCCCCAGCGCCGAGTGTATCGCCGGCTCGCCCCCAGGGGGCAATTTATATGCGTCCTGGGGGGGGCCATCGGCTGGAGATGCCCTAATGAACGGCACGCATGTTGGAGGTAATCGATCTAGTACGGCACAGAACCGAGCGGCGTCCTCATCCCTTTCCTCTCACTGATCAGTGCACATAGGAGAGGTGACTCGTATGGCGACCTCAGCGCCTGGGCTCCCACCGTCGATCTCGTCGGGTTCCTAGCTTCCGCCGCTCTCGTCGGCGTCGTGAGGCGAGGGGGGCCAAGATCCATGTGTGGACTATGTATATAGCGTAGTTTGGTGGCTCTGTAGCTAGGCTTTTGCTGTCGGGGTTGGCTCCTAGGCGTAGCACTTGGCTCCGGTCGGGCGGCGAGGGTGGCGAAGATGCCCGCGACTTGCTGTGCTTCGGGTGCTGCATTGTCTCGTCGCCCTCGTCCATGGTGGCGGCTTCAGGTCAGCTGCTTGTGTGTGCTCTGAATCAAGGGCTCGATCTTGTTGGGCGCTCGGTGGCGTCATCCTTGGCTCTGGCTCGGGAGGAGCTGCACGCGAGTATGTCTTCGTCTTGGCCCTGCTCTGGCCCACGAGCTCCGTCGTCGGTGGCGGCCGCAACTCAGGTGCGTCTTGTCGGTGTTTTGTTATTCCGGGGCTCGATCCACCTCGAGCTCGTCTTCTCGGACGGGATCGACGGGTCATCGGTGCAGATTCCTGCCGCTCCTCTTGGGAAGCCGGTGGAGTCCTACACAGGAGTGCTCGGGCCGGCGTTGGTCACTCGTGCGGTGGCCGCGGCGACTGGTGAGAGATTTGGTGGCCCATCACTCAGGTGGTGTTTTGTGGCGTCAGATCTGGTGATTCTCCGAATTCGTCGAACGGAGGTGCCGGAGCTGAAGCCGAGGATTTGCACGGTCGACGTGCCACAGCGGCTACACATCGCCGTTCGCGGTGGGGCTCATATTAGACTCAGAGAGCCGTTTTCGGTGATAGTGTGCCCTCGGTTTAGGTTTTGGTGGTTTCCGGCGTCTTCCTTTGATGTTCGTCTCTACGGCGGCGGCGGTCGTCTGCTGGCGACCTGGCATTGGCTCTTTCTGCATTGAGACCCTCCGGAACCGGATCGTACTTTCTTTTTCTTTGGGGGTCCTTTTAGCATTTGTGTTGGGACACGTGTGGTCTCTCGGCGATGTTGCTTATGTGCTATGTTTGTAACCTTTGTTGGTTAAGAAATATGAAGTTGTCCTTAAAAAAAGATCGATCTAGTACTACCCCCCAACCCGGGGCATCGAATGTCGTACCAATTATCATGCTTAGGGCTCATTCGGTTTGGAGGAAATCAAAACGTAGGAATTAGTAGTAGTATAGGAATTTGATAGGATGGCACTTGTCATCCTAAGGAATTGACTTACCTCGTTCCTACGCGCAAAATGAGCTTTGAGTGGATGTGTAGTTTCCTCCAAAAACATAGAAAATGAGTAGTATTCCTATCAAATTCCTGTACGCATTTCCTTTTTTTTTTGGAAATGGAGGAAGACCCCCGGCATCTGCATCTGGACGATGCATACGGCCATTTTATGAATTATTGACACAAGACCTTACAAAGTTATACATCAGTAAGACTAAAGCCACCGTCTAAGCAACATATGTCGCTACTCCTATCCAGTTGATGAGGGGGCGCAGATAGTCTAGGTCTATTACCCAACATACCTCGCAGCCAAACCTAACATCTAAGACCTGAGGTCCCAACCAGGACGCCTGCCGGGTATGGGCACCCACCAGTCCGGCGTGCTCCTCAACCAGGACGCCTGCCGGGTATGAGGCCGCCGCAGCCACCTGTCACCAATCCATCTTCAGAGCTATACTGCTGCATCAACCTTGCCCAGGTCTCGCTGCCGTCGACGCCACCATGGCACCAGACAGCTCCACCGCCCTGCGCTCGTCCATCCGGCCGCATCCATCAACGATATGTAGCCGCACCATGCCGCCAAAATCATCGTCATCGACGTGGAAGATACAACGCCGCACCACCAGGCAGCCTCCACACCGTCGCCACTGTTGGAGGTACTCGGAGCCCACCATCCACATCATCTCTCCCCCGAACAGCTGGTCCTCCCAAGACGGTGCCTCCATGAAGGATACGACGCGTAGGACGCCGCCGCCGCCCAATCCAGAATGAATTTTGGACTTCCGTCCGGGATGGGTTCGGAGGTGGATAGGAGAGACCTCGGCTACGCCTCCACGGAGGATAGCGGCGTTGAGCGACATCGCCGATGCCGGGCCGGCCTAGCCGACCAAAGTTTCCTCCGGTCCCCATCCTATGCCACCAATCCTCCGCCTGCTCCGGATCCGGCGACAAGCCACGATCCAAAACCTTGCGAAGATGGAAGATCCATGGTGCTCGACCCACCGGAAAGGAGGATCGAGAAGAACCCGTTGGAGATCTCCAGGCGCCGAAACCAGTTCGACGTTGCCAGTGACGATCAACATCACCCCACGGCGGCCGACGGAGTCTGAAGCCAAGATCCAGATGGATCCGATCTGGATCCGGCGACACCCGCGACCACCGGGCAGTACCAACGCAGCCACCACCGCACAGACTCGCATTTGCTACAAACCGAATGCATATATAGGAAATTTTCCTCCAGAATTCTTGTTCATATGCTTTTCCTACGAAAATCCTCCAAACCGAATGAGGCCTTGCCAAGCAAAGCACGCCACACACCGCTGACACATCTTGAGCACGATTTCAACATATAGTAGACGGACACAACCACGCTCCACCGCAGTGTTCACAACCACGGTCACTGCACAAGCACATGCATCTATACGAGCTGCCAGGACCAATCAAGCACACACTATTAGTAAAAAAAATTATTTTTATTAATCGATGAAGTAAACGATCATGCACCGCTCATATGAAAATTTTCAGATGCATGCTTTGAGAAGTACTTATCTTTTCTTTTTTCGGACCAACATTTTCCACTTTCTAGATGCAGGGTAGCGGATGCAATCCGTTGGCCAAAATAACCGCTTCCATGCTTTGAGAAGTACTTATCCCCAAAGCACATGAACCTGATCCCTCGTCGTCGTTCTCGTCTACTCCCTCTGCTTCAGATGTGTGTATCGCATCATACATGTGACCAACTCCATGATCCCAATGCTGGACGAACATATCGTTTATCGTCGGGCAAGCTCTAGAAGATCCAAATGAGCATGTTGACTACCCACACAAAACATCATGAGCTCTTCTAAAAAACACCATGAGCTCGTAATGGAGGCTACAGAGAATGAAGGATCAAGCTAGCAGTTGGTCTAAAATGAAAGCAGTCTATCAGATTATATATTGTAAAAATATGGAATCAAATAGTATAAACAGTGGGAATCTAACCTTTAGCAGCCCATCCATGTCAATGAACTCCATGTTCCTTGCAGATTGCAGATTCAGATCCGCGCTCCCTCTCCTCCTTACAGATTTTCTAGTTGTGATGTTGCCCTAGCCTCCATCTTTTAGTTATATACTGAACTGTTTACACGTAACGACCGGGTCCTAGCAGAGACGCCACCCATGCACTGACGCCGGCACATTTTGATGACTATGAGCCACAAAACATGGACCTGTGCTGAGTTTAGCATCCAGTCCCACCACAGAGGCACTATGCATGCACTAGACTTGGATCCCGGACCGTACCATGACCACGTGTAGCACAACAATACAGCGAGTTTGGAGTCTGGTATTTCATCAATATTACACGCTGGCACTTGTTGTTTCCGTCTCGAAGCATGCAGCCCACGGCCTAGATAAAATGCGTCAATGCCGCCGTGCACTGAAAGTGTGCTCCGCTTGTAGATATGCCTACTTTAAAGGACACTGATGTAACTTTTAGTTTTAGTAGTAATCTTTGTTGTTTGTGTGTGTTTTATGCGATAACAAATAAATTCAGACCTTCAGCTGCAAAAAAACATGTGCGTGCACCAAAACAAAACCATAACAAATCATGTACGTGAACTATGGGAACAAGTGCGAATGTGTTGAGTTGAAAACAAATGAACGGTTCCACTGAGCCATCACTACAGTATCTAAGCTCTCTTGAATGTAAGGGCTATGAGCGCTCCGGGGCTGAGAGGATCAAGTGAGCATGTTGCTTATTCTTTTTAAAGAACCACTTAGATTTTAACCACGGTCTTTTATTAAATAAATAGGTATTATTTTTTTGATCACAGTACAATCGAACTCGCTTACATACATGAGCATACACTCACCCATATGAATGCACACATGCACACCTTACTTCTATGAGCATTTTTGGAAGATTAAGACGACACATCATCTTAAGATTGATGCAGTCGCCACAGACATCTTTGTAATTGGTGGGATGTCTCCTCCCACTGACCCGCCGAAAGGCCTGGAATAAATCTAGAAAAATGCGAGCACCAATGTAAAGTCTGGGACTCTGGTGCCAAGGAATAGCAATGTCTACCTAACCATCCAACAGTACGTATTGTTTACAGTCTGGGCCAACCATCCAACTACGTGTGTCCAACACTTGATGTGTTAGGTGTCACTTACTCCCTGAACTAAAACCATGACATTTATTGTAGATCAGAGGGACTTCTTTTTTGCGAGAAGAAAAAGGTTTACATGTCGCTCATGTACATCAAAGTGATGTATCATCGCATAGCGGCACGGTCACCGCTAGCTTGTCTATCACTGCCTCCTCTATGTCACATGGCTGCATGGGCACCGTCTGTCCACCACCACGCCGTATGCCCCGCCCATCTCTCTATCTTTCTCCCCTTCTGTCATGGCAGTACACCTGAGCCATCACCGCCTCTTCTGCACCACACGGTTGCACAGGCACCCAGCCCATCACCTGCTCCTCCGCATCATATGGTTGCACGGCACCACCAGTCCATCACCGCCTCATCCGCACCACACGATTGCACGGACGCCCATCCCACACCGCCTCCTCCACACCACAAGACTGCATGGGCTTTGCCTGTCCACCACCATGCCGCACACCCCGCCCATCGCTCCATCTTTCTCCCCATCTTTTGTGCGGTAGTTAACTTCCAACGACAACGACGCTCGGGGCCTGGAGACGATTGTCGTCTTTGAACTTGGTCACCTTCATCAACATGACATGGCCCACAAGGTCTGCAGTACAACTCCTGATACCTCCTTCCTCTCCCTCTGTCATCCTTTCTTTGGCAGCCTGATTCAAATTCAATCTCGCTCGCTTCGGTGTTAAATAAGTAGCAGACTATACCGAGATTTTATCTCATTGTGTAAGGCTTCAATTTAAAAACCTCATGCTTCACTGCTTGAGTACATCTCCGTGCTTATGGATTAACAACCTCACACAGTTTATACATGGCATGTTTTATGCGGCCTCTGTTCCTCGATGTAGTGCATATTAGTTTTTCAAAAGTCAAAGATGTACATTTGACCAAGTTTCTAGAATAAACTATCAATATTTGAAGTACTAAATAAATAAACTATAACACTACATGTGCATGTTGATTTTTTTAACTTGGTCAAACATTGGTATGTTTGACTTTTCAAAACAAAATATGTACTATATTTTAAAACAGAGGGAGTATTAATTAGCATATCGTTCCACGCCTAAGGAGCATGGTCTCTGGGTAACTACTATAGAATCTGAGCCTAGGATGCAAAAATAGAAAAACAAACCAAAGCCATCAGATGTAGCATCATTGGTACAGATTGAGGTGGAAGGTTTTCAATGTACATTTCAAGATAACCCCCTACAAAAAGTTATATATAGAAGATAACTTTTGCAATAACCACCTCAAAACTCTCATATATCAATCATTCAACTCTTTATTAATAAGACCACTTTTTAGATATGTACAGATGCCCTCTCGTCTTATGTTTATAAAAAATCTGCACATATGTATTGCGTGAAACTTCTGTATATTTCATTTCATCAGTAGCTTGTGCTACATCACAAATCATGCAAGAAATACGAACATGTTGGTTACTAAAAAGTATATGAGCATCATAAAAAATATCTTTGAGTACATGAGCATTAATTCATCCGCTTCAAGCAAACATAGATTTCAAACTGCACGATCACAGCCATGAAACAACAGAAGAGACATACATACATACATACATACATATCAAGTGTTACATGTAGAAGCGGTACATCATGGGCAAGACTGACTATGAATGACTAAAATAAATCACAACTCAAGAAGCAGTGCCACTAGAAACTGCATCAACTTGGCATGAATGATGTTACAGAACAGAAAAGCTATAGGCTTTTGCCTTCAGTTCTAGTCCTTTCTGCTCATCAAGCTTCGTGTGCTGGGAGAGATCAAACCAAACAAATACAATTCAATTAGCACAGGTCCGTGTAAGTGTCATACGTTCATACTCAATGAAGTTTTAACATAGCCTCGAGCAAATTACAAGTTTGAAGGGCCACTTAAGATTCAGTATGTGAACAGACATGCATATGTTCACTAAAAAGTATGTGAACAGCCATGCATACACTTAAGATTCAGCATATTACAAGTTTCAGGGACCACTAAAGAGCATCAATAGAAATGCGAAAAAATGGCAGCGAACAAAAAGGCAGTATAATGACTGTCCTGCAGATGCAGATTATTATTCTAATTCAATAGTACTAAACAAAGAATGACGACATGCATTACATTATGTTTTGTAGTAACTAGTACAACACAACAGGACCAACAGGCGTAAACACAGGCTGTGAACATTCATAGAACATAACAGGACCTTGTAGTTTCAACCATGAAATCTCTCGGTTCATCGGTTGTTCACATTAGTACCTACTTGTTCCATGCCTATGGTTTGGCATGGACATGATAGATGATAAGGGTGTATAGTTTCTTATAAAATATTAATGAAATCATGGAACATGGACAGAAGTGAAAAGTTACATTACATAAAATTCAGAAGTGTGTGTACCTCTTGATAAAACGATTGTTTCTTTCGGTGTACCGGAATCATCAATGACAAGCATCAGGGAATTAATCTGTACAAACGAGCTACCATCGCTGAAATCTTGATTTTGAGCACTATTGACCGATTCAATGACTGAAAACAATTTTGTAGGAAACAACATCACACAAGGGATTAACAAAATGTTAGGTACATCAACATATTATTAACTTTCTTAGACGGATGTTCTCACCTGATGTTCGTAACTTTTTGTGGCCATTGTAACTATGGGCTATCCTAATGTCGATGTAGTGCCGCTCCCCTCCATTATTGAATCCTGAGATGAGAGTTTTGTTTGACTTGTCCTGAGATGAGAATTGTGAAGTCAGAAATGAGATCATCTTCCTCACAAGGATCAGATAAAGACGCAGACTACGGCAACAGTCTATGAGTCAGAATATATATACTACGACACTTCTAATTGTTGACCCTCAGTATTCCGATGCATAAATTGTTGACCCTCGATGCCACCATCTTTGGGAATCATAATTCATATATAGTGGGACACTTCTTACTATTCCCTGTTAAAATAGATCCATTTTTCAGCGGTGAATCATGTATACATGAATCAAAATTTTGATATGCTAACATATGGTCCAATTTCATTTTTTTCCTAGCAGAATCAATTTAATTTCTTTCCATCTTTTCAAGCTATTAACTCTGTATAAGGAACTGCAGATACTAACCTTTTTAGTGAATTGTCCTAAACTTCAAGCCGTTGAGATTATGTAACCGCCCTCAACCTTCCAACTTGATCCTCCAGAATACTAATCAGTGAAAGAAAACGTTCAAATTAGAGTACTAAAACACCTAGAACAGTAGCAATGCACCATCAAATCGGAGTTGTTAAAATGCATCATTCACAACTGGGACACATGAACAAGAAAATAGAACTAGAGAAATGTAGCACAAATCTACCTGATAGTAAAATTAGGATGTAGAACAAATTTACTAGCAAATACAGTAAAAGTTAAAACTTGACCACCTCGTCGCACGGGCTGGTCAGGAAGGACCGAGGAGACCACCACAGGCTTGCCGCCGAACCCACCGCTGCCGGAGCTTCAGAAGGGAGGCTGGGAAGAGCACATTACGGGGAGGAGGTTGCCGACGAGCTCCGATCTGGTCCGCCTCAAACTGGGACGCCCCCCACAAAACGGCAGGGAGCCATCGAGAGATGGAACAGTATGGAGGAGGGATCTGGCCCGCCTCTACCTGGCGTACTCGCTCAGCATGGAGGAGAGATCTGGGCCGCCGCCGCGGCCGCTGGTGGGGAGATTTGGTTTGTGCGCTGCCTCTGCCCAGTGGATTGGTTTTGAACGACGAGGGCATGGTGACCAAATTAGCTTTCAGGGGCGGACTTTTTTGCAAATTTTGCACACACAACGAGCCACCCAAATCTGGGCCATCAATCTCCCATCTGATGACACAGATCCACTTTTTCTATTTTTGCATCCTAGGCTCAGATTCTATACTAGTTGCTCCCCAGTTATGTACACAGCTGATGATAACTAGGTTTTTCTGTGAAGATAATTTACTTAATTGTCACTGGGTCACTTATGTACACAGCTGATCAGGCCTTATTAATGCATCAATAGTATGACATTCAAATGAAATGAGATCAATCACTTGTACTATACCAAAACCACTATATCTCGAAAAGTTTTTGCTTCCGGGTTTACCCATTTGCGTGAAAGTGACTTCTTGATCAGCTGGATGGCGACACATGCATTATTTTGGTAGATTACCGTGTAGAATCACGCGGT
The DNA here is from genome assembly GCF_018294505.1 of Triticum aestivum. Taxonomy (NCBI): domain Eukaryota; kingdom Viridiplantae; phylum Streptophyta; class Magnoliopsida; order Poales; family Poaceae; genus Triticum; species Triticum aestivum. The sequence goes on along the minus strand of NC_057795.1, from coordinate 653,548,631 downwards.
GGCCGTAGGCCTTCGATGAAAATTTTGTTAATTGATTCGCATTTTCCTGTGTGCACTTGGTGTGTCTTTAGCGATTTTGGTCCAGATGATTGTTTGATCTTGAAAGCAACCTATGGGCATTTGGGCTGTTGACGTGTGCATTTTTTTGGATGTGGCTGTGTACAAATGCATATGTGGGCGTAAATGCATCAGCTAAATTATTTGAACATGCTTGCTTCGCTGCCGTGTGCTTCTATCCCTTTATGTTGCAATTAAGTCGGCTATGCGGTGTGTTGGTTTCTAGTTTACGTGGGCAAATCAGTCATCGCATGCATGCAGACCAATCGAAACACATTGCTTGGATATGCGGCCGGCCAATAGCAGTCTGACGAAGCGATGATCAGGGGATGGGCAACTATGTCCAGTTACAAGACACATGCGCAGGCAGCGGGACGGGCAACTACATCCAGTTACAAGACGACAGAGGGATATGACCAAGACGGCAACCGCACCGCTCGGGCGCGATTCTAGGCCAGATATGGGACATTCCTTCTGTCTCCCTCGCATGTGCGCTCCATGCATCCCGTCCAATCCACCGCTTTCATTGCTTTCTTATCTGCCTCACCGCTTACTTCTCCTTCCTTATCTCTTCTTCTTCTGGATGCCTATGCGGCTTACCGCCTTTGATGATCGAGGTGTTTTTCAGAAGATTCCGGTTGAATTGTCCACCGCCATAAGCATCTATAAATCTCCCCTTCCTCTTCTCTGTGGTCATCACTCGCTTTCGCATCTCAACCGAAGCACCACCTAGAAATAGCGTCGGCGCAAAACATCGAGCCTCTCTCCGCTTCTCTCGTGTGGGATGGAAAGGAGCTTCGTTTACCGCCTTGCCAAGCATGCCCCCCCCCCTCCTAGGCTCCTCCTTTCTTTGAAGCGACGTGTCCCTGGCATCGCTGGACGCGATCGCTTCCCTAGAGTAGTCGGCGACGGTGCATGAGATTGGCCACCTTCTTGGCTCGGTCACTTCTCGGTGATAGTAAAAAAATGTATGAAAGAAGGAAAAAATTATTAACTACATACGGTGTGTGTGTGTCTATATATATATATATATATATATATATATATATATATATATAGGTAAAACTGTGTCTATCATAGCTTGCTACAGAACTAGTTAAGTCTTGCTAAACATTTAACGGTTTAAAAGAAGTAAAAAATATGAAATAAATAGGGAAGTCTCACTCTAATATAATAAGATGATCCAACGGTGTGATTGTAAAAATATGCATTTATGTGTCCTCGGTGAAAAAAACAAGCATTTCAGCTCACTGCAGGATCAATATATATTGAAACATTTGTTCTTTTTGTCCAGGACACATGTAGTCATATTTTTTCAATCCATCCGTTGGATCATGTTATATTGTAGGTGTGTTGGTTCAGTATTTTTTTCAGGATTTTTGAGAATTTTTACACCGTTGAAAACCTTAACTAGTTCTGTGGCAAGCTATTGTAGAAAATCCTACTCCTATATATATATCCAACTATTTGCGTCTCTTTACTACTTCATCATAGGAGCTAATCCAATGGGAGGCTACAACAAATGATCTAATCTGGCAATGACTCGCACCATGTTCGGCAAAATAAAACATCCTTACTAGAGATGTGTTATCGTGTATTCTCCTGTTTGTTCACATGCATCGTCCTTCCATTTTTTTCTTTCCTATATCCACAGTTTTCATGCGATCATCTAGCATCCTAAAATAACAACACTTATTACAAAGAAGATACATAATTCATATAACCACACCGTATCGACGGGCGCGGCGTGTCGCTGCGCGAGGGTAAGCTAGTTATCTCTCTATCCTCCATTTCCATCTCTTCCTCTTAGAAGCCGCTATAAACATGCTTCGTTCCCTTTTCTGTCGTTAGTCTATGCAAATCATTGCTTTTATTTCAAATATGTTCTTTCTATTTCGATTCTAACTACGCATATGAATGATCAATATTGAAAACCAAAAGCCATATACTTTGGTGTTGTGTTGTAACTTTCAAGTATTTCTCACTTTCACTTCCCTTTTACCATTATTGCGGACCTTTATTGTTGGTGTTTTGTATTATTTGTCTATGACCAAGGTAAGTTATGAAATATTGGTTGGTCAAATCATAGAGTTGTATGATTGTTCTAGATGATACTACAATCACAAGCCTCAGTTATGCATTATCATCGTTTTGAATTAGTTTTGCAAATTTACATTATCATGTCCATCCAGCACTATGGTTTAACCCTGCAGGTTCGTGACATGTTTGACGCCAACAACTACTTTGCATATGTTTTTGGCAGTCCTGCTAACATACCATTTTTGCGAAGGACAATAGTTGTAAAAAAACTGAGTAAGTAAATGATGATGTGTCCTAGCAACTAGACATACCCTGCAATGCAATAAAGAGTGTTCTAACCCCAAAATTATGGAAGCGAAAACACAAAAGGCCCATGAAATAAACAACAACCCCCAACCCGCAAACAGAGCAGCAAGAAAGAAATCTATTTGTGAATTAACAATCAAACAAATAAATGGCAGAAAAGTAGAACGGCGCAGCAAGGCGCGTGTATGCTTCTAGTCTACTACATATTACACACCTTGTGCACAAAGGCGATTCTTGTCTTCAAAGTACAAAAAAAAATGCGCAAACGCAAATGCGACTGAACAATGGTGGCCAAATCGTCAGTACACACTGGTTATCGTGTATCTGTGACGCACGCATCCATTGAAGCGCAAAACTGTATCACACATATATACGTGTATTGAACACCAAATGATTTTCCATTCAAATTCCATGCCAACATCCTTGTGCGCATCTATTTCTCGGTACTGTTGAAGCATGACAAGTGCCTCCTTCCTGGTTTGCACTACTATAAGATTGACATGACATGAACAATGTATTTCGGTACGGAGATGTTTAACTTGCACCGACATCTTACCGGTCGCTGAGCAACTTACGTCTGGTAATGAAACCACGGGCCGAGACGTATATTATTTACAAAAAAAGTGTATTTGAAGGTAAAACGGGAATCCAAACAGGGCACAAAGAGCCGTGCATCAAGATATTATCACTAGTTATTTACCGCCGAAAACAGTTTTTTTTTTTTTTTGTGAGATGAAGCCACAGGGTGCCACGCGCTTGGTCGCCTGCAAACGCATACTGGGCCGAGCACGGAGGAGCGAGGTCCTAATCAACGGCCCATCTGTTTGCCGCGATCGATTCCGGCCCACGACGACCAGCGCAGCCAGCGCAGGTCTCCCGTGGCGGCCTGTCGGGGGAGCCCGCGCGCCCTCGCGGAGCTTCTGGAACCTTCCACACCCATCCCCTCCCCTCTTTCCAATCCCACCTACACCCTTCCCTCCTCTCCAGACGCTTCTCCCCTCCCCTTTTCTCTCCCTCCTCCGGCCTCCAGACCAACACCAGAGCGACGAGCGCAGAGCAGATTCCCACGCGACGCGAGCGATCTCGATCGATTGACAGAGAAGAGACGAGAGGACGGCCATGGGGCTGGACTACTACAAGATCCTGGGCGTGGACAAGGCGGCCAGCGACGACGACCTCAAGAAGGCCTACCGCAAGCTCGCCATGAAGTGGCACCCCGACAAGAACCCCACCAGCAAGAAGGAGGCCGAGAGCAAGTTCAAGCAGATCTCTGAGGCGTACGAGGTAATCCATCCATCCTTCAAGATTTCATTTTTCCGATTCCGTCCGTCCGTCGGTCGATCTCGCCGCAGCAATGCTCACGGTGCCTGTTCCCCTCTTCCGTTCGGACGGCGGACGCGCAGGTGCTGAGCGACTCGCAGAAGCGCGCGGTCTACGACCAGTACGGCGAGGAGGGGCTCAAGGGCCAGGTGCCGCCGCCGGGGGCCGGCGGCGGCGCGGGCGGGCCGGGGGGCGCCACCTTCTTCTCCACCGGCGCCGACGGGCCCACCGCGTTCCGCTTCAACCCGCGCAACGCCGAGGACATCTTCGCCGAGTTCTTCGGCTCCTCCAGCCCCTTCGGCGGCATGGGGGGCATGGGCGGCGGCATGGGCGGCATGGGGGGCGGAGGCCACGGCATGCCGTCCGGTGGCATCAGGTTCTCGCCGTCCATGTTCGGCGGGATGGGCGGCGGCGGCGACCACACCTTCACCCAGACGTTCGGCGGCGGCGGCGGCGGCGGCCAAGGGTACCCCGGGATGTTCGGCAGCGGCGGCGGCGGCGGCGCGCCGGTCAAGGCGGCGCCCATCGAGAGGAAGCTGCCCTGCTCCCTCGAGGAGCTCTACAAGGGGACCACCAAGAAGATGAAGATCTCCAGGGAGATCGCCGATGCCAGCGGGTGAGCGCCCTCTCCTTCCCCTCCCCTCCCTCTGATTTATGCATAATATGCTCATTTGTTACTGCTGATTAAGTAAGATTCCTAGATCAAGATTGGAGATTGTCTTAGTTGGCCCGGACTGAACCTGGGAATTGCAATGCCCTTTTGGGGTTCCATCTAACATTTCAGCTCTAGGAGTGTTGATTTGGACAGTTCTTATAGGAATTATTAAGCCGGCTTTTAGATTTTAGCGTGCTCGGTCATTCAGAATTGTTTAGTGTCAGTGTGAGGCATACATGTGTTGAGAAGATCAATAATAAACCTGAGAAATGTGCAGTTGACCACTTGGATCTGCCTCATTTGTTTTAGTAGACACCACAATGAACCACTTGCAGCCAATCTTTTGTCTTCAGAAAATGATGCCTGAGATCTGTTTGATTGATTCCCAGCCACTGTTCCTGGTTTATTAAAACTAAATTTCTTTAGCAGTGCAATGCCCTTTTTTGTCCCATCTAAAAGTTCACCCATGTGCTCTTTAAATGGTTCTTAGCAATTCTTGAGCCAGTGTAGATTTTTAGCATGTGCGGTCATACTGAATTATGTAGTAGCATTCAGTTTCATCGTGTTCGCAAATGATTTTGTTCTGGCTAAAGAAGATTCAGGAGCGAAGTGGGACTATGTTAAACTGGTGAAATTTGCTTTAGTAGACACTGCACCTAAGAACTCGCAGCCAATCTTGTCTTTGGAAATTGATGCCTGAGATTTACTTGGGTCCTGATTTATTGAAACCACATTTTTTAGCATTGAATGCCCTTCTTTGTTGTTGACATGGACAGTTGTTCTTAGGAATTCTTGAGCCAGCTTTAGATTCTAGCATGTTCAGTAATTCTGTGTCAGTTATATGTGCATGTGTTCAGAAGAAGAAGAAGAAGAAGAAGCTGAATTTGTGTGCCAAATTAGATACTAAACTTTACTCTTCTGTGTCTGTGTGCAGGAAGACGATCCCGGTGGAGGAGATCTTGACGATCGACGTGAAGCCGGGGTGGAAGAAGGGCACGAAGATCACCTTCCCGGAGAAGGGCAACGAGCAGCCCCACACGATTGCGGCGGACCTGGTCTTCATCATCGACGAGAAGCCGCACCCGGTGTACACCCGGGACGGCAACGACCTGGTGGCGACGCAGAAGATCCCCCTCGCCGAAGCCCTGACGGGGTACACGGTGCACCTGACGACGCTGGACGGGCGCAGCCTGACGGTGCCCATCAGCTCGGTGATCCACCCGGGGTACGAGGAGGTGGTGCGCGGCGAGGGCATGCCGATCCCCAAGGACCCGTCCAGGAAGGGCAACCTGCGGGTCAAGTTCGACATCAAGTTCCCCGCCAGGCTCACCGCCGACCAGAAGTCCGGCGTCAAGAGGCTCCTGGGGCAGTAGGGCGTGCCCAGGGAGCCTTGTCTGTCTGTGTGTTGTTGAACTGAACAGGGGATGTGAGATGAGATATTGCCTGCTTTTGGAGCATCGGCGATCACCGAGTTGGCCCTGTGGACTAGATGATGAGAAAATGTATACAATGTGAACTTGAGGTGCATAGATAGGTAAATCTTGGATCAAGTGCATTTCTTGTAAGCTTTTGGAGATCGAAGTTCGTCCGCTGGATGACTTAATTTTTTGTTGTTCGTCTGCTGTATGGATTAGTGATGTGATAGAGGTAATAAAGTGATTTCATCATAGTCCAAAAAACTGGGTGTACAAACTGTGCATTGCCAGCTGTTGCTTGTAAAATCTTGCAGACCTGGAATTCGATTCGTTTTCTTTTTCTTCTTTTTCTTCTGATTCTGAAATACTCTTATGCTGCTGTGGTATTGGACGACAAGGTTACTCGGCGTCATTGAGCTATATGCTATATGCTATGCTGGGGATTGATAAGGGATAAATGGGCCATTTTACCGATCGATTTATCGGCCAAAATCTTATCCAAAGATATCTTGAATTATCAGTATGCCTTGGCTCTACACCGAAGACCCCCTGCTCCTGCCTCATTTTTTTGTCCATCCGATGTCCGGGTTAAAAACTCAACCTAGGGCGTGTTTGGTTGTCCGCATCGAGCCCAACCAGGCCCGTGCAGGAAGGAAGAGGCCTGTTTGGTTGCCTGGATTTCTTGTTGGGCCTGCATCGCATGCTTCTCAAAGCAGCCTAGAGCCTGGCTCGCTGGAAACGCTGGGATCGACAGTTTCTCGCGAGCCAGGCTGAGTGCAGCGCGAGGTCGCACGGACGGGAGCGAGGCGAGGGCGAGGGGGATGGCGAGAGATGAAAATCTGGCGCGCTGTCCCGGCGTCAAATTAGCCTCACCCCCTTTCACTCGCTCACCCCTAGCCACTGCCTCTCTTTCTTCCCTACTGCCTCACCACCGGCGGCGGCTGCGATTTCATATCTGCGCTATAGGTGGCGGCGGCGTTTGCGGCGGATCTGGTGCTCCCCTTGCTGTTGGCCACCGTCTGGTCGAACTAGTCTGTGCCATGCCTCTCCCTACGTCGTTCTCGTCTCCGATGCCGGTAAGCAGCACCCCCTTCCCTCTTTGTTAGCTCAGTGGTTAGGCCGTTAAGCTAGGTGTAGGATCGATTTCCCACTGAACGAATCGTCGATGTCGACTAGGTTATGGACGCACGGATGAGGTTGATAATCCAGGCAGCAGCACTGATTAGTGTGATTCAGGCATAGGTCATGTTCATGCACCAGAGAGTTGTTCGTCATGCTGGGAGACCTTTGATCCGCTATGGTCCATTGTTTCCCCGGGAATAGAAGAGGATCCAAAATCTGAACTACATCTACAACTGCAATGACATCGAGGCTTTGTGGATGCTTAGAATGAAAAGAGCACCATTTGCCAGGCTTGTCGAGACCTTCAGGAGCAGGGGGCTGTTACAAGATAGCATCAACACCAGTGTCGAAGAGCAAGTGGCCATATTCCTCCATGTTGTTGGCCATAACCAGAGGTTCAGGGTCATTCACAACACGTTCAGGAGATTAATGGAGACCATCTCTAGGTACTTCAAGCAAGTGCTTTTTGCTATTGGGGAGCTTAAAGGAGGGATGACCAGAAGACCATCTGGTCAGACTCCACCCAAGATTCACGGAAGCCCAATATGGTATCCATACTTCAAGGTAAGCATTGACAATATACACTTTTCATGGCTTGATATGTTTGTATTGTTCAATTTGAGCACTAACACAGGCTTGTGATGTCATTTTCAGGATTGCATTGGGGCAATAGATGGTACTCATGTCACTGCCAGAGTTCCCAGGTCACAGTCTGCAGCATACAGGGGGAGGAAGCACTACACAAGCCAAAATGTGCTTGCTGCTGTTGACTTTGATCTGAAAGTTCACATATGTGCTGGCTGGCTGGTAGGGGTCAGCGCATGATGCTAACATTCTCACTGACAGCATGAGTCGACCTGATGGTGGGGATATCGGTATCTACTGTTATTTCTTTGCTTGTAAAATCTTGCAGACTCTGGAATTCGATTAGTGATGATTGACTGGGTGTGAAAGATTACTTACTCAGCTTTTGATTTTCATTTTCTTCTGATTCTGAAATACTCCTATGCTGTTGTAGTGTTAGAGCATCTCCAGCCGTTCGGCCCCTCAGGGCGCCGAAAAAGAGCGGCCTCGGGGTGAGCCGGCGGTATACTCGGTGCTGGGGCGCTTGGGCATCCAGCCGTTGCCTCAAGTGCCGATTTTGGCTCAGTCCAAATGTGTTAAAAAACGGCGTGATATCTGCGCGGTTCGGCGTGTTTTGGCATGAATTGTTGGGGAACGTTGCATAAAATAAAAAATTTCCTACGTTCACCAAGATCCATCTAGGAGTTCATCTAGCAACGAGAGGGAGAGATGCATCTACATACCACTTTGTAGATCGCGTGCGGAAGCGTTCAAGAGAACGGGGTTGAGGTAGTCGTTCTCGTCGTGATCCTATCACCGGAGATTCTAGCGCCGAACGGACGGCACCTCCGCGTTCAACACACGTACGGTCAGCGTGACGTCTCCTCCGTCTTGATCCAGCAAGGGGGAAGGAAAGGTTGATGAAGATCCAGCAGCACAACGACGTGGTGGTGGATGCAGCAGGACTTCGGCAGGGCTTCGCCAAGCAATTGCGGGAGGAGGAAGAGGTGTAGCAGGGGGAGGGAGGCGCCAAGACTCAGGGTGCGACTGCCCTTCCTCCCCCCTCCTTTATATAGGCCCCCAGGGGGGGCGTCGGCCCTGGGAGATCCAATCTCCCAAGGGGGGCGGCGGCCAGGGGGGTGGAGTGCCCCCCAAGGCAAGTGGGGTGCGCCCCCCACCCTAGGGTTTTCAACCCTAGGCGCAGGGGGCCCCAGGGGGGCGCACCAGCCCAATAGGGGCTGGTTCCCCTCCCACTTCAGCCCACGGGGCCCTCCGGGATAGGTGGCCCCACCCGGTGGACCCCCGGGACCCTTCCGGTGGTCCCGGTACAATACCGGGTGACCCCGAAACTTTCCTGATGGCCGAAACATCACTTCCTATATATAATTCTTTACCTCCGGACCATTCCGGAACTCCTCGTGACGTCCGGGATCTCATCCGGGACTCTGAACAACATTCGGTTTGCTGCATACTCATATTCATACAACCCTAGCGTCACCGAACCTTAAGTGTGTAGACCCTATGGGTTCGGGAGACATGCAGACATGACCGAGACGGCTCTCCAGTCAATAACCAACAGCGGGATTTGGATACCCATGTTGGCTCCCACATACTCCTCGATGATCTCATCGGATGAACCACGATGTCGAGGATTCAAGCAACCCCGTATACTATTCCCTTTGTCAGACGGTGTGTTACTTGCCCGAGATTCAATCGTCGGTATCCCAATACCTCGTTCAATCTCGTTGCCGGCAAGTCACTTTACTCGTACCGTAATGCATGATCCCGTAACCAGACACTTGGTCACTTTGAGCTCATTATGATGATGCACTACCGAGTGGGCCCAGTGATACCTCTCCATTATACGGAGTGACAAATCCCAGTCTCGATCCGTGCCAACCCAACAGACACTTTCGGAGATACCTGTAGTGCACCTTTATAGTCACCTAGTTACGTTGTGACGTTTGGTACACCCAAAGCACTCCTACGGTATCCGGGAGTTACACGATCTCATGGTCTAAGGAAAAGATACTTGACATTGGAAAAGCTCTAGCAAACGAACTACACGATCTTTGTGCTATGCTTATGATTGGGTCTTGTCCATCACATCATTCTCCTAATGATGTGATCCCGTTATCAACGACATCCAATGTCCATAGTCAGGAAACCATGACTATCTGTTGATCAACGAGCTAGTCAACTAGAGGCTCACTAGGGACATGTTGTGGTCTAAGTATTCACACGTGTATTACGATTTCCGGATAATACAATTATAGCATGAATAAAATACGACTATCATGAACAAAGAAATATAATAATAATCCTTTTATTATTGCCTCTAGGGCATATTTCCAACATGAATTTTTGCATATAAATAGAAATTAATTAGTTCGTCACATAGTTCGGCATGGTTCGGCGTGTTTCATCACATAAATCAAATAGTTCAACAAATAGTTCAATATAAATTATATAGTTTAACAAATAAAAACTCAAATTTCATCACACGTCATTCCCGCGTCGCCCCGGCCTCGCCCTTGAGCCTCCATAGATGCTCCACCAGATCGTGTTGCAGTTCTTGTTGCACCTGTGGGTCTCGGATCTCCTGACGCATATTGAGGTAGTCAGTCCAGGTTGCCGGTAGCTGGTGATCAACTTGGGCAAGAGGACCCTGCCTGTAATATGGTTCAGTGTCAAACACTGGCTCTTCCTGCTCGCTCTCAATGATCAGTTGTGCAAGATGACACAACAAGTCATGATCTCCCACATTTGATCTTTCGACCAGGTCTGAGCAGGGAACCGGACAACAACAAATCGAGATTGGGGCACACCAGATGCCCGCTCGACATCCTTCCTGCAAGCCTCCTCAACCTTCGCAAACCAGGCGTTCTTGCCTCCTGGCACAGGGTTTGAGATGGTCTTCACAAATGTCGACCATCTCGGATAGATGCCATCAACTAGATAGTACCCCTTGCTGTACTGCCGCCCATTGACCTTGAAGTTCACCGGAGGAGAATGAACTTCAACAAGCTTGGCAAAGACAAGGGAGCACTGCAGGACGTTGATGTCATTGTGAGTTCCTGGCATCCCAAAGAAAGAGTGCCAAATCCAGAGGTCCTGTGTGGCCACTGCCTCAAGTACCATACTACATCCGCCTTTGGCGTCTTTGTACAACCCCTGCCAAGCAAATGGACAGTTCTTTCATTTCCAATGCATGCAGTCGATGCTTCCAAGCATTCCAGGAAATCCTCTTGCTACATTCTATGCTAGGATCCGAGCAGTGTCTTCCGCACTGGGTGTTCGCAAGTATTGCAGTCCAAACACTACCACCACTTGAAGGAAATATGCCCTAGAGGCAATAATAAAGTTGTTATTTATATTTCCTTATATCATGATAAATGTTTATTATTCATGCTAGAATTGTATTAACCGGAAACTTAGTACATGTGTGAATACATAGACAAACAAAATGTCACTAGTATGCCTCTACTTGACTAGCTTGTTGAATCAAAGATGGTTAAGCTTACTAGCCATAGACATGAGCTGTCATTTGATTAACGGGATCACATCATTAGAGAATGATGTGATTAACTTGACCCATTCCATTAGCTTAGCACTTGATCGTTTAGTATGTTGCTATTGCTTTCTTCATGACTTATACATGTTTCTATGACTATGAGATTATGCAACTCCCGTTTACCGGAGGAACACTTTGTGTGCTACCAAACGTCACAACGTAACTGGGTGATTATAAAAGTGCTCTGCAGGTGTCTCCGAAGGTACTTTTTGAGTTGGCGTATTTCGAGATTATGATTTGTCACTCCGGTTGTCAGAGAGGTATCTCTGGGCCCTCTCGGTAATGCACATCACTATAAGCCTTGCAAGCAATGTGACTAATGAGTTAGTTGCGGGATGATGCATTACATAAAGAGTAAAGAGACTTGTGGGTAACGGGATTGAACTAGGTATTGAGATACCGACGATCGAATCTCGGGCAAGTAACATACCAATGACAAAGGGAACAAGGTAGTTGTTATGCGGTTTGACCGATAAAGATCTTCGTTGAATATGTGGGATCCAATATGAGTATCCAGGTTCCGCTATTGGTTATTGACCGGAGATGTGTCTCAGTCATGTCTACATAGTTCTCGAACCCGTAGGGTCCGCACGCTTAACGTTCGGTGACGATTTATATTATGAGTTATGTGTTTTGATGTACCGAAGGTAGTTCAGAGTCCCGGATGAGATCGGGGACATGACGAGGAGTCTCGAAATGGTCGAGACGTAAAGATCGATATATTGGATGACTATGTCCAGACACCGGAATGGTTTCGGACATATACCAGAGTACCGGGGGGTTACCGGAACCCTCCGGGGGTTTATTGGGCCTCATGGGCCCTAGTGGAGAAGAGGAGGGCGGCCAGTGCAGTCCACGCGCCCCCTCCCCCTCTAGTCTGAATTGGACAAGGAGGGGGGTGGCGCCCCCCTTCTTTCCTTCTCCTCCTCTCTCCCTTCCTTCCCCTCTCCTACTCCAACAAGGAAAGGAGGAGTCCTACTCCCGGGAGTAGGACTCCCTCCTTGGCGCGCCCTCCTCCTGGCCGGCCGCCTCCCCCCTTGCTCCTTTATATACGGGGGCAGGGGGCACCTCTAGACACAACAATTGATCATTGATCTCTTAGCCGTGTGCGGTGCCCCCCTCCACCATATTCCACCTCGGTAATATCATAGCGGTGCTTAGACGAAGCCCTGCGTCGGTAGCATCATCAACACCGTCATCACGCCGTCGTGCTGAAGGAACTCTCCCGCAAAGCTCTGCTGGATCGGAGTTTGTGGGACGTCATCGAGCTGAACGTGTGCTAAACTCGGAGGTGTCGTACGTTCGGTACTTGGATCGGTCGGATCATGAAGACGTACGACTACATCAACCGCGTTGTGCTAACGCTTCCGCTTTCGGTCTACGAGGGTACGTGGACGACACTCTCTCCTCTCGTTGCTATGCATCACCACGATCTTGCGTGTGCGTAGGAATTTTTTGAAATTACTACGTTTCCCAACACCACTGCCCTGTAGAACTTGTAGAAACACTCGATGGTGGTGGACTCAGCCATGCGCCCATAGTCGTCGAGTGAATCACCGGGAGCTCCGTATGCAAGCATCCTCAAAGTTGTCGTGCGCTTCTGGATTGAGGTGAATCCAAGTGTGCCGGTGCAATCCATCTTGCACTTGAAGTAGCTGTCGAACTCCCGGATGGAATTCACAATCCTGAGGAAAAGCTTTCGGCTCATCCAATAACGGCGCCGAAATGTTTTCTCACCGTGCAATGGAGCGTCGGCAAAGTAGTCCGAGTAGAGCATGCAGTAGCCTTCGAAACGATGTCGGTTCTTTGCTTTCACCCGTCCAGGCGCCGAGCCACCTCGCCATGGCTTTTCACTGCTCGCGAGCAGACCAGAGAGGGCGGCGAGCACCATGAGATGCTCCTACTCCTGAACGTCGACTTTGGCTTCCTCCTCCAGCAACGCCGCGAGCGCCTTCTCATCTTCGGAGTCCATCGCCGGGCCGGGCAAATCATCGAACACCTTGCGGGCGAGGTGGGCGCAAACCCGCCGGTGTACAGGCCCTGCGCGGCCGGAACGCCGGAAAAGTTGTCCGGACGGCGGCGGAGGGGCTGCCTCGGCGAAACCTCTTCTTTTTCCCGGCGGGAAATGATCTATCTAGCTGCGGTGGGCGGTGGATGGCGCCGGGATCGGCATGGTGGCGCAGGGTGGCGGCCGAGCGCGGGGGGTCGGAGGCGAATCTGGGCGGGTGTCTTGACTTTTCGCCTGACAATGTGGCCCCAGGAGCGCTTTTCCCTTGCGCCGGAGCCCCCGAGCACCTCCAGTGCGCCAGGTTCGGCCTGCGATCGTCGGGCGCAAAAACGGGCCGAGCCGACGGAATTCGGCATCCTGGGGGCGCGATTGGGGCGTTTTTTCGGTGCCGGCGCGGAAAAAACGCCTGGGGAGGGCCTCTTGGGGGCGCGGCTGGAGATGCTCTTAGACGAGAAGGTTACTCGGCGTCATTCAACTATATGGTATGGTGGGGATATCGCTTATCGGGAATTTATTGGTCGGATAAATCAGCCAATTTATCTCATCGGTTAGACACCGATAAGCGATAAATTGACCGATTTATTGGAATATCGAAAGATATCTTGAACTATCAGTATGCCTTGTCTCTACATCGAAGACCCCCTTCTCTTGCCTCATTTTTTTGTTTTTTGCCCGCACGCTGTCCGGGTTAAAAAGTCAACCTAGCAAAAATGTTCGGATGTACGACACCTGGATATAACCTAGCTCATGTGGGTGAATATAAGAAGGTCCGGACACGCCCCAAGCATGGCTGCCATGTCGGATCGGCTCATGATGTCCCACCTCGACTCCACATAAACCCCACAACTCTCGACCGCTCTGCTTCTCTTCACACTTTGCTCTGCTTTCGTACCCTCACTGCACCATCATGGTTGGCGAGCAGGAGTGCAGGACCCCATTATCTGTTCCCGTCCCTCTCCATTCACTCGTTTTCTTTTTCTCCTCCAAAGTCGAACACCGCATCTCTCTCACCACCGACAGCCACGCCATTAGAGCAGCGAGGGGGCGAGGGACGCCGCACACATGGTGAACCCCGCTGATGTTCCAAAGAGCACCGCTCGCCATGGGTCAAGCTCGGCAGCAACCTGTTTTTTCCAGCATGCAAAGACGGCAATGCTGTTGCTTGCGACCCGGGGCACGGCAGCTGCAGCTGCAATACCAAGATGCTACTACCACAATCGGGAGTGTTGCAACCGGCGGCATGCTGGAGCGGAGCTGGCAAGCGTTTTTGTTGCAACCATGAAGAGGCAAGACCGGAACCGTTCATAGCCAGAGCTTCAATCGGCAATGGCTAGAGCTGCATCTGCTTGTACGTCAAACTTATTTATAACTTTCTCGAAATCAATAAGAAGTTCCTTTGATCGGGTACACTTCAATGCAACGGACGTGGCCTTCCGTGAGACACATGCAACATGCGTTTTCAATCTTTCCTCCTCAGTTTCTAGTTTTTCAACATAATATCCTCTCTTTGCATATTTTTTTCCATCTTTTTAGTATATATTGTGATGGCAAAATGAAAACATCATTCACACTGAAAACTTTGAAAGCATGCTTGCACAATATACCTGTAAAATACGGATACCATATTTCATCAATTTGTATTAAAAACTAGTACATTGGAAATTAAATAAAGCATACATACCTATAGATTCATACTTTCTGCAACAACATGTAATGGTAGTATCCGCAGTATTGAATTTTGAATATAACTTTTGTTACATACTCACTATTCATACGTGTAACCATGTATGTCAAGACTGACCCCTCAGTTTGTAACAATTTACAAGACATCGAAAATTGTCCTGTAAATTCTTCCTCGAACTCTGAATACATCCTCCTTGTATATGATTCGGATGCGATCTTCGACAAAGGTAACTTAGATGAGTAAGTAATCGGGTTCTTTCGACGCGAACTAAAATTTGCATCCAACTCATTTTCCCGAAGACTATGAGAAACCTTCTCACGTTCTACAAGGAGTTCGGAGAGACCAAGTCTCCTACGAAAATCTTTGCTTGAAGACATTATTCATATCTTCACTCCTTTGAGTCGAGTTCATATCAGTTGTAAACGAGTCATGATAGGCAGCAGCCCACTTTTCCCTCAACTCATATAACCGATCCAACAATTCATGCCACTTCTTGTTGAGCTTATACTCTGATCTATCTTCATAGACACATCTCTTAAAATCAGGTAGAAACTTCTCAGGATGCTCATGAATTACATGTCCAAGATGTTTAGCAGCATTAAGATAAATATGCCATAGACAAAGTCGATGACTTGTATTTCGAAACACATATGCAACTGCTCCTGCCATAGCAGCATCTTGATCAGTGAAAAATGTGCTTGGATGCTTACCTGACATTGCTGTTAGAAAGGTTTCAAACAACCAAACAAATGACTCAATGGTCTCATTATATAACAACGCTGCCCCAAAAATTATAGTCTGCTTGTGATGGTTGGTTCCCGGGATTGGAGCAAAAGGCATTTCAAACTTATTAGTTTGAAACGTAGTGTCAAATGATATAGCATCTCTGAAACATGCGTAATCCATGATAGACTGTCCGTCTACCCAAAAGAAATTAGCAATCCGACCATCTTTCTCATCTACTTGAATGGCATAAAAATAATGTTGGATCCTCTCTCTGCTTATTTTCCAAGTATTCTAGAAGTGTTTGTGAATCATTTGATTCTAAGTACTTTTTGCGCTCACGACCAATCTCGTTATTGCAGTCCATCTTTGAGAATGGCACTTTGTCTGGTCCTCCGTAAAATGCTACCGTGAAGTCATACACCTGGGATGGCTTCATCCCGGCTTCCCGTATCTGGCCAATTAGATGTCTGTCTGCTTCTATAACACGTCGTTGGGACCTCAGTTTATGCACCTTATTGGGACTAGCAAGATAATGATTATGATCGGTTACAACCTTTTGCACCGTCCAAATCCCCTCTCTGCTAACACTGAACTGAATACGGGCACTGCAATCCGTCCTTATAGTGTCCTTCGACGACTCGGTTTCTCGATGGCCTTGGTTACTGCAAACAATTTTTTTTGATATATACTACCATCATGTCGACGCTTTGTCTGGTTCTTTCTAATACTAAATCCAACTTTGCCAGCATATGTGTTGTACATGTCATAGGCGTCATTCTCTAACTCAAACGTTTTCCCAACTTCAGGAACCTGCAGTACACATAGTTCAAAGTTATATTTTCTATTACCACAATGCGAGTTGAGAAGATAAATTTCTCTGGAATTTGAGCCGAGAGACCGCCGTACCTGAATTATTTGCTCTCCATTTTCTCCACGACCATCCTTAATTGCGTCATCTTGCTGGCCTCCTCCTGACATGACTTGTGGCGGCGGCAAGTCCATGGTGCATGCCGCAGCTTCTGACATCGTAGACGACGGACGGTACAAGTTGGAGCAGCGACTGTTGTCATCAACGAGGTTTACATGGTGCAAGCCAGAGGTACGTAGAACCACCATGGTCGTCGTTCGAGGCGACGGTGTGAGATTCCGGCATGGCCACTCTCGACCTTCTCGACAACAGCTCTGCTTCAGATTGCGGCAGCACGGCCAGTGGCGGCCGTGGCTGTCCTTCCAGCCCGATCCCGTCATGCAAGGGAGAGGGCGTGTTTCGACAACCGGCGGACATGGCTATCGTTCCTCCTGCTGCAGTGAGCGTCGGGCCAGGGAACTGGCGGCTAGTCGCATCGCCTAGAGGACACTGTTCCGGTCGCTCACCCATCAGAAATTCTCGATTGGATCGATGGAGGATTGGAGGCGGACAAGGCTGCAGCTGCGCATCTGATTGGGGCTGTGATCTGATCCGAAGCAATAGCGTAACTGTTCAGTTTTGGAGCCGAGCCATAGGCATGCATGCAGCTATTGGAGCCGAGCTTGGTCTCGCGTGGGCCAAATGTGAGGAGGCCGTGCGATTGTCCAGCTGTACACGTGGCAGCACATAGACGCCCGGGTTGCAAAGGATAAGGTTTGCAACAGGTACGCACGGAATTTTTTTTTCCTGAGGAAAGGGCTGCGGAGAAATCAGAGGTGTCGGGCAATGTGGACCCACACTCTCAACGAATACAGACACGCCATGCCGCACACGGCTGCCAATGCCGGACAAACTCGTGCCGCCCAACGGCAGAACCAGAAAAAGAAGCGAGCCAACGTATCCCATGCATGCATGCGTCCACGCACCGGCCATGCGGGATCCGGCTTGCCTGCTCCCTTCCCATGCTCCCATTCGTGCTCCCACTTCATCCTACGGCTGTTTTTTTTCCTTTTCTTTTTCTAATCTAATCATCTCCTGATTTTAAGGGGATGGGGCCGGACCTTATTTTGTTCCAATCAAAACAAGCCACGTACGCGGAAGCACAGATGGGGCACACGCCGGGG
Source organism: Triticum aestivum (assembly GCF_018294505.1). Lineage (NCBI taxonomy): Eukaryota > Viridiplantae > Streptophyta > Magnoliopsida > Poales > Poaceae > Triticum > Triticum aestivum. The sequence continues at coordinate 653,531,129 of NC_057795.1, read as the reverse complement.
AGCAGGCAAGTCTCGTCCCGGCCATGCGCCACAACGTGTCACGCATGCCGGTGAGAGAGGATAAACGACGGCGACGGCGAGATGAGCGGCGGGCAATGATAAGAGCGCCGGTGAGAGAGAGGAAGTCTGTAGCTAGGGCTGGACTAACGAGCAGCTCGGCTCGTTAAGCTCGTACTCGTTAAGCTCGTGGTCGTTATGGCTCGGCTCGTTAAGCTCGTTAAGATTAACAAGCAGAAAATCCTGCTCGGCTCGGCTCGTTTGAAGCTCGTTAAGCTCGTGAGCACTCGCGAGCGCTCGTTAACAGATTATAATGCGTTACGATATATATGATGAATGTGTAGGTATGGTTTTCAAGATGAAATATGGTGACTACAAAAAGAAATAAAGTAGTTTGTTGCCTCATATGTCAATTAGATTAAATAGATGAGTTGAGGTGCTACAAAAAGTTTGCCACGTAATATGAAAATATGTGTTGTGTTGTTACTAACGAGCTTAACGAGCTACTTATGAAACTCGTTAGCTCGCTCGTTAAGCTCGTTAAGCTTAACGAGCTAAAATCAATGATTGGCTCTATTCATTAAGAAGCGAGCTACGAGCTTAACGAGCCGAACTGTCGAACGCTCGTTAAGCTACGAGCTTTTGGTCCAGCCCTATCTGTAGCCCAGCTTGCTTTCTCAGTTCTCGCTCTCCCCTTCACTCCAGCTCTTTGTCCTCGACGGGAGAACAATCCGGCGGGATACATGCAGCGCGGTCGGCGGCATGTCGTTGTTCGGTGACGATTTCTTTGATTTAGTCGACTCCATCGGATTCGAGGACGGTGTCTTTGGCTCGTCCAGGTCCAGCCCGTCGACCTTCCGTTTCCGCTTCGGGGCGGCGGTGAAGGCGGCGCCGATAGAGCATAAGTTGCCGTGCACCCTGGAAGAGCTCTACGCGGGGACGACCAGGAGGATGAAGATCACCAGGCTAGTCGCCGACGCCGACGCCAGCGGCAACGGGTGAGCTCTGCTGCCCCCATCCCTCTCTCTGCTTCAGACCCTCTATCTACATCTTTCTTGCTGAACGCCATTGCCATGCATGCCGCCCGTGGTGACCGCACTGCACTGCTGCACGCAGGGGCACGGTCCCGGCGGAGGAGACCGTGACGATCGAGGTGAAGCCGGGGTGGAAGAAGGGCACCAGGATCACCTTCCCGGAGCGGGGGAACGAGTGGCCCAACACGGTCCCCGCCGACGTGGTCTTCATCGTCCACGAGAAGCCGCGCGCACCCGGTGTTCGCCCGGGACGGCGACGACCTCGTCGCGACGTGCAGGACGCCCCTGGCCGGGGGGCGCGCCGTGCACCTGACGGCGCTCGACGGGCGCAGCCTCACGGTGCCCGTCAGCAGGTCGGCGGTCCGCCCGGGGTGGTGGTCCGCGGCGAGGGCATGCCCGTCCCCAGGAGGCCAGGAAGCCGTCCAGGAGGGGCGACCTGAGGGTGCGGTTCGACGTCGGCCAATGAACAAGCTCCCGGCGGCGAATCGGACCGATCGAAAGCCCGCACGGCCGGGCGTGAACCGGCCGTCGGAGATCCGACGGTGTTTGCGACATCTGCGAGGTGGATTAGATGATGTGTGCATCGGAGTAGGAGTGGAGTGCGGTTTCATGTACAGTATGCTTCCAACTTTGAATGGAGACGTCGCGATAGTTTTTTGTTGGAGTTGGAGTTGGATCACGTCGCGATATCTTTTGAGTAATCAACACGTCATAGTCACAACATGACGTAAAAAGTCATCGTAACATACACTCTTCGTTCTTACGGTATTTACTCTTCGCATTAGCTCTGTCTTGAATCAAACTTTGTAAACTTTTTTTTTTCGGGTGAAACTTTGTAAACTTTGATCAAGCTATAGAAAAACCTCTTAATATCTACGAATCATGCATCATTGAATATATTCTCATGTCAGATATTCTTGTTATTATAAAATAAATGTTTCTATTGTATTTCACAAACTTGTTTTATTTTTATTTTTTTGCAGGGAAAGAAATATCGTTTCTCACAAACTTGGTCAAACTAATTTAGGCCTCTTTCAATGGACAGGTATTTAGATTAGGTGCCAAGTGCATTAAGTAGTTTACTAATTATAGTTCGCAATGCGTAGGTGCTTAACTGCTTAACTTGTTGTGTACTAGCTAAGCTTCATTTATTTAATGACTTAGCTACTAAACTCTTTCATGTATGTATTGGTAGCTACCGAACGACCACTACTGCTACCAACATGCCGCTCATGCCCCTAAGGACTAGGGCCTGGAGCCGCACCGTCACTGTTGACCCCTTGCACAGATCTGAAGCACCTGACACCAAATGTCGTCACATTACGAGGAACTCTAACCTCACTGCCCCAAAGGAGACGACGAGAATCCATGCAGTATCTCCGTCGATTAAGTCCAGACACATGAACTTGAGGAGGATCGAAGCCCAGAAGACAAACTCGAAGAAGAAATGCACTCATGCGCCCGAGCGTCGCACCTGCGAGGACTAAAAAGTTCTAACCTAAACTACTAGCCGCATCGGAGGCAACGGGACCTCCCCGCCACCGACCGTTGGAGCGGCAGGCAAATGAAGACGAATCCACATGCTCACCGATGAAGATTGAAGGAGAGAGTTTACCCTAGCCACTTAGGGTTAAGGGAGGAAAACGAGAGGCTCGAGCATTAGAAAACTCTATGCCGATATGTTGACTTTCTGAGTTCATTATTGGACAAAGCTAATATACATAATTTTCTATCTTCCATATCTACATCTCTCCTACTTAAAAGGAACCCGACTTAAGACAAAATTAATATGCACAATTTTCTATCTTCCATATCATATCTCTCCTACTTCTTTATCTTTACTTAATAATAAAGTAAATTGGGTTTCTTTCGTCCGTCATGGCATTTTTCAGAAAAATCACTCTATTTCAGAGAATTCAACCCGCAGTCCTGTTTTAAGCTAAAACAAATCATTATTTTTGTATTTTACACAAAAGTCCCTATCTTTTCTTGAAATCAACCCACCGTCCGGATTTAAGTCACACCCGAATCGTTATTTTACATTTTTCGAAAACCCCTCTGATGTTTTAGGTAATTCATCTGCGAATCATATTTAAGTCAAACAAATGCTTTTTAAAATCATCCATATCTTTTAAACCGTAACTCCTATTTGAATATGTTATATATGAAATTTGATTAGAAAAATATGTAGAATATGAATATGAGATTATTTTTACCTTTTAATTATCTTTAAATATTATTTTGGAATATATTTGTGTCAAACCAAATGATTTTCTAAATTATCTGTATCTTTTAAACCGTAACTTCGATTTTAACATATTATATATGAAATTTTATTAGAAAAATGTGTGGAATCTAAATATGATGTTAATTTTACCTGTTAAATAATTTTAAAATATTGTTATGGAAGCAAACTTATAATTTATAGCGCAAGATCTTTTTTTCATACCGGCGGCGATCCGGATTGCAAATAAACACCCCACTATAACCATATACGAAAAAAAAACATCGATAACTAGACGTGCATACCTTTAAAAAATGCCGCAAGGGAAAACAACAGATTTCTCATCGCGAGAGTGAGAGAAAGCGAGAGAGAGAGGGAGAGAGAGAGAGAGAGGGAGAGAGAGAGGGAGAGGGAGGAGAGAAGGAGAGAGAGACGCCTTAGGGTTAACCATATTCAACACACATTTTTTGTTGTTTGTGTGAACACCGAGGCCATCGCTGGCGAGGGCGAGAAGGAGGATAAGCGGCAACACATATGATGCCTCGCAAAAATAAAGAAGATCTGAAGCACCTGGCACCAAATGTCGCCACATGACGAGGAACTCTAGCCTCACTGCCCCAAAGGAGATGACGAGAATCTATGCCATACCTCCATCGATTAAGTCCAGACACATGAACTATAGGAGGAATCATACCTATATGGGCAGGTAAATCACATGCCATCATACTACAATATGTATACCCCGTTGCAATGCACAGATAATTATCTAGTCTTTATCTCTACTATATTCTATACTATTAAAAAAATAAGCAAGGTTCCATTTCCTGCCAACAAAATGTGTTCTGCCAATCTTTGTCCACCTCCTCCTCCATTGCGTACGTAGGTCGTCCCACGGCACCTATTTTTTCCATAGAAAACGCCTGCTTTGATCCTGTTTTTTCTCCCTCAAATAGTTACCTCTGCCCTTGCTCGATCCCTTTTCCTGAATCCTGTCATCTGTCTGAGCACTATAGCGCCCTCCATCCTCCTCTTTTACACGCGGGTGTGTAATGCTCATCATTTCTCACATGTGCCGCCGCCGCTCCCCGTCGACAGGAAACACAGAGCGGTGTTGATACCCCCCCCCCCCCCCCCCAAGCCCCAGACATCGGTATTGATACCCACAACCCCATCTGCACCTTGGTTGTCATCTTCTTCACCGCCCTCGCCCCAATGAAAATATTGGGGCGCCACGGTGTCAAAATTGAAATATACGAATCTTCAACTATCGCACTCATATTTTTACTCCGACTTACAAAACTATTTTAGGCACTTCATGTTATTGTTTATTAAAACATCAATACTAACGTAAGTGTTGTTTTGTTCGCATTGTGATGTTATCAGTTGGGAAATGAGAGTGAAATAAGTAAATTATGTGGGCTTATTTTTATTTTTTTTGAAATAACTCCGTACAGTCACCCCGGCCGATGCACCCCGCCTCCGCTGCCGACGAGCCGCACGCACGTAGTAACCCACACGGAACCCCAGCTCCGTCGACCGTTCGCCGGTCGGCCGCACCGCAGGCATGCGGCGTCACTGCCACGCGTGCCACGGCTCTGGGCCCTTGGCGGGGCGGCATGGCCGTTGGTTAGCTAGCGACACCAGACCGGAGGTCCTTCTTCCATGGGCGTCGCCAGTTGCCAACTCGTCCACCCAAGCCACAATTTTTAACGGCCCTGCGCCGGGGGTAAACGAAAACGAAAACGACGACGCCGATCAGATGACGCGGCGGGGGACGGCGACCCGGTCCAGGTCCGGCCCCGGTGGCGAATAATAAAAGCTCCATCCCTCACTCCTCCTCCCCTCCCCCGTCCCCTACACGGCTACACATCTCATCTCATCTCATTCCCCCACCTCCCCCTCCCGATAAGGCGGACAGCGACCGAGAGAAGCTCCCGGCTCGCCTCCTCCCTCCCTCCCTCCCCTGTCTCCTCTCCCGGCTCCATCCATCCACCGGGAGGAGAGGGCAGCAGGCGGAGGAGGCCACACCTACCTACCTATCTATCTATCTGTCTGTCTAAGCCGCCGGCATGGACTCGGAGCACTGGATCTCGCGCCTGGCCGCCGCCAAGCGCTTCTACGCCGCGCAGCTCGGCCACGCCGGTACCCTCCCTCCCTCCCCCCCTCCCGGGATCCATCGATTGGATCGATTCGCTATTTTGCCTCCGCGCCGGGTTTCGTGATTGATTGATTGGTTGATTTGCTGGTTCTTGTGGGCGGGCAGGCGCAGATCGGGCGGGCATGGACGAGCTGGACATGGACGGCGACGAGAACGCCGGCAGGCCCGACTTCACCTGCCCCTACTGCTACGAGGACCACGACGTCGCCTCCCTCATCGCCCACCTCGAGGAGGACCACCCCTTCGAGCCCCACGCCGCGGTCAGTCCCGATTAACCTCCTCCTCCTCCTCCTCATGCTCGGTTTGTTACCTAGAGACACAAGATCCATGGAGAGTGGGTGGGTGGGTAGCCTGCAACAAGAACGAGCCCTCTTGTTCAGGGGGGCGTTGACCTGGAAGACCCAACGAGTCCTCCTCCTCCCCTTCTTCTTATCTACTGTCTCCTGCGAATTGGAACAAGAAATATAGTTCGCTTTACTTTGCTATAATATGTATCATGGTTTGCATAATGCTCTGGCCTGGCAAATGATTTTAGATGCGCGCAAGGGTAGGATTTTTGGCCTTGGTCAGTGTTCTTGGAGTAGAAAAAGGCTGATCATACAATTTGGAGATGGAGAAAAAGAGTGTAGCTTTTGGCATTTGTTTGTTGCGGTAAACTCATGCCATGATTGCTTGCTTGCTCGACAAAACAACTATATATGCTGATAAACCGTGACTAGGTGTAGAAACTGTGGGGATCAATAATTTAGTTTGGACACGAGCAACAGTGAAAGATGTTCAGTCTCATATGTCAACATCTATTTTCTAGTCAAAACAAGAGTGGCTATCATGGAAAATAGAGTGATGGGAACTGAACCATGATATTCTTCCCTGCCCAGTGCAGTCACTTTTCATATCAGCAACTCCCCATCAATGCACGCGGTATAGGCCATTCTATGATTCTATCCATTTGGAACAACACAGAAGAACAATCATATGCGAGATAAAATCAATAAATAGAAGAGAACGCAACTTAGCCTGTTGGTAAAATCAGTAGATAGACCAAGTGTTGTTTTTTTACATCAACTAGCTTCACCTGTTGCTCGGAGAAGATGCTAGTTTGACATGGGGTTTATTGGTTTGTGCCTGTCTAAAACTAGAGACCAAGTATTCTTTTTTACCTCAATTAATTAGTTTCACCTGTTCCTTGGATTTTTTTTTAAAGATTAGCCTGTTGTTTATCGATTGTACCTGGCTGCTTGGATAACTAGAGATTCAGAGAAGATGGAGTTCGTACTGCTTTGAGTGGCCTGGAGAATGAGAAGAGCTCTTGTTCAGAAGGGTGTTGACCTGGACGAATGAATGAGTCCTCCTTTTGTTTCATCTCTCGACACCTTGGGAATTCGAAGTATAAATATGGCTTGCTTGGCTAGAATATCATGGTCGTAATGCTCTAATCTGGCAAATGATTTTAGATGTGCAGAAGGGGTGGGAATTTTGGCCTTGTTCAGTAGAAAAGGCTGATCATGAATCTGGAGATAAAAAAGGTGGAGCTTTTGGCATTTGTTGCTGCTGTAACTCATGCGACAATTTCTTGACAAGAAAAAAACATTGGCCTGATAAACTCTGACTAGGAGCAGGAATTATGAGGAGACATTGTTTAATTTGAACTCAAGGGACCATTATCAGTTTCTTGAAAGATGTTCAATTACACATGTCAACATCTCATTTTAGTCAAAACTTGAGTGGTTATCATGGAGAGTGATGGGGACCGAAGCATGATCTCTTCTCTGCCCGGTGTATTCACTCTTCCTGTTGACAACTCTCCATCAATGCACACTGTTTTGTGTACACCATTCTATCTATTAGGAACAACAAAGAAGAACATTCATATTATTATTGTTGCAATGAAGAGGGAGTTTTTTACTCAGGAAGAGTTGGTAACATAAATAAATTGAGGAGAACTCAACTTGTCCCCTGTTTTGTTAGAGTCAAGTAAATGAGGATGTGGTTCTATGCAGCTTTAAATGTACTGCATATAGATCAAGTGTTTTTTTTAATTCAATTAATTTCACCTGTTCCTTGGAAAAGAAAAGGTTTTGACACCTGTTGTTTGTCGGATTCTGCGTGTCTAAAAGTAGAAATGAAAATTTGAAATTTTTCAGAAGTTGTGTAGTATATCTTTGAGTGGCCTGGAACAAGGAACAAGCCCTCTTGTTCAGAGGGACTTTGATCTGGACGACCAAATGAGTCCTCTTCTTCTTTTCTTTATCTTGTCTCGTGGGAATTGGAAGTAGAAATATGGTTTGCTATGCTAGAATATCATGGTTCGCATAATGCTCTGGCCTGGCAAATGATTTTAGATGGCCTTGATCAGCGTCCTTGGAGTATAAAAGTTTGATCATGAAATCTGGTGACAGAAAAAAAGTGTAGCTTTTGGTATTTGTTTGCTGCCATAGACTCATGCCATGATTGCTTGATAAAATAACAATATATGCTGATAAACTGTGACTCGGAGTAGGAATTATGAGGAGCAATAATTTAGTTTGAACGCAAATAGCAGTTATCAGTTTCACGAAAGACGTTCAATTTCATATGTCAGCATCCCTTTTTAGTTGAAACTGGCGTGGCTGTTATGGAACATAGAGTGATGGCAATTGAACCATGATCTTCCCTGCCCAGTGGAGTCCCTTTTCATGTTGACAATTCTCCGTCAGTGCACATAGGGGTGGGCATATAACCCGAAGGACCGAACCGAGTTAACCTGGACCGAAGCCGAAGTGACCGAAACCGAATATTTCGGTGCACAGCTCGGTTAACGATTCTTAGAAACCGAATATAGTTCGGTAGTTTCGGTCAGGAACCTCAGTCAATCGAACAGACCGAAGCACCGATACGGCGAGGCCCATTCCAGCATGATCGCTAACTTTCAGCGACTTGGCTGAAACACGCCCAGCTGATCGCTAGCTTTTGTTTTTTCTTATGTTGTCTAGCTGACGTGCTTTTCCCTAGCCCAATCAAACTACCGTTTCCAGCCCAGACAAGCTACGAGGTAGCAGCTTTCCTAGCAGGCCAGCCCAGCCCAGCGTGGAAGTGCCCCAGGCAACAGCCCACTTCGGTCTGCTCGGTACAAAACCGAGTACCGAACCGATGGATCTGAACACCGAACGCTCGGTTCCCTTAATTTTTGGAGACCGATCGGTGCACGTTTTTTAGGAACCGTAAAATCTAAAATACCGAAGTACCGAACCGTTCGGTTCGGGGGAATCGAACGCCCACCCCTAAGTGCACATCGTATAGACCATTCTATCTATTAGGAATAATGCAGAATAATAAGTATGTGAGGTAAAATCAATAAATTGAAGAGAATGCAAGTTATCCTGTTGGTAAAATCAGTAAATAGACCAAGTATTGTTTTTGAAATCAATTAGGTTCACCTGTTGCTTGGAAAGAAATTAGATTGATTTATTGTTTATCGGTTTGTGCAAGTCTAAAAGTAGAGACAAACTATTTTTTTTACCTCAATTAGTTTCACCTGTTTTTTGGAAAAGAATTGATTGACCTGTTGTTGCTATCAGTTTGTGCGTGTCTAACAGTAGATATGAAATTTTGAAACTTGTGATGTTTTTGCTGTTATAGTATTCTTATATGGGTTGCCTCCCTCGTTTCAGCCTTGCCCTATCTGCTCTGAAAAGGTTTCTAAAGATATGCTGAACCATATCACCATGCAACATGGGTACTTGTTCAAGGTAACTCCCCTCCCTTTCCCCCTCCTTCCCTTTCTCATATGAGCTTCTCTAACTTTGGACCATGTGCAGAATCGCCGCAGGTTGCGCAGATTTGCTGTTCCAGGCAGCCAGTCGCTCTCTCTGCTGAGCCGGGATCTACGTGAAGCCCATTTGCAGGTGCTTCTGGGAGGTGGTGGACATAGGTCGAGCAACAATAATGCCGCAAATATTTCAGCTGATCCTCTTCTGTCATCATTTGGCCTTAGCTTCCCAACATTAGATGCTGAGGAAACATCAAAATTGTCTACTCCCGCTCAGAGTGATGTACCAGTGCTAAAAGAGGCAGCTGCTCGGCCGTGGCGGTCAAGGTAAATATTTGTTGTTACTGTGGATATTATAGATTGATGTACCGGCCATCTTCTTCCTGTTACTCTCCTATTTATATATCTAGTGACCTGTTGCTAGAGAAACTGCCTTTATGTCAACTGTTCCTCTAATGCACCGTGGCGATGTTTATTTTCAGTACATCTTTTATAAAATCTGTTCAGATCACGAGAAATCTGTTTATACATAATTTAGTCAGATCATGGAAAAATCTGTTTTGACCATGAAAACTGAACTCATTAGTTCTAGATAAACCAATGCTTACTGTCGATGATAACTGATGACAGCCTTGCACTAAATAAGTACATTAGTAGCGTTGGTTTGACTCTAGAGAGAGCATGTGTAGCTACAAACCTTCACTTTGCTTACTAACAACGAAGTAATGAGTGGAATTTCTGGGCAACCACTTGCTAGAAATCTTAAGGGAAACTTTACAAGTCAGTCACCCGCTTCATTTTGTCTTGGCAGTATGGACTCGTCGCTCACAAGGGAAGAAAGGGAGCAAGCCAGCGTGAGAGCGGCATTTGTGCAAGACTTGCTGCTCTCCACCCTATTCAGAGACCAATAACTCAGAGGCGAGCCGATGTTACCGCTACCCGGGTGCCCCCTGGACCCTGATGCAGACTCCGAAAGGTCGGTGCCCCCAGACCAAGTTGCCGAATGTGACATCCATGGAAGATAGATAGGGTTTGGCACCCCAGCAAGGAAGGAAGGAGGTGCATCAGAGTCGATGTGGGCATGAGGTGTCCTAAGTTATTTGTAGCCGGTCTTTGTGTTGTCAGTTACCGCGATCTCTGCAGGCGATAGATGTCTGCGCAGGTCGCGGTGGTGTCTGTACCGTACCGCTGCTTCTTTGTTTACAAGCATTGGTTTGTTGTACCAGTTTTACATAATAATGAATGTTGCTATGCAGTTTATTTCTAGTGAGGGTGTCTTCCAAGTTTTACAGTTTACATCCACCAGACTCCGGCAACAGGCACCCGGAGAAGAGGGTGCAGCAGCAGGTCACGGTGCCGCTGGCCTGAAAATTTAAAGTTCTCTCTGTCTCTGGCCTACCGAGGAGAACAATCCGTAGCAAATTTCATCTTTTGTTTTAAGATCTCACATGCTCCTGCCTGCCCCAAGGACAAACAAGCTCGAAAAATCCATCGTTTTGTTTAAAGTTCTCATTGTCTCTAACCTATAAAGGAGAAAAGAGCACAACAAATCAAGCCTTTGTTTTAGAATCTCATAGGCTTTTACCTACCAAGGATCAAGCTCATAACCAAGGAAATCTTCGTTATTGACCAAACAAAGAACCAGTGACTTCATGTCACTACCACTACCATGTACGCAAGTCATCTATAAGAAACGAGGCTTCCCTAAGGTAAGCATGTACATATTGTTCATCATCTCGTTTCCTTATAGTGGACCTATCCATTTACATTTCGTGCATTATTTGTTTGATGTATGCACACCACGGATTTGAAGCTCCAGGAACTACCAGTGGTAGCTACTAGCTACACACTAGGGATCCGAAATGATAGGTGTAGGCATACGAGGCACCAGGAACTACCGATGATCGGCAAATAACAAGAACCGCTACATGACATAGCTCGCGTGCCTATCCCTCCTACTCTTCCGCACTGGTTATTTCTCTGACGGTAACTAATAAGTGATAAGTCGATTAGCTGGATCCAGCTGGTGCATCGTTTAATGACAGCCAGTCAAGGAGATGAGGGAGAAGAGTATCAGTGAAATCTAGGTATGTGGACTTGATGAATGTTAACTATAGCTCTCTCAGAGTAGCATGACAAAAGAGCCTCTTGCAGCTTAGGGAGGCGGTTGTCAAATTCAAACAATCTGCTTTTGAGGTTAGCTGTTCATGTGCGTGTCACATATTTGTTAAGTGTAAATAAAGCACGATCTTTGTTGGAAAAAAGCAATATAGTCAAATGCAAGATGTACACTTCATCCAAATAGACTCATGCAAGAATCAGTCAATCACCTGCTAAGATTCAAGACGTAGTGAAAGCAGAAGCGGCCTACTCCTTCCTTGTGTTTGTCACACGAACAAAACCATAGTTGTTCATGATCATCTTACAGTCAGAAATGCTTTACACAACAACAACTTGCAACAGATCTCTCTACTTGATCCAGACTCTGTAAACATGTTATGTTTCATCTCAATAATTTTTGATTAACCACGGCACATCTGCCAAGCGGCAGTGCGGCACTGTTGCGTACTCCCTCCGTTTTTATTTAGTCTGCATATATAGTAGCTTTAGTCAAAGTCAAGCATTGTAAACTTTGATAAAGTTTATAAACAAAGATATTGACATATACAATAACAAATCAATAACATTAGATTTATTATTGAATATACTTCCACATCATATAAATTTGTTATGATAAACATTTGTATTGTTTTCTATAAACTTGGTCAAAGCTTATAAAGTATGACTTCAGTCAACTATAATATGCAGAGTAAATAAAAATGGAGGGAGTACAAGCTTTAGTAGCACTTGGTTGCCTTATTTGCATAAGTCAAAGTGTACTTAATGATTCTTGACATTGGTCCGGTAGCCCTCCTCAAAGTCCTTGGGGAGCATATATAGCATGCCAATTTTTGTGGTCTACATGCATGCCAGCTTCCACGCAAAATAGCAGCGATCTGAAAAAGAATAACACTATGAATGAAAGAAGGGAAAAACATATTTTTTGTCTCTCAATTATTTTGAAAGTATAGAAATGATCCCTCAACTTCAAAACCAGCAAACCTTAGTTGCTCAATTTCTCAAACCAGATAATTTTAGTCCCTTCGTGTTGCTTTGCGTGGTTTTGACCGGGTCTACGTCCATGTGGCGATCCCAGGTGGATCTTCTTGTTCCTTATCATTCGAACTTGGCTAGGCATTTCATGAGTCAATTACATCATTGGTGCTAGAACTTGACGTGAATGGTCACTTTAGTGCTACAAGTTCTGGTGTACATTGAAGTGGTGCAAAAACTTGGCTTCACGGTGCAAATACAGTGCAAAACTCATTTGTATACGTTTATGGCTCTGACGAGACATGTCAGCATGGCATGGGGCCGCTGTCAGTGACAGGATGGACAGGCGTGTGACCTGCTCTTTTTTAAAAAGATCTCAGCTTTTATTTTTTTCACAAAAAAATAACGCCGGGAGGCCCACACGTCAGAAACAACACAAGTCTCATTGAGAGAAAATAATGACCACGGGGCTTCGAACCTAGAAAGATAATATGCGAGCACGTAACCAAAACGGCCAATGTGACATTATGTTTTTTTAAGACAAATGTGACATTATGTGCACATGTGTGATAGGTGCTTTTTATATCTTTTGCTAACAGCGTAAATTAATTTTTGTAACTCATCAGATGAAAAAGGTACCCAGGGGGCTCGAACCAAACCAGCGACCTTCAGGAATTCGAGATTAACTACTAGAGCCGCCAGGAAAATCTGCATGCAGGATGCCAGCCTGTTTCCATCTATCCCAGATCTTTAACTTTATTAGTATTCTTGTTCCTGGGAGGCTGCGACAACTTATTGTCATTTATTGTTTTCAATATATTTAACCTTTATATAAATACATTAATATTTTTAAAGTTTTATGAATATTTAGTTAAATATATTTTAACTTGGTTAAATATATTTAAATAAATGTTCGTATACTTTGAACTTACGTTTTAATAAAGTATTAGTCAAATATATATTTTTTCATGCTTTTGGAAAATGTTTATGTACTTCTATGAAACAAAATATTTATGCTTCATGAAATATCATGTGCACATTTATAAGTAAAATATTATATTTTCTGACGGCCTCAATATAAAAGAACCATTAGTCTATGTGTATTTTGTTTTTAGTAAAATTAGCCTATGTATAAGAAACAATCTTTGTCGGGTGTTGGTTTGCACTATCGGGATAGCAGGTCGCTGGTTTCACCGCTGGACCTTTTTCATTCGAGTTTATAGTTTTAATTTGTGCTGTTAGGCCAAACTGATACATAAATATTTATTCTTGTAGAGCACTAAATGTCATCAGGCATGGTGGTTAATCGCCAATTGGGTCACACCTTTTTCATTTGTGTTCAAAATAATAATTTACACTGTTAATCTAAAGAATGTATAACTTACAGATCCCACTTCAACAGCAAATGTCGACGGTTGTTTCAGCAAGGCGCGCTTCAAAATACCCCCCCCCCCCCCCCCCCCCCAATGCCCACTGGCACGCCTAGTCAGTGCCAAGGATGTATAAAAACGAGTTTTGCATCGTATTTGTATCACAAAGCCAAGTTTTTGCACCACTTCAATATACACCATAACTTGTAGCACTATAGTGACCATTCACGTCAAGTTCTAGCATCAGTGATATAATTGACTCGCATTTCATCAAGGAGAAGGGCGTGGGCATGGAGGCCTCCGGCGAGGTGGCTCTAGTCCTGGGAGACCTCCGTAAGGCCGCTCCGGCGCTTCCCGCAGCGCGCCGTCCACGGGGTTGACGTGGAGGCCGCCGCCGCATGTGTCCGACCCGCTGGCCGCACGCACAGCTCCGCCCTGCCCTTGCTGTTGTACGAGCTCGCATGTATGCCGAGGCCAAGCTGTCGCGTGCGTCTGCGCCCGCTGGCTGCACACACAACTCCGTCCCAACCCTGCTGACCTCGCCATGCCTCGGCATCCTGCACCTTCTCTGCATCAGGATTCAGGAACCCAGCCTACAGCCATCCCGTCGGCCCGCACCGACGTGCACGTCCGCTGCCGCCACCCGCGAGTTCATGCGTCACTTCATCACAACGCCCAGCAATCACTTCTCCGGAGCCAGGCTTGGTCATCGGCGAGCTTCAGAGCACCGACATCCAGGGTGCCGGCACACGTACCGTGTGCAGTTTGAGATTGAAGATGCTCTTTACAGTGGGGGCCATAAGTAAGTTAGAGGGATAAACAACAGGAATTAAAGTTTAAAAAATGGATAGAGGTGATGGGGCCTACACTTTGTCAATCCAAGTCAAAAACCGCTCAAAGGTCAGCAGAAAATCACCCAAAGTTGCACGAGGGAATAAACTTATCCGGTTTAAAAAGTTAAAGGACTAAGTTTTGCTGGTTTTGAAGTTGAAGGACCATTTGTAAACTTATCCCATGAAAGAATACTAAAAAGGAGGCACAAAAAGAGGGTGCCTAAGGGCATCTCCAACGCCGACACTCAAACAGCCCGCAATCGTCCGACTGCTCGGTCCGGACGTATTTTGTCATCCAACGCGATCTTGTACCGGTGGCCTGGCCTCGAGGAGGCGCTCCAGCTCTCGGTGGCGGGGGACTGTGTCCACCCTCCACCACCACCGTCACTGCTTGCTTGCACCTGTGCTGCCCAAGCACGAGCCCACGGAGCCCACGCCGGCACCACTCGCCCCCACGGAGAGGTACCAGTGGATTTGCATCGTGCGTGAGTGGGTTAACGCGCCGCCCATCTAGCTGGGCGCGATCGAGGAGCAGGAGACGACCTTCTTCGAGCAGTGGAAGGCCCGCTGGCAAAGGAGCTGGCCGAAGCGAAGTGACACATGCAGCTGGAGCGCAAGTAGAAGGAGTGCGCGCCAGGCAGCAGAGCCGCCGCAACAGACGCCGGAGCAGGAGGCGCTGGCCAAGTACCAGTAGGCCTTCCCGAGGGCTCCGCCGTCGTCGCCCTTCTTCTACCTGAACGGCCCCGACCATGAGGGCGATGCCTAGGGCTGTGGGCTGGGACGGCTGGAAGGCAATTTTTTTTATTTTTTATTAATGTTTAATTATGTTTGAAGTGGACTTTGGCCGTCATGGATTTAAATTTTAATGTTTCGTTATGTTTTAAATTTAAATATTTTATGGGTGCTTCATTTTCTTAAGACCACACGGACTATGCTTCGGTCGCGTTGGGTGCACCGGCTGGCTCAAATTGAAAACCGGGCGCGTGCTGTTTGAGATTGAAGATGCTCATACAGTGGGGGCCATAGGTAAGTTAGAGGGATAAACAACAGAAATTAAAGTTTAAAAAATGGATAGAGGTGGTGGGGCCTACACTTTGTCAATCCAAGTCAAAAACCGCTCAAAGGGCAGCAGAAAATCACCCAAAGTTGCACGAGGGAATAAACTTATCCGATTTAAAAAGTTAAAGGACTAAGTTTTGCTAGTTTTAGAGTTGAGGGACCATTTGTAAACTTATCCCGTGAAAGAATACTAAAAAGGAGGCACAAAAAGAGGGTGCCTAAGGGCATCTCCAACGCCGACACTCAAACAGCCCGCAATCGTCCGACTGCACGGTTCGGGCGTATTCTGTCATCCAACGCGATCTTATACCGGTGGCCTGGCCTCGAGGAGGCGCTCCAGCTCTCGGTGGCGGGGGACTGTGTCCACCCTCCACCACCACCGTCACTGCTTGCCTGCACCTGTGCTGCCCAAGCACGAGCCCACAGAGCCCACGCCGACACCACTCGCCCCCACGGAGAGGTACCAGTGGATTTGCATCGTGCGTGAGTGGGTTAACGCGCCGCCCATCTAGCTGGGCGCGATCGAGGAGCAGGAGACGACCTTCTTCCAGCAGTGGAAGGCCCGCTGGCAAAGGAGCTGGCCGAAGTGAAGTGACACATGCAGCTGGAGCGCAAGTAGAAGTAGTGCGCGCCAGGCAGCAGAGCCGCCGCAACAGACGCAGGAGCAGGAGGCGCTGGCCAAGTACCAACAGGCCTTCCCGAGGGCTCCGTCGTCGTCGCCCTTCTTCTACCTGAACGGCCCCGACCATGAGGGCGATGCCTAGGGCTGTGGGCTGGGACAGCTGGAAGGCAGTTTTTTTTAGTTTTTATTAATGTTTAATTATGTTTGAAGTGGACTTTGGCTGTCATGGATTTAAATTTAATGTTTCGTTATGTTTTCAATTTAAATATTTTATGGGTGCTTCATTTTCTTAAGACCACACGGACTATGCTTCGGTCGCGTTGGGTGCACCGGCTGGCTCAAATTGAAAACCGGGCGCGTGCTGTTTGAGATTGAAGATGCTCATTACAGTGGGGGCCATAGGTAAGTTAGAGGGATAAACAACAGGAATTAAAGTTTAAAAAATGGATAGAGGTGGTGGGGCCTACATTTTGTCAATCCAAGTCAAAAACCGCTCAAAGGTCAGCAGAGAATCACCCAAAGTTGCACGAGGAAATAAACTTATCCGGTTTAAAAAATTAAATGACTAAGTTTTGCTGGTTTTAAAGTTGAGGGACCATTTGTAAACTTATCCCATGAAAGAATACTAAAAAGGAGGCACAAAAAGAGGGTGCCTAAGGGCATCTCCAACGCCGACACTCAAACAGCCCGCAATTGTCCGACTGCTCGGTCCGGATGTATTTTGTCATCCAACGCGATCTTGTACCGGTGGCCTGGCCTCGAGGAGGCGCTCCAGCTCTCGGTGGCGGGGGACTGTGTCCACCCTCCACCACCACCGTCACTGCTTGCCTGCACCTGTGCTGCCCAAGCACGAGCCCACGGAGCCCACGCCGGCACCACTCGCCCCCACGGAGAGGTACCAGTGGATTTGCATCGTGCGTGAGTGGGTTAACGCGCCGCCCATCTAGCTGGGCGCGATCGAGGAGTAGGAGACGACCTTCTTCCAGCAGTGGAAGGCCCGCTGGCAAAGGAGCTGGCCAAAGTGAAGTGACACATGCAGCTGGAGCCCAAGTAGAAGTAGTGCGCGCCAGGCAGCAGAGCCGCCGCAACAGACGCCGGAGCAGGAGGCGCTGGCCAAGTACCAGCAGGCCTTCCCGAGGGCTCCGCCGTCGTCGCCCTTCTTCTACCTGAATGGCCCCGACCATGAGGGCGATGCCTAGGGCTGTGGGCTGGGACGGCTGGAAGGCAGTTTTTTTAGTTTTTATTAATGTTTAATTATGTTTGAAGTGGACTTTGGCTGTCATGGATTTAAATTTTAATATTTCGTTATGTTTTAAATTTAAATATTTTATGGGTGCTTCATTTTCTTAAGACCACACGGACTATGCTTCGGTCGCGTTGGGTGCACCGGCTGGCTCAAATTGAAAACCGGGCGCGTGCTGTTTGAGATTAAAGATGCTCATTATAGTGGGGGCCATAGGTAAGTTAGAGGGATAAACAACATAAATTAAAGTTTAAAAAATGGATAGAGGTGGCGGGGCCTACACTTTGTCAATCCAAGTCAAAAACCGCTCAAAGGTCAGCAGAAAATCACCCAAAGTTGCACGAGGGAATAAACTTATCCGGTTTAAAAAGTTAAAGGACTAAGTTTTGCTGGTTTTGAAGTTGAGGGACCATTTGTAAACTTATCCCATGAAAGAATACTAAAAAGGAGGCACAAAAATAGGGTGCCTAAGGGCATCTCCAACGCCGACACTCAAACAGCCCGCAATCGTCCTACTGCTCGGTCCGGACGTATTTTGTCATCCAACGCGATCTTGTACCGGTGGCCTGGCCTCGAGGAGGCGCTCCAGCTCTCGGTGGCGGGGGACCGTGTCCACCCTCCACCACCACAGTCACTGCTTGCCTGCACCTGTGCTGCCCAAGCACGAGCCCACAGAGCCCACGCCGGCACCACTCGCCCCCACGGAGAGGTACCAGTGGATTTGCATCGTGCGTGAGTGGGTTACCGCGCCACCCATCTGGCTGGGCGCTATCGAGGAGCAGGAGACGACCTTCTTCCAGCAGTGGAAGGCCCGCTGGCAAAGGAGCTGGCCGAAGCGAAGTGACACATGCAACTGGAGCGCAAGTAGAAGGAGTGCGCGCCAGGCAGCAGAGCCGCTGCAACAGACGCCGGAGCAGGAGGCGCTGGCCAAGTACCAGCAGGCCTTCCCGAGGGCTCCGTCGTCGTCGCCCTTCTTCTACCTGAACGGCCCCGACCATGAGGGCGATGCCTAGGGCTGTGGGCTGGGACGGCTGAAAGGCAGTTTTTTTAGTTTTTATTAATGTTTAATTATGTTTGAAGTGGACTTTGGCCGTCATGGATTTAAATTTTAATGTTTCGTTATGTTTTAAATTTAAATATTTTATGGGTGCTTCATTTTCTTAAGACCACACGGACTATGCTTCGGTCGCGTTGGGTGCAGCGGCTGGCTCAAATTGAAAACCGGGCGCGTGCGTCCGGTCAGACGACCCATACGAACAAAACAGCGGACAAAATCCGTGCCCGCTTGGGTCGACGCGTTGGAATTGCACTTACTTAAATCCCGTAGGATGCTTAACATTCATAGATCGCTCAGTGCCATGTGTTAGTTGAACGTCAACACCGTGAACGGGTATTCAAATCAGTTCTCAATTCTAAGAACGTCTGAACAATTGAATTCACAAAAGAAACTCAACTTCAATTCCAAATTTGAAGCCTGAATACTGACATCCAAACGAGGACTTCACAAATTATTTCACTTCGAGCAAAGTCCCGTCTTACATACAATGTCCAACATGACATGTCCTGTTCACACACCACTCGTTCTCTTTTCTGCGAAACACAAGTCAGTCATATTTTCCACAATGACTTTTATCATCGTAATTCACGGTTAAATAGACCAGAGTAGGGGGGGGGGGGGGGGGACTCCCCGAGTACAACTCTGTTAAGGGTGAGCTGCACACCGTGGCCCCATCGAACCATGGTAGCTAGTAAGTGTATCTAAAGTTGAACAACACTCTATTAAACTATGTAGAACCACATTGTTTGATGTACGGTATAATTGTTGTTTTTAAAGTTCCCGTTGTCTCTAGCCTACCGAGGAGAACCATCCACAACAAATTTCATCTTTTGTTTTAAGATCTCACTCTTACCTACCCCAAGGACAAACAAGCTTGAAAAATACATGTTTGTTTAAAGTTCTCATTGTCTCTAACCTATAAAGGAGAAAAAAACACAACAAATCAAGCGTTTGTTTTAATATCTCATAGGCTTTTACCTACCAAGGATCAAGCTCATAACCAATGAAATTTTCGTTATTGACCAAACAAAGAACCAGTGACTTCATGTCACTACCACTACCATGTACGCAAGTCTTCTATAAGAAACGAGGCTTCCCTAAGGTAAGCATGTACATATTGTTCATCATCTCGTTTCCTTATAGTGGGCCTATTCATTTACAATTGTGCATTATTTGTTTGATGTATGCACACCACGGATTTGAAGCACAAGGAACTACTGGTGGTAGGTACACATTAGGGATTCAAAATGGTAGGTGTAGGCATATGAGGCACTAGGAACTACCGATGATCAGCCAGTAACATGAATCGCTACATGACATAGCTCGCGTGCCTATGACTCCTACTATACCACATTAGTTATTTTCGTCACGGTCACTAATCAGTGATAAGTCAATTAGCTGGATCCAGCTGGTGTATCGTTTAATGACCGTCAGTCAAGCAATCAGCTTTTGAGATTAGTTGTTCATGTGTGTCACATATTTGTTAAGTGTAAATAAAGCACGATCTTTGTTGAAAAAAAGCAATATATTCAAATGCAAGATGTACACATCAACCAAATAGACTCATGCAAGAATCGGTCAATCACCTGCTAAGATTCAAGATGTAGTGAAAGCAGAAGTGACCTCCTCCTTCCTCGTGTCTGTCACACGAACAAAGTCATAGTTGTTCATGATCATGTTGCTGTCAGAACATCTTTACATAACTAGCAATTTGCAATAGATCTCTCTACTTGATCCAGACTCTGTAAACATGTTATGTTTCATCACACGAATTTTTGATTAACCATGGCACATCTGCCAAGCCAACATTAATAGTGCGGCAGTGTGGCACTATAGCGTATGAGCTTTAGTAGCACTTGGTTGCCTTATTTCTAGAAGTCAAAGTATGTTTCATGATTCTTGACATTGGTCCGCTAACCCTCCTCAAAGTCCTTAGGGAGCATATATAGCATACCGGTTTTTGTGGACAACATACATGCCAACTTCCACGCAAAATAGTAGCGATCTGAAAAAGAATAACACTATGAATGAAAGAATATTAAAAAGGAGGCACAAAAAGAGGGTGGCTAAGGGCATCTCCAAGGCCGACACTCAAACAAACCGCAATCATCCAGACGGAAAACTTTTTGTGCCCTCGTACGGAATCCAATGACTTCACAGATTGCGAAACAATCAGACTGTGCCCCCACACCTGTGTGCCACTGCGAGTTTCTGATACAAATAAGAAATGAAGAAACCTGAAAAGATGTAACAGCATGCAGTAGATATCTTTGTGTCTTCCTTCTCACGTTGTTGCCAGCTCGTTCTTTGAGCTTTTAGAGTTCCCGGTTCCAACAAAGAGGTGGAAAAAGCCGTGCACGTGTTTAGGCAAGACTCGGAACCTGACTATAAATGAGGTTCAGACGTATTTGTCATCCAACACGATCCTGTATCTGTAGGAGACATGCCCTAGAGGCAAAAATAAATGCTATTACTTATTTCCATGTTCATAATTATGTTTATATTCCATGCTATAACTGCTATGGTTCTCGAGTCTGCAATAACACGAGGCTCGGAGGAAGACTCATATGCACGTGTGGAATTATAAATGGTAATAAGTATTTCTAGTCTGGCTTCTAAGACTAGCTCAAGTGTTGCATGATGATTCTATTTTCCTGGTCATGGCGGCATGCCTATGCCAGCAACTTTGAGGGAAAAATGTTAAGAGAACATTTGTGTTGAATCGACCCCATGTTATGCTATGAGATTCATTCTTCACAAGTTTATGGTAGATAACACAGAGATGGTTAATGTTTTCATAATTCCTTAGACCATGAGAGTATCGAGTTTCTTCATACTTGCTTCATGAACTTTGGGGTTTGTTAAACATCATCAGTAAATGGGTGGCTATTACGGCGGCTTATGGGTTCATGGAAAAGTGTGTCAAGTAACTTGATAGCTCAAGATTGGGATTTTCTCCTCCGACGATGGAGAGATATTCTCGGGCCCTTTCGGTGTTACGGTATCCATCATCGTCTAGCCAGACACAGTGTGATTTGATCACAGGGATGCCGGAACACGAAAACGAGAAAAGAGAACAATACCGGTAACGAGGTAACTAGCATAGTGGACAAGTTGTTGATCCACGGGAATGCCAACATGTCTCACCTCGGGTATTTGTAACATATCGCGAAGCAACATGAATAGCACACGACAACTGGAGGTTCACTCGAATATTCATTCGTGTGGGTATAGGGGTCAATATGGGTGTCCACGGCTCCGATGTTGATCATTGATCGGAAGGGGTTCTGGGTCATGTCTATACTTCACCGAACCTATAGGGTCACACACTTAAGGGTCATCTATCTACTGAATACTAGGCAGGGAGTCTGAGAGAAAATCACCCAAAAAGTTTCGGACAGCGGAAAAGGTTCCGTAGAGAGAGGTCATCGGATGAGTTTTGGTGAAACTGAAAAGTTGTTTCAGGGGATACCATTAAGTCAAATTGGTTTCGGCACATGCCTGATAATTCTTGGAGGGTGCCAGAATCATTCTGAAAGCTTTCTGGAAATTTCCGGGATAATAACCGGATATGCTTCGGAGCTCCCGGAACCACTTCATATGCTTTTCGCAGATGAAAATCACTAAACCTGAATTTTTGCGGAACGCGTTGAAAATCATTTTGGTGGGTAATGGAAACGTTCTAAGCCCACATAAATATTTTCAGTTCGAACGGACGCTGAAAAATGTCGTCGTGAATAGTGAAAGTGCTTTTTGGGATATTTTATGGAAAGCCATTATTTTGGGCTTTGTCCCAAGATATTTTGGGATGACATGGATGGATAGGAAGGTGGTGGGGCCACCCAAGAGGTCTGCCAATTTCGTTGGTGCCATTGGGGCCCCCCCATGAGGCTTCCTTCCACCATTTGGTGCTCCACTTGCCTCTCCATTTTGCCCTTATGTATGATATAAAGCATGGGCACTTTGGGTACTTGTGGAGGCACACTACCCGTTGGTTTTCCTATAAATAGGAGGTGAGGGGTGCCCAAACCATCATTCCTTCTCACATACAAGTGCCAGGCATGATCTGGCTTCTTCTCTCCCTCCCACGAAAAGAGTTTCGTAGAGCCGAAAGGCTATCTGGGTTCCGACAGGAACTAGTTCTGGACGGCGAAGCCTTGCCGGATAGATGACACTGTATGTGTGCAACCCCGTAGAGAGGTCGTAGTTTCGATCCTTTTGCCCGAGGGGCTGTTTTGAGAGTGCCTCCCGAAGGGCTATCCAAGTGACGGTCCGAGTTCTGTGAATCCTCCCGAAGGGCTGTCCGAGTGACCGTTCGAGTTTTGGGGGTCCTCCCGAAGGGCTGTCCGCGACACCGTCCGAGGGACTGTCCGACCGCCTCCCGGAGGGCTGTCCGTGGGGCGGATGAGGGTATACATCCTCGCGGTTGGGAGGTTGTAAATCCTAGCTGCGGGGATCTGCACCGCCGTTCGTCATCGACTCTACTTCCACTGCGCTACGAGTCGGTAACGAAAATGATCAAACCATGTATGCAGTCTCCATAGTGGTCCTGGGCTGGTGCATAGGTCGGAAATTTTTTGTTTTCTGCTGCATTACCCTACAGTGGCATCAAGAGCCGTGCTATGCGTAGATGCAGGTTACGATCTAGAATACATGGAGATGTATGGGTATTGCATAATATAATTTTGGAGTAGATGAGATCTATTGTTGAAAATTATTTATGCGGGTGACAGATGAAATCTGTTACCCGACGTTCTTGTTGCTTCCCTAGAATTTGCGTTTTCTCAATCTCGAGACAACATGGTGGAATTTGACAAAGTTCTGGCAATCCGTGATCCTGATTGATCATGGAAGTGCTATCAGTTCTTTGGGTTCTGCCGTAGTCAAAAGAAAGATGAAATTCGCAGATGAAAGGGCATTGCAGATATGATCTGCACGGGGGTCATGCGTATGACGAAGTTCAGTATGGGGCTCGAGATTTAATTATCTCATGTTTCATACACCCCGAGATGTTAATCTAGCAACTTGAATAATCATACTTGATGATAAAACATTGGTAGCTGCGGTTTAAGTCGAAACCTTAGAAGCCACGAAACTCAAGTTTTTGCATGAACCGATTAGAAACGTCTAACTTGGTTTTGCAGGAGGGTTTGCATGTGCATGTGATGTGGTATAGCAATGCTCATATTCAATTTGATTATGTATGAGATGACTATATGATGTAATTATCATGACCTGCGTGTCATGATTCGGCATGATGGCTGGAGCCATATGATTGCACTTTAATGACCTGTGAGTCAACCTTAAGTAATGCATTTATTTTATCCACTATGGAGATAGCGATATTATCTGGTGCATCGACAAGGTGGTGGCAATCTTCACGAAGGTGAACACCGACGCGAATGCCGAAGACGAAGAAATGAAAGACTTCTTCATCAGAAAGGGCTATACCATATCATGCTATTATGAATTGCCTGAGATGTTTATCCCTTATGATGCACCCTTCTTGATTGCGCGGTAGTCGCTTTTTATTAGGGTGATCTCTCACTAAAATATCAAGTAGTTAGTGTTCTCCCAAGTGTAGCACCATCACAACACCTATGTTTTTGGGGTGCGCCATGGATGCATGGGTACGAACGATTAGAGAAGTGTGAGGTGGGTGAGGTCAAACCTTGCAACAAGATCACTTGGTTGTCTTGACGTTCATGGCAGGATCGTCATGAGCTCGGAACACACGCACCGAAAGATGAGCAAGAGTCACATAGATATGTGATCGGCAAGTTGGCCTACCGATTAAAATTCCCGTTATGAGATGATGATTCTATGGCGATGAATTGAAGTCTGGATCTTGTATCACTCAAAATTAATTATGTGAGATATTGATTTGAGTGGGAGCGTACTCTTGAATTAACATGTTTAATTCTCAGTGCAATTAATTATGAACACCGTCTAAGTGTTTCTTGCAAAATAGTTGTAGAATAATGGCTCGCGATTCCACTTTCCCTGTTAAAATTGAATAGCTATTAAATATCTGGTTAAAACTTTACGATTGGTAACATAATATGAGGATTATCCTCAAAAGTGCCAAGAAGGACATTGTCCTATCACATGCTTTCCGTATCCTCCCGCTAATGCTATGGATCATGCGACTCTCGTCCTTCGATCCAAAAGCTAGAATTCTGTTACGGTCAAGTGGAATATGTTTGCTTCCATGAAACCCAAACTTCGAAAGTTGGGATAGTTATATGATATTCATGGAACTAAAAATTATTTTCAGATACAAACAAAGCAATGTTTGTTTGCAAGTATTAGTAAAAGTGTTTACTATGCATTTGACTGTTGGGAAAGGGATCCAGAAGAACGCCTGTCATATAATGAAAGGTGAATAAAACAACAACTTAAAGATAAAGAAAGTGTCCAAAGGGTGTTAGTATGACTTACACGCCTAGGAAGTCCGGGGCTAACGCCACTCTTAAGTTGGGTGCTTCTTTTGCGAGTAGGAGAAATACTAAAAGTTAAACTGTTAGAAGTATAAAGGCAGAAAGAAAGATGACTGGAATATCCAGCTCATGTATGAATGTCATACAAGTTTTTGATGTATAGTAGGCTGGTCAAAGATATAGTTCTTGGGAATTATGGTTAAACATGTTAATCACTAATTCTTGGGTATTGTGAGTTAATCACAAAGATACCCGCTCGATTGCATTCTGTTATGAATCAATGTAAGAGCTATTATGGCCTAAAAGGCTAGCCAGAAATGAGGTTAAGGTATACACAGAGAACATAGTAAATGTTACTATACCTTCCATCGGTGTATTGCCGCATGTATTTTCTTTCATAATTCATTTTAGAGTTTCATACACTCTAGCCCTTTGCACAAGGTATCTTGCAAGAAGGTTGTTCATAAGAGAACTTTTTGTTCAGTATTATGAATAAACATAAGGGCCATACTTTCATTGTGAATGAAATGAATGTTATGAATAATGATATTAATATATTACCTCCGTGTTTACTTTCATAATTCATTTTAGAGTTTCTTACACTCTAGCCCATTGCACAATGTTTATTGCAAAACGGTTATTGATAAAAGAACAATTGTTGTTCAGTATTATGAATAACATGAAGGGCCATGCGTCCATCCAAGATGGGATGTATGTTATGAATATTGATGGTAAAATGATACATCCATAACGCTGATGCTAAATATCACAAGACTATGAGAATACCACACATGTGTGGCACTGCATTTGGTCACATTGGAGAAACCCACATGAAAAAAATTCCATTATGATGGATTTTGAAGTCGTTTGATTCTGAATCATCTGACACTTGCAACTTTCCTCTGAAAAGTGAAGTGACTGAAATACCGTTCACAGGCCATAAGGAACGAGCAACAAACTTATTGGTGATCATACATTTTGATGTGTGTAGTTCAATAAATGTTGTTGCAAGTGGTGGATTTATTTATCTTCAGAAATGACTCAAGTAGATATATGGATATTTACTTGATGAGACGTAAGTCTGGATCTTTTGAAACCATTCGAAAGGTTTTCAAAAATGAAGTAGAAGTTTTAGTAACAAGAAAATTATGTTTCTGCAATTTCATTGCACAAAGGGATATTTGAGTTACATGTTTAGCGAATGTCTGATGAGTTGTGAAAGGGGTTTCATAACTTGCACCTCCCGGAACACCACTGCAAGTGGATAGTGCGTGGAGATGTAATCTAACCATTTATGACATGGTAAGGTCAAAAATGACATAAATAAATTTGCCATTATCCCTTTTAAAATGATGCTTTAGAGACTGCGGCTTTTACACTGAAAAGAGCTACATCGGGTCTATTGAAATGAAGCCATGGTATGGTACGCCCAACCATGTTATATCTTTTCTTAACATTTGGAATATGGGGCTTGTGTAAAAGGTTACAAACCTATTCCAAATCAGACAAGTGCTACTTTGTAGGTTATACCAAAATGTTGGGTATTCCTCCCTCACTATACTGAGGCAAATAGTTTTGCCGCGAAACGGTGTGCTTTTAAAGAGAATGGTTCTTTTAAAAAGGTGAGTGGGAGAATAGTGCAACTCGACGAGATAAACAGTATCTTTGTCATCAGATCAAAGGAAAGAGACCTTGGAAGTAATTCTAGAGTTTCCTATTGCGACTAATACGGAAGTCTCTACAATAAAATGTATGAACTTCGGTCGAACTTGCAGCTGAACCACGTAAGCAAGGCTCGTGCAAACCTCTCAGGTGCACAAACAAGATATTGTTGTTAGACAACATTATACCTACGATACACAAGGAAGCGTTGATGGGCCCTGTCGGTGTCAAAACCAGCGGATCTCGGGTAGGGGGTCCCGAACTGTGCGTCTAGGCGGATGGTAATAGGAGACAAGGGGCACGATGTTTTACCCAGGTTCGGGCCCTCTTGATGGAGGTAAAACCCTACGTCCTACTTGATTGATATTGATGATGTGGGAATTACAAGAGTAGATCTACCATGAGATCAAGGAGGCTAAACCCTAGAAGCTAGCCTATGGTATGATTGTGGTTATTGTTGTTGTCCTACGGACTAAAACCATCCGGTTTATATAGACACCGGAGAGGGCTAGGGTTACACAGAGTCGGTTACAATGGTAGGAGATCTACATATCCGTATCGCCAAGCTTGCCTTCCACGCCAAGGAAAGTCCCCTCCGGACACGGGACGAAGTCTTCAATCTTGTATCTTCATAGTCTTGGAGTCTGGCTGATGATGATAGTTCGGCTATCCGGACACCCCCTAGTCCAGGACTCCCTCAGTAGCCCCCGAACCAGGCTTCAGCGACGACGAGTCCGGCGCGTATATTGTCTTCGGCGTTGCAAGGCGGGTTCTCCTTCAAACTTCATGTTCCCGTCGAATAGTGTCCGGCTTCCTTATAAATGTTGCACTCCTTGGCTTCTACGCCCAATAATGGCCCTCTTCCATGTGCCGTATGAATGCGAAAAGCTAGGGTATTTTTACATTTTACCCCCTAGCCATGCGAACGAGCCGCCTATAAGAGAGGCGAGGATCTAGATCCAACTCACACCATCCTCCTTCCGCAAGTACTCATCGAAGCGCCTCTGACAAAAATCCATTCTATCATGGATAGTCGACGCGGCTCCTCCTCTTGCGCTCCCAGCCCTCAGCCAGGAGATTGGGGGAGATGCTCAGTTCCACACAGCGAGCTAGTGGCGCTCCAAACCGAGGGATATCTTCCCCCAGCCTTCATGGTTCCGGTTCGAGCCGGACTGGCCACCTTCAGGGGTGGAAAGCAGGTGGAGAGCGTCCCCAACCCTTCCAAAGGAGAGCGGGTATGCTTTGTCCCTTATCTAATAAAGGGACTCGGATTTCCCATACATCCGTTTCTCCGGGGGCTCCTGGAGTTCTACGGACTCCAGCTTCACCACCTTACACCTGCCTCCATTTTGCACATCGCGGGCTTTGTAGCTCTTTGCAAGCTGTTCTTGGGCATCGAGCCCCATTTTGTGCTATGGAAGAGATTGTTTTGCCTCGTACCCCGTTCTCACGAGGGGTCGATATATCAAGTGGGCGGAGCCGACATATGGCGCATCGCCGGGACCGGATATCCATCCGGCACCCCGAAGAAGGCGTCCTAAGACTGGCCTTCGGAATGGTTCTACATGGAGGACGCCCCTCTGCCGGATCCAGTTCGGATCGGCCTCCCGGAGTTCAGCAATGCTCCCTCGAAGAAACGCCTGAGTTGGCGCCCGCGGAGCCCTCAACGGGAGGATGATGGGAGCGTCCATTATCTGATGGGCCAGATTAGGTTACTGGCCCACTCCGGATTGACCATGATTGGAATCATGGCCACGTGCATTATGCGAGGGGTGCAGCCGCTCCAATATAGGGGCCACCCTATGTGGGATTTCAACGGGGAAGATGACGCCACCCGTCATGGCCGCAGAGGGCCGGGCTCGGCCGCCGATCTGGTAAAGATCCTGTCCGACTTGTACAAGGGGGAGGAGGAGGACTTCCTCCGCACGAGTCCATTGAATGGATTCTCCATGAATAACCCTCGGAGCTGGGTAAGCGGACGTTTATCTATCCGATCCATATTTCCAAAGTCAAGTATCTTACTTTGTGATTTTGACGCAGGAGCTGCGCCGGGACGTGGAGGGCATACAAAGCCTAACTCCACAGCCCGAGGATCCGGAACGATCCCTTGATCCGGCCTCCGAAGAGGATCCGGACATAAAGGTGGAGCTGATTGACAGGGTGTTCCACCAACTTAGCATGGACAATGCTCTAGTCGCCATTACGGCTGACTACCCCGGTTTATTTCCGGCCTCCCAGGTGACTACGACAAAGGTCTTGACACCATCATTTGATCCATGCTCATTTCTGACCATCCTATACTGATGGTGCATCGCAGGAGGCGCCTTTAAGGCGTGAAGCCGAACCCGCGGCGGCTGACCAGCAAGGGTCAGTTCGGCCCAGCAGGCGGAAGAGGAGTGCGACGCGAATCGAAACGTCGCCACAACGGTACGGCGCACCGCTGTTTTTAAGGGAAGGATCCCTAGGAGGTATATTAATGCTCATAACTTTTCCAGGAGAAAGAGCGCTCGCCGGACAGTGTCCGGAGAGGTTGCCAATCAAGCCTCCGCCAACCATGCTCCAACGCGTGGTCCGAAAGGGGAGGCGAACACAAGGCATGAGCCGGATGCTCCTCCAACAGAGGATGCCGATAGGCTGTCCGCCACCCGGTCTGAGGTGGAGAGCGCCATGAATCACAGGCGTCGCCGGACAGTTCTTCGTGACGCGTGTTTCTCCCCGGAGGCGTTGAATGCCTTTGATGCGGGAGACGCGCACCTCCGTGCCACTCAAGATGGTTAAACCAGAGCCACGAAGCAGTATGTGAAGGACATACGGGTAAGTAATTTTAATAGTTATATATGCCAGTAGCCCCCGAGACTTAAAATAGTTAAAATAACTGATTTAAGGATTATTTATTATGCAGGATCTTACGGAGAAGAATACCCACCTGTCCCAGGAGCTTCAAGAGTGCAAGGCCCAACTTGAGGCCGCACTGGCCGCCACAGGGGGAGCCACAGAGACCCCCGCTGGTAATACATACTTCGAAAAGATAAGTAGTGAACAAAGTGCGGCGTGTGCGTAAATCTGACAATAATATTGTTGAGGGCGCCGGACTAGATCTGGACAAGCAACAGCTACTGCGTCAGCTGAAGGCCGGCGAGAGGGTGCTTATGAAGGTGCAGCAGGAGAGGAACAAGCTCCAAGATGCCCACACCCAGCTAGGAGAAGAGCTGAAAGATGTTCGGGCCCAGCTGTCTGGCTCCGTGAAGGAGAATCAGCGGCTTCGTCGCGGCATTTATAGTAAGTGCTTGAGCAAATTCCTTTGAAAAGAAGAATTTGGCGAGGAAGTCGATTGACAGAAATGTGTCTTTAGGTGTGCTCACAGGTCGCCCTGCGGAGGGAATGCCCGGTTCAACGGGTGACCAACTCCCCGAGCTGATGCAACTGCACGAACGTGTTCGGCAAGCGATAAGTGGCGTCGCTCAGGCCTTATGGCCGTCTATCTCCCTACCCGAAAGCCTTGAAGGGCTTGCCGAGAAGCTTCAGGGAGCACGGCAGCGCTTTCGTCTGTGGAAGATATCGGCCTGCCGTCAAGGCGCCAGGGAGGCCTGGGCCATGGTGAAGACGTGGTACAAGAAGGCGGATCCGAACCACATGGCCGAGGTCGGGCCTATGGGGCCCGATGGGAAGGAGATCCCTGTGAGCTTGATGTATGGCCAAGTAGGGTTGGCCGCTAAGTATTCCCAACAGGACTGTAAATTAGACAGCCTGTTAGACGAGATCGAAGAGGAGTACAATCAGTCAATTTGACGATGTATATTAAAATGACATGTAAAATGCCTTCTAGCCGGATTGTAGATCGTTTGTCTTTGCCGACCTTTTCGCTTCAACCTCGGGACCCTAGAGTCCGGAGTGTGTCCGAATACCTTCTCAGTTATGAAAAACCGGGGCATGCATGGAGACCAGGCATAGGGGTCATTAGTGCTTTATCAGACAAGTGCCCAACTAGTTATGTTATATTACATGGTTAGTAAGAAACATCTTCCAGGGAGAATAGTTCCATTAGGGGTTCCTTTCCCTGGGAGGCATGCCCTAAAGTGCATGCCCACACTGCGAAAAGAGCAGAAAAAGCATCTGGGGGCAGATAAGTTAAATAAGCAATAAATCATCTTTCAAGTCACCGACCGAATATTCTCTTAAGAACGCTAGCTTTTGGCTTCACCCAGTCTGAGGTACACATCCGGCTGACCCGATAGTAACAATCGCAGAGGTGCTCCCTTTACCTCCTAGCCGAACAACCGGGAATGTAGGGGTAAGCACAGGAGCCAGGCAACCCAGCTTGGCCAAAACTTAAGTCATATCGATGCATATAATGGTGAATAAAAGGTACATGCGGAAGTATGACACATGTGTTGGCATGAAGCCCGTATAAATAAGCTTCTGTTAAAGAAGCCCCCAGGTATAATGAGTGCTAGGAGCACATCAAGTGTATGCGAACAATGCGCAAATCAGCCTATCAAAGGCATTGAAAAAAAAGTGGGAAGAAGGAGGGGGACAAGAGACAGTGAAAATGTAAAAGGTGGATGGAGGAGGGAGACAAACTCTGAGTCCAACGTTAGGCGTAGAATCTTCGGAGACGGGCTGCGTTCCATGGGTTCGGCTCGAGTCGGTTGTCAGATGCGTTACGTAGACGGTATGCTCCGCCGGTCAGGACTTGGTCGATGATGAAGGGACCTTCCCACTTGGGCTTAAGTTTGTCCTTTTTCTTGTCCGGCACGCGTAGAACAAGTTCGCCAACATTGTAAGTTTTGGCCCGTACTTCTCTGCTTTGATATCTTCGAGCCTGCTGCTGATAGAATGCGGAACGAGCTTTTGCCACGTCCCGCTCCTCCTCTAAGGCGTCCAAACTGTCCTGCCGATCCAACTCGGCTTCTCTTTCTTCGTACATGCGCACGCGAGGTGAGTCATGAATTATATCGCAGGGCAGAACTGCCTCTGCGCCGTACACCATAAAAAATGGTGTGAATCCGGTAGTGCGGTTTGGCGTGGTCCATAGCCTCCAGAGTACGGAGTCGAGCTCCTCTACCCAGTGCGTGTTAGATTCCTTGAGGGACCGCACTAGTCTGGGTTTGATGCCGCTCATGATTAGACCATTTGCTCGCTCGACTTGACCATTAGTTTGGGGGTGATAGACTGAAGCGTAGTCGAGCTTGATGCCCATATTTTTGCACCAGAGTTTAACCTCGTCGACCGTGAAGTTTGTGCCATTATCAGTGATGATGCTGTGGGCGACACCATAACGGTGTACTACCCCGGATATGAAGTCTATCACGGGTCCGGATTCGGCCGTTTTAACTGGCTTGGCCTCTATCCATTTGGTGAATTTGTCTACCATGACCAATAGGTATTTTTGCTTGTGGGTTCCCCCTTTAAGGGGTCTAACCATATCAAGCCCCCAGACCGCGAACGGCCAGGTGATGGGTATAGTTTTGAGGGCGGTGGGTGGCATGTGGCTTTGATTAGCAAAGAGCTGGCAACCGACGCATCGTTGGACTAAGTCCTGAGCATCTGCCCGGGCAGTTGGCCAATAAAATCCTGTACGGAAGGCCTTGACTATAAGGGCTCGGGCTGCGGCGTGGTGCCCACCGAGTCCGGCGTGAATTTCAGCCAGGAGATTTCGCCCTTCCTCTTCGGAGATACACCTTTGAAGGACTCCGGTTGTGCTTTTCTAATAAAGTTCTCCCTCATGGACCTTGTAGGCTTTAGATCGCCGAACTATGCAACGGGCCTCATTTTGGTCTTCGGGGAGTTCCTGCCTAGTTAAGTAGGCTAGGAATGGTTCCGTCCACGGGGCGATTACTGCCATTATTTCGTGGGCTGAGGGTGTTATTTCATTGGCTAAGCCATCGATTGTGTCAGAATGTTCCGTGTTGGGTGGCGCGGTTGGTTCCTGGTTGCTATTTCCGGACTCCTCTTCCCATAGTACGGATGGCTTAAAGAGCCGCTCCAAGAAGATGTTTGGAGGGACGACATCGCGTTTTGCGCCGATGCGTGCCAGCATGTCGGCTGCCTGGTTGTCGTCCCAGGCTACGTGGTGGAATTTGAGTCCTTCGAACCGAGCTAACATTTTTAAGACGGCGTTATGGTAGGCTGCCATTTTCGGATCCTTGGCATCAAAGTCTCCATTTACCTGGGATATTGCGAGGTTTGAATCCCCGCGGACCTCTAGGCGTTTAATGCCCATGGAGATGGCCATCTGGAGACCATGTAGAAGGGCCTCGTATTCGGCTGCGTTGTTGGAGTCCGTGTACATTATTTGAAGTATGTATTGGACTGTATCTCCGGTTGGGGACGTCAAGACGACGCCAGCCTCCAAGCCGGCCAACATTTTAGAGCCATCGAAGTGCATAATCCAATTGGAGTATGCGCCGTACTCTTTAGGGAGTTCGGCTTCAGTCCATTTAGCGACGAAGTCAGCCAAAACTTGCGACTTTATAGCTCACCGCGGTTTGTAGGTTATATCGAATGGTAAAAGCTCAATGGCCCATTTTGCAATCCTGCCCGTCGCGTCACGATTGTTTATGATGTCGTTGAGAGGTACTTCGGAGGCCACTGTTATCGAACACTCTTGAAAGTAGTGTCGCAGCTTCCGGGATGCCACGAACACCGCGTACGCTATCTTTTGATAATGTGGGTATCGGGACTTACATGGAGTTAGGACAGTGGATACGTAGTACACTGGTTTTTTAAGAGGGAATTTGTGCCCTTCTGTTTCTCGTTCGACGACGAGCATCGCGCTTACAACTTGATGTGTTGCCGCGATATATAACAACATTGGTTCGCCCAAGTTGGGCGCGGCCAGGACCTGATTTGTTGCCAGTATGGCCTTTATGTCTTCGAGTCTGGCTGTGGCAGCATCCGTCCATTCGAAGTGTTCGGTGCGCCTGAGGAGGCGGTAGAGGGGCAATGCCTTTTCTCCCAAACGGGAGATGAAGCGGCTTAGGGACGCCACGCATCCAGTCAATTTTTGTATTCGTTTGAGGTCTTTTGGGATGTTCAATTGTGACAGAGCTCGGATCTTGGCTGGGTTTGCTTCAATTCCT
Source organism: Triticum aestivum (assembly GCF_018294505.1). Taxonomy (NCBI): domain Eukaryota; kingdom Viridiplantae; phylum Streptophyta; class Magnoliopsida; order Poales; family Poaceae; genus Triticum; species Triticum aestivum. Next base: position 653,497,507 of record NC_057795.1, on the reverse strand, counting down.
CTACCGGATACAATGAAGCCCAAGAGCTTTCCGGCTGGTACGCCGAAAACGCATTTTTCCGGGTTAAGCTTAATGTCATATGCTCGGAGGTTGTCGAATGTGAGCCTCAAATCGTCTATTAGAGTTTCGACGTGTTTGGTTTTGACGACCACATCGTCTATGTATGCCTCCACTGTTTTGCCGATCTGGGTAGCCAAACATGTCTGAATGATGCGCTGATATGTTGCGCCGGTGTTTTTAAGTCCGAAGGGGATTGTGTTGAAGCAGAATGGTCCATATGGAGTAATGAATGCTGTTGTGGCCTGGTCTGTTTCCGCCATCTTGATTTGATGGTATCCGGAGTATGCGTCGAGGAAACACAATGAATCGTGCCCCGCGGTAGCATCGATGATTTGGTCGATGCGGGGGAGAGGGAAAGGATCCTTTGGACATGCCTTATTAAGGTCTTTAAAATCCACACAAAGGCGCCAGGATTTGTCCTTTTTTGATACCATTACCAGGTTTGCTAGCCAGTCCGGATGTTTTATATCTCTGATGAATCCGGCTTCCAATAGTTTGGCTAGCTCCTCTCCCATTGCCTGTCTTTTGGGTTTGGAAAATCGTCGAAGAGCCTGTTTGACTGGCTTGAATCCGTTTAGGATATTTAGGCTGTGCTCTGCCAGCCTGCGTGGGATTCCTGGCATATCTGAAGGGTGCCAGGCAAAAATGTCCCAATTTACCCGAAGGAATTCTCGTAGTGCGGCTTCTACATCAGGGTTTAATTGTGCCCCAATGGAGGCCGTCTTTGTGGGGTCCGTAGGATGGACCTGGAATTTGACTATTTCATCTGCTGAATTGAAAGACGTGGACTTAGATCTCTTGTCGAGTATCACATCGTCCCTATTCACCATGGAGCGTAGTGCCGTGAGTTCTTCTGCCGCTACTGCTTCGGATAGTGCCTCTAGGGCTAGTGCGGCTGTCTTGTTTTCGGCGCGGAGTGCTATGTCCGGATCACTGATCAGAGTGATGATTCCATTGGGCCCGGGCATTTTGAGCTTCATGTACCCGTAATGGGGTATGGCTTGGAAAATTGTGAATGCCTCTCGTCCTAATAGAGCGTGATATCCGCTGCTGAACGGGGCCACTTGGAACGTGACTTCCTCGGACCTGTAGTTATCTGGTGAGCCGAACACCACATCTAGTGTGATTTTTCCTGTGTAGCGTACTTCTCGACTAGGGATTATTCATCTAAAGGTTGTGCTGCTTCGCTCAATGCGGCTCCATTCTATTTCCATTTTTTGGAGAGTTTCCTCGTAGATGAGGTTTAATCCGCTGCCGCCATCCATGAGTACCTTGGTAAGACGAAAGCCGTCCAGTATGGGACTGAGGACCAATGCGGCTGGTGCTCGGACTGTTCGGAATTTAGGTTCGTCGCTGGCATTGAAGGTGATAGCCGTGTCGCTCCATGGATTTGTTGTTGCTACTTGGTTCGTTTCCGCATATTATTCGATGCGAAAGTCTCAAAGACTATTGATACCGTACTGGTGCTGTTGGGCTGGTTGTCCGGGGCTAGAAGCCCTTCGCCACTTTTGGCCACCATCGTAGTATCCAACATGCCCGAAGGCTATGTGTTGGAGTGGCGCCTTCTGCATTATGGATTTTATAGGGTCCGCTGAGCCATTCTTCCAGTACGGTTCCGTACCCTTTGGGGGGTTTTTGCTTTTTGGTTTTTGACCCAGGTGCTTTAGCGTTGTGCACCCTTTTATTCCGGACTAAGGTTGTGTTCAGGGCCGGATTGTCCCAAAATCTAGTTTCGGTTTTCCAGGCACTCTCCATCGCACAGTATTTTCGTACTATGGTCGCCAGGTCGGCGAAGCGCGTGACCTCGCGACGACTTATGGCGTTCATGATTCCCTTGTCCGTGCAATTATTGCAGAAAATAGAGATTGCGCTTTCCTCATGGCAGTCCTTTATCCTGTCTATAACCAGGAGGAATCTGGCCGAGTAATGATGTACTGTTTCATCGGGATCTTGCCGTATTTGAGATAGATCGCTTGTGTTTGGGTGGGCGGGTGGAACTAAATTCGGAGCCCCGCCCGATCTAAGGCTCAAAGGCCGAGGAATTTTCGGATTTGGAAGCTTGGATTGCTGGAGGTCGTCCAACGAATCTAGTCCGCTGCCTGACTTTAGGTTCAGTACTCGATTGACGTCCGTCCCTCCGCAGGAATCCGGCATGGAGGGATCGGGGATCCGGACATAACTGGTTCTTAACATGGGGGAAGAGTCGCCGCGTTGTTCTTCTACCACAGCAACATGGTGGGTAGCCTGGGGAGAGTTAATTTCTCTCAGATCGGTTTTAAGCCCAATCTGATCATAGTCTGTAGCGACTCCCAGGGCGGCGATGCGATCCAAGAGCTCGTTTACGGAAGAGAGCTCCATCAGATCCAGCTGCTCGGCGAATTCCGAGTTGATGCGAATATCGTTTACGGAAGAGAGGTCATCGTCAAAGCGGTGGCCGAACAGGCAGTCATAAGAAAACCACCTAGCCGGATAGCTTGACCGGCGGCCAAAGCTCCTTTGGCAATGGTACCGTCTTTAAAGACGGGAAGAGGCATCCTTCCTGATTGCGACGGCACAGAGGAACTCTCAATGAAAGCACCAATGTCGGTGTCAAAACCGGCGGATCTCGGGTAGGGGGTCCCGAACTGTGCGTCTAGGCGGATGGTAACTGGAGACAAGGGGCACGATGTTTTACCCAGGTTCGGGCCCTCTTGATGGAGGTAAAACCCTACGTCCTGCTTGATTGATATTGATGATGTGGGAATTACAAGAGTAGATCTACCACGAGATCAAGGAGGCTAAACCCTAGAAGCTAGCCTATGGTATGATTGTTGTTATTGTTGTTGTCCTACGGACTAAAACCATCCGGTTTATATAGACACCGGAGAGGGCTAGGGTTACACAGAGTCGGTTACAATGGTAGGAGATCTACATATCCGTATCGCCAAGCTTGCCTTCCACGCCAAGGAAAGTCCCATCCGGACACGGGACGAAGTCTTCAATCTTGTATCTGCATAGTCTTGGAGTCCGGCTGATGATGATAGTTCGGCTATCCGGACACCCCATAGTCCAGGACTCCCTCAGGCCCTGACTCCGGAATTGGCTAAATGCCAATACAACCCGAGTTAGTTTCCATATAAGTGATTCAAGATTAAAAACCTTGATACACCTTTCGGAAGACTTAGAGTCTAACGAATAATTATGGAACTTAAAACTGATACGGATAAAAATGTTTTATCCATAAAGCTCAACTTGTTGAAATAACAAGTTCAAGAGTTGACTATGATGAGGTTGTTTTCATCGTAGCGATGCTTAAAGTTGGTTCGGGTTGAACTAGCAATTAATACATATTTCAATCATGAGATATGAAACATGGATGACAATAGGATTTCCATCTGACAGAAATGAAACCAAGGACTTGCATGTGTTACAGTCCAAGGCATTTTTTCTATCCAGAGGATGCTAGTAAGGGTGCAAACTTCAGAGTTCCAGCGTTGGACAGAAGAGAGCAAAATGGAGTTGGAATCTTCGTGCTTTGATGAAATGGTCAAATGGGTTTGACTTCATCAATGGGTAACGAAGATGCTTGTAATTCAAGAAAGTAAGTGGGAGCGTAATAATATTTCTAAAAACCTTGTGTGCTTGACACATTGTTAATTGGAAATAAATTTCTTGACACGAATTAGGACTTCATTTGGAAATAGTTTTTTGATGAAGTGCTTAGGCTAAATAGCCTCAATATTAGGCATAATGATCTATGGAGATAGATTTACCTAATAGGGCTAAGCAATAAATACATATTGACAAGATGCTAAAACCGTTTAGCACTAAGAATGACAAGGAGTGTTTCTTGCTGAAGTCACATGGAAAGAGTTTTTGCAAGAATCAGTGTCCCAAAACACTGATGAGCAAAATACATGATGCAGATTCCACACACTTTTGTGTTTGGATTAATCATGTATTCCATGGTATGTAAAACAAACCAGATATGTCCGATACTCCCAAGGTGTTGCGAGTATGGATACTCAAGTGATCAAAGTACTGATCGTGGGACAACAGTGAAAGATGTCATTGAGTACCAGAGTAAGTACTCATAATATGTTTTCTCGCAAGCGGAGATCATGAAGAGTTCGTTGTAAAATGTTACATTGATACAGTCTTCATCTTTTCTCCATCCGATTTTCGATTTAATTTAAGGGTTTTGTGTAATACACAATATGGTGGCACTGTAGTTGGAAATTGTTTCCAACGGATACTGTGACGAATTCTATAACAAATGACTAAGTATGCTGATGCTTTAAAAGCGACAAACAAGATGTTGAATCATATAGTTCATTCATGAACTTAGTATGGTTCCAAGATGGCTTTTGTCAATGGGACACTATTGCAGGTAGTTTCTCCATAACTCAGTCTGAGGAATCCAGGTTCGACCTGTGATTCACATACATAAAAGCGAAGTCCACACAAAATATGAATTTTGTGAAAGCGTGAAAACGTGAGGATATGCAAAGATACACATGGAGCTGAAGTCGTCAGATCCGATGGACATCAGGCTATACCACATGCGAAGCATTTTTTACACCGGTATGCCATAGGTGTAAAGTGCATTAGCATTAACTAGATTATTGACTCTAGTGCAAGTGGGATTCTGTAGGAGATATTCCCTAGAGGCAATAATAAATGCTATTACTTATCTTCGTGTTCATAATTATGTTCATGTTCCATGCTATAACTGCTATGGTTCTCGAGTCTGCAATAACACGAGGCTCGGAGGAAGACTCACTACTAGGAAAAGGGCTATAGATAATATGGACACTAATGGTGCACCATGTATGTGGTGCGCCATTGCTATATAGCAATAGCGCACCACTTACAGGTGCGCCATTAGTAATACACCTAGTGTGTGGTGCGCCATTAGTAGTTTTAAAAAAAATAAATTTTTTTTGTTACTAATGGTGCACCATGGGATAGTGCGCCATTACTAGTTGACATAGTAATGGTGCACCACACCCACCGTGCGCCATTAGTAGTTTTGAAAAAAACAAAAAAAAATTTGTTTGTAATGTCGCACCAATGGACAGTGCGCCATTACTAGTTTTAACTAGTAATGTCGCACTGTCCACTGGTGCGCCATTGCTAAGTTTTTTTCAAAAAAAATTCATTTTTTTTCAAAACTAGTAATGGCGCACCGTGGGGGTGTGGTGCGCCATTACTAGTTTAACTAGTAATGGCGCACCACTCCCGCGGTACGCCATTATTAACTTGGCCCAAAAATTCCACCGAATGCACCCCCTCGTGGACCGCCTTTTCAATTTTTTAAAAAATAAAAGAAAATGATGGAAATGTCAAAAAATAAAAGAAAATAAGTTTTCCATGCGATATATGGTCTACTTGTTGGGAAAATTTACAAATATGAATTACGACTTTATTTGCAAAATCTCTGTGGAATTTGTAAAATGGGCATAACTTTTGCATACGACCTCGGATTAAAAAGTTGTTTATATGAAAAATCATCTACTAGAAAAGTTACATCCAAATTTAACTGGGGAACCCTGTTAAACATTTTCAAAAACCTAACAGAAAAAAGTTACGGGGCTTTTAAGATCTGGAGGCAAAAAAAATTCAAACTTACTAGTGGCGCACCGTTTGCCAGGTGCGCCACTAGTAACAAAAAAAAATTTAGTTTCGAATTTTTTTTTGGGATTTTTTTTTTCAAAATATGACACATAATATGAACGGAAGTTTGAATAATTTGAACGCACTCCTATGTGGTGCGCCATTACTAAGTGAGATAGTAATGGCGCACCTCTAGGCATACTAATGGCACACCAGTAGTGCGCCATTAGTAGGCAAAACTGGTGCGCCATTAGTAGGACTTTTCCTAGTAGTGACTCATATGCACGTGTGGAATTATAAACGACAAGAAGTATTCCTAATCTGGCCACTAAGACTAGCTCAAGTGTTGCATGATGATTCTGTTTTCCTGGTCATGGGCATGTCTATGCCAGCAACTTTGAGGGCAAAATGTTAAGAGAACATTTGTGTTGAATCGACCCAGATTGATGTTATGCTATGAGATTCATTCGTCACAAGTTTATGGTAGATAAGACAGAGATGGTTAATGTTTGCATAATTCCTTAGACCATGAGAGTATCGAGTTTCTTCATACTTGCTTCATGAACTTTGGGGTTTGTTAAACATCATCCGTAAATGGGTGGCTATTACGGCGGCTTACGGGTTCATGGAAAAGTGTGTCAAGTAACTTGATAGCTCAAGATTGGGATTTGCTCCTCCGATGATGGAGAGATATTGTTGGGCCCTCTCGGTGTTACGATATCCATCATCGTCTGGCTAGACACAGTGTGATTTGATCACAGGGATTCCCGAACACGGAAACGAGAAAAGAGAACAATACCGGTAACGAGGTAACTAGCATAGTGGACAAGTTGTTGATCCACGGGAATGCCAACATGTCTCACCTCGGGTATTTGTAACATATCACGAAGCAACAGGAATAGCACACGACAACTGGAGGTTCACTCGAATATTAATTTGTGTGGGTATAGGGGTCAATATGGGTGTCCACGGCTCTGATGTTGATCATTGATCGGAAGGGGTTCCGAGTCATGTCTATACTTCACCGAACCTATTGGGTCACACGCTTAAGGGTCATCTATCTGCTGAATACTAGACAGGGAGTCTGAGAGAAAATCACCGAAAAAGTTTCGGACACCGGAAAAGTTTCGGACAGCGGAAAAGGTTCCGTAGAGAGAGGTCATCGGATGAGTTTCGGTGAAACTGAAAAGTTGTTTCAGGGGATACCATTAAGTAAAATTGGTTTCGGCACATGCCTGATAATTCTTGGAGGGTGCCAGAATCATTCTGGAAGCTTTCTGGAAATTTCCGGGATAATAACCGGATGTGCTCCGGAGCTCACGGAACCACTTCAGATGCTTTTCGCAGATGAAAATCACTAAACCGGAATTGTTTTGGAACGCGTTGAAAAACATTTTGGTGGGTACCGGAAATGTTCTAAGCCCACGTAAATATTTTCAGTTCGAACGGACGCTGAAAAATGTCGTCCTGAATAGTGAAAGTGCTTTTTGGGATATTTTATGGAAAACCATTATGTTGGGCTTTGTCCCAAGATCTTCTGGGATGACATGGATGGATAGGAAGGTGGTGGGGCCACCCAAGAGATCTGCCAATTTCGTTTGTGCCATTGGGGCCCCCCCATGAGGCTTCCTTCCACCATTTGGTGCTCCACTTGCCTCCCCATTTTTCCCTTATGTATGACATAAAGCATGGGCACTTTGGGTACTTGTGGAGGCACACTACCCCTTGGTTTTCCTATAAATAGGAGGTGAGGGGCTGCCAAACCGTCATCCCTTCTCACATACAAGTGCCATGCATGATCTGGCTTCTTCTCTCCCTCCCATGAAAAGAGTTTCGTAGAGCCGAAAGGCTGTCTGGGTTCCGACAGGAACTAGTTCTGGACGGCGAAGCCCTGCCGGATAGATGACACCGTATGTGTGCAACCCCATAGAGAGGTCGTAGTTTTGATCCTTTTGCCCGAGGGGCTGTTTTGAGAGTGCCTCCCGAAGGGATGTCCAAGTGACGGTCCGAGTTCTGCGAATCCTCCCGAAGGGCTGTCCGAGTGACCGTGCGAGTTTTGGGGGGTCCTCCCGAAGGGCTGTCCGCGACACCGTCCGAGGGACTATCCGACCGCCTCCCGGAGGGCTGTCCGTGGGGCGGATGAGGGTATACATCCTTGCGGTTGGGAGGTTGTAAATCCTAGCTGCGGGGATCTGCACCGCTGTTCGTCATCGACTCTACTTCCGCTGCGGTACGAGTCGTTAACGAAAATGATCAAACCATGTATGCAGTCTCCATAGTGGTCCTGGGCTGATGCGTAGGTCGGATATTTTTGTTTTCTGCTGCGTTACCCTGCAGTATCGATGGCCTAGCCTCAAGGAGGTGCTCCAGCTCTCGGTGGCGGGGGACTGGGTCTACCCTCCACCGCCACCGTCACTGCTTGCACCCGTGCTGCCCAAGCACGAGCCCATGGAGCCCACGCCAGAACCACTCGGCCCCATGGAGAGGTACCAGTGGGATTTGCATTGTGCAGGAGTGGGTCAACTCACTGATCATCTGGCTAGGCGCGACGGAGAAGCATGAGACAACCTACTTCCAGCAGTGGAAGACCCACATGTTGGCTGAGGAGCGGGCCAAAGAGAAGCCACATATGCAGCTAGAGCGCACACACCACACAGTAGAGCCGGCGCAGCAGACGCCCTTCTTCGACTAGACCGGCCCTGGCGATGAGGGATACGCCTAGGGCTATGGGCTGGGGCGGCTGGATTTCATTAATGTTTAATTATGTTTGAAGTGGACTTTGGCCGTCATGGATTTATATTTTAATGTTTAATTATGTTTTAAATTTAAGTATTTTATGCATGCTTCATTTTCTTAAGACCATACGGACTATGCGTCAGCCGTGTTGGGTGCACCGGCTGACCCAAATCGAAAACCGGACACATGCGTCCAATCAGTTGATCCAAATGGACAAAAGGGCGAAAAAATCCATGTCTGTTTGCGTCGGCAGGTTGGAGTTGCCCTAGGATGCTTAATACTCATAGGTGTAGCATTGCTCAGTGGCATGTGTTAGTTGAACGTCAACACCGTGAAAGGGTCCCCAAATCAATTCTCAATTCTAAGGACATCTGAACAATAGTATTCACAAAAAAACTCAACTTCAATTCTATTCCCTCCGTCCTATAATATAAGAACATTTTTGACACCTAAAAAACGCACTTATATTTCGGGATAGAGAGAGTAAATCCGAAGCTTGAATACTGATATCCAAACGAGGACTTAGCGGATTATTTCACTTCGAGCAAAGTCCCGTCTTGCACACATTGTCCAACATGAGATGTACTGTTCACACATAACTCGTTCTCTTTTCTGCAAAATACCACAAGTCAGTTTATTAGTCATATTATCCACAATGACTTGACTATCATCGTAATTCATGGTTAAATAGATCAGAGTTGGGGGGCACTCCCGGAGTACAACTCTGTTAAGCGTGAGCTGCACACCGTGGTCCCATCGAACCGTGGTAGGTGGTAGATGTATCAAGATTGAACAACAAAGAGGAGGCATCTTCTGAGATATTCACTAAAGTTGAACAACATTCTGTTAAACTATGTAGAAACACATTGTTCAATGTATGGTACAATATTTTTTGCATATAATAATCAAGAAGACATCACCAAGGCAAGTAAACTCGTGACTTATTTATCGGTTGAGACAATGGATAGAATATTTAACACTCTGGGAGCACTGTCAATTCGAGTTAGAAGATGTTGATAACTAGTTCGGTTCTACTTACTCAACTGGCTTTTTCCTACCTATGATGGAGGGATTTAATTGCTTTACAGTTCTTATTGTCTCTAACCTACGAGTAAAATGCATAAAACCACCATTTTATCATACTAACTCTCAGAAAATCATCACTTTATAAAACATGACACTTTGCATTGCACCGAAAAATGACAGTGGCAAAAAACACTGAACGAAAAAACAAGTGCGTTTTTGACGTGGCCGATCACTTGCGGGCCGACAGCGGTGACGGCGAGGCGCTGACGGGCATTGACGACCGTCTTTTTTTTCCGCTCGGGACGAAGCTGCTGGGCTGGGCGCGTGCGAAGGTTTCCTGTGCTGGGCTGGGCGCATGCGATCGTTTGCTGGGCTGGGCTGCTGGGCAGGCTCTGCTCATTCGATTCTTCTAAAAACACAACACTAGTTTGATCGATTGACTGTGCCCGTTAGTTTTCTCCAGAAAACCCTAGTCTTCACGCACATATAGTGCATTCGTTCACATTCACCCTCCTTGCATAGATAACCACCACTCTCCATCGCTCTTCTTCATCCAACTTCCTCGTTCCCACCCAAACCAAACAGAACCTCCATTGCGCCATGGCATTTGGCATCCGATAGGACGAGGCGCTATAGGAGATCTTCGACGGCGACAACACCAAGCTCTCCTATGCGTGCGAGGTTAGCACCTGGTACGCCAGCGTTGCCATCCTCAAGAATCATGCACGCGCAATGAGGGCGGCCCCCAACCATGAGGAGTACACCTAATTGCCAGACCTCCACCGCCCATTGATCGAGAACCTGGTCTGGGCGATGGGGGAGGCCAGAGATTTCTCGGATCCATACCAAAGGGCACGTTGGTATATGTACCAGAACCACGACCAACTCCGCGTGGACTACGCGCTCGACATGGTGGTGCCAGTGCTGCCCCTCGCTTCTTTGATGGAGATGGAGCCGCCGCAGATGGAGCAGAAGGTGCATGTGGAGGCGCCCCAGATGGAGCAGCAACGGGTGGAGGTGGAGATAGACTCAAGCAGCATGAGGAGGAAGAAGAAGCAGCTCCGCATCATGGGGCCAGTCTGTCGATCACTCCGTCTTCTGAAGCTGCGGCAAGAGTGAGTTTGATGCGAGTAGCACTTAGGTCTTACTTAATATCTACAGCAAGATCTGAAGAATATATTGGGTTCAGTTAGTTTCTGAACTTAGTGTCTAAAGAACTTAGTTTTTGAACTTAATTTCTGCAGCAGGCAGATCACTAGGTGTGCTTTCTGAATGTCTATGGTCATGGTTTCTTACTTAGCTACTATGATATCTATCTATTTATCTATCTGAATGTCGATGGTCATGGTTTCTGAACTTGGATACTATGATATCTATCTATCTATGTATCCGAATGTTTGTGGTCATGGTTTCTGGATGTTTGTTCGCATAGTAGCTAAATCTTTGTGATCATTATGGTGTTGTAGGCGTCAATGCAAAGAACTATAGTTGTGTTGTAGGTGCCAACGCAAAAATAAAATGTCAAAAAATCTAAGTCTCAAACTTTTTCCAGACAATTTACTTAGTTCTTTCCTACCAGTATAGTTTGATTGAATAAAGTCTGAACATTGCAAGTCTGAATATTGCAAGTTCTCTCCTAGCTAGGGACACTTGCTGCCTTTAGTCAACATAGTTTGAACATTAAATTGAGCACACCTACTGACACTTCACATCAGTCAAATCACTTAACCCATGTACGCTAACTCACTCTTTCCATGGTCAACTTGTCCACTGCATCACTCAACCCAAAATTAATTCATGTACCAACTGCACAACACTCTGCAAATTTCAGTAGTGGCATTTAGTGTTAGTTTCATTCAGTCCACAAGAATAATTCAACTACATCTATCAATCAGTGAAGTAACTAACCCTAGAATAATTAACTATTTGCAAACTCTAAAATTCTGGAATGAGAGGCCATGAAAATTCAGTGACAACAGTAAAGATTCAGTTCTTGCTGTGATCTGATTCAGTTTACTGCATTCATTCAGTTAACTGAATCTTGTTGTGGTCTGATTTAGTTAACTAAATTCATCCAGTTAACTGAATCTTGTTGTGAACCTAGTTGTTAATTGCATTGATTTAGCTAACTTAATCTTGCGGTGATCTGATTCAGTTTACTGAATCTTGTTGTGATTTGATTAAGTCAACAACTAGATTCTGTCAACTTAACACCTAGATTCTGTCAACAACTAGGTTCGGTCACAAACACTAAGATTCAATTAACTAGTTTCAATTAACACCTAGGTTCAGTGACAGGTAGCAAGATTCAGTTAATTGCATAAGTTCACAACAAGATTCAGTTAACAACAAAATTTGCTAGAATTCTAGCAAAACCTTGTTTCCAGATCTGGAACCCTAGAATTCCACAAAAAAATTGGTACTAGAGAGAGGGAGACAACTCACCATGGGTTGGACCAGCACCACTTAACAATAGTTAAACGAATCTTGCTCGAAATGTAGCGACGATGAAAACTCTATAATGGATGAAAGTTGTGGCCGCACAATCTTCCTCCTCAACGCGGTTGCTCCCTACCACGTCGGCCAGCCAAGGTGACTGGCTATGTTCACCGTGCCTTGACCCCCACCACTCCCTCACCAATGGATCAGGAGCCGCCACCGCCGCCATGCATGCGAGAGAGAGAAGAGGGATATAGGGAGAGGAATGGGAGTGATGGATGGGAGTGAGTGATGGGAGTGAGGGCCTTCCCAATTGCTTCAGACAGGAGAGTTAATGGACGTTAGTGGTGCGCCGTCCACCGCTGCCGGCTTGCTCACAATTGGCCGTGTCAAAACATGCTCAAAAAATGGATTAGTGTTTTTTGCCACTATCATTTTTTCGGTGCAGTGCAAAGTGTCACGTTTTGTAAAGTGGTGGGTTTTCGAGAGCTATGACGCTAAAGTGGTGGTTTTATGCATTTTACTCCTAGCCTTCCGACAGCAACATCCACAACATATTCATCTTTTGTTTTAAGATCTCACTTCTTACCCACCCAAGGAGAAATAAGCTCAAAAACACTCGTTTCTCATTATCTCTAACCTATGAAGGATAAAAGAGCACAACAAATCAAGTGTTTGGTTTAATATCACATGGGCTTTTACCTACCAAGGATAAAGCTCATAACCAAGGAAATCTTAGCTATTGAGCAAACAAAGAATCAATGACTTCATGTCACTACCACTACCATGCACCCCAAGTATTCTATAAAACTAGCCTTCCCTAAGCCAAACATGAACAAATTGTTTATCAACTCATTTCCTTATAATGGAATTACAAACTAGGGAATTGAAAGGATAGGTGTAGGCATATGAGGCACCAGGAACTACCGACAATCCACAAATAGCAAGAATCACTACACAACATAGCTCGCGTGCCTTTCCCTCCAACTCTACCACATTGGTTATTTTCCTGCCTGTCACTAACTAGTGATAAGTTGATTAGTTGGATCTAGTTGGTGCATCATTTAGTGACCGCCAGTCAAAGGCAAAAACTAGAAGTGTATCAGTGAAATCTAGATTTGTCGACTTGATGAATGTTAACTATTGCTCTCTCAATGCAGCATGACCATATGGAATCCTACGATAGAGGGAGGTGGTTGTCAAATACATGTAACCCAATTTGAGGTTAGTCTAAATAAATGCATGGTCTTTGGTGGGAAAAAGCACTATAGTCAAATGCAAGATCTACACTTCATCTAAATCTACTCATGTAAGAATCAGTAGATCACCTGCTAAGATTCAACTGTGCCTCTACAGTCTATGGCAACTATACAAGGAAACATAGTGAACGTAGAAGCGACCTCTTCCTTCCTTGTGTCTATCACACGAACAAAACCATAGTGTTTTTCATGCTCATGTTGCAGTCAGCAATACTTAAAGTAACAACTTGTAAACGATCTCTCTCTACTTGATCCAGATTCTGTAAACATGTTATGTTTCATCATAAGAACGTTTAATTAACCACAACACATCGACCAAGCCAACACTAATACTGTGGCAATGCATCACTATATCATACGAGCTTTCTCCTCTTGCTCCTCCATCACCTGGCACCACGTGTGTTAGTTGTTGGGGTGCCATGATATCCCCAATTTGGCATCTCGCATTGCAATTGGTTGTGGATGTGAGCTGCACACTGTGGCTGGCCGACCATGGTAGCTGGTAGGTGTATCAGGATTGAACAACAAAGGGAATGAGACATCTTCCGAGATCCTCTCGAAAGTTGAACAACATTCAGTTAAATTCATAGTATGAACACATTGTTCGATGCATGGTATAATAATTTTCCATGTGTAATATATAGTTAAGAAGACACCCTCGAGGCAAGAAATCTTATGACTTACTTAATGACCGAGAATTAACATGGTGAAAGCATTGTTGATTCGAGTCAAGATGCCGACAACTAGGCAAGTTTGCTTCTACTTACTTGACTCACCTTTCTCGTTGGGACAGAGGGTTAGCCCCTTTATATTGGCTACCCACGTTTGTGTAGAAATTGAAAATAAATACTTTATAATCTTTTTAGGAATATTTCTCAAAGTTATTGTAGTCGAATGGATTTGCCCACCCAAGGTCAAACAAGCTTAGGAAATTTAATTCTTGTTGAAAGTTTCACTGTCTCTAACATATATTGAGATACAAGGACAAAAAAACCATCTTTTTGTAGATCTAATAGGCTCACCTACCCAAGGACAAATAAGGTGAAAAAACATCAATTGTTTAAACTTCTAACCGTCTCTAACCTACAAAGGAGAAAAGAGCACAACAAATCAAGTGTTTGTTTTGGAAGGTCAAGTCCATGTATATCTTCAACATGCGGTAAATTATTTACATCCTTGGGTTTACTAATTTCATAGCTTCTTGCATATCTTCATGACCGAGGAATATAATATCTCACTTATTTGGAGTTGACTTTGGTGGTGGTATGGGAAGTGTCTAATCATCGACATTCTAGTAAGTTAATCGATAATTCCTGAGCTTTCTCTACAACCAGCACAACTATCTAGGTAGTCCTTAGATTCAACAGTTAGTCCATTATAAAAGATATCAAGAATTTCATTCTTTTTGATAGGATGATCTGGCAAAGCATTAAGTAATGTGACAAGCCTCCCCCAAACTTGAGAGAGACTTACTTCTTCAAGTTTCTTAAAATTGTATATATCCTACAAGGCAACTTGTTTCATGTGAGCAGGATAATATTTTTCATTAAAGTAATGGATCATATCCTGGGGACTACATAAACTATCAGGAGCAAGATTATTAAACCACACTTTAGCATCACCCTTTAATGAGAAAGAAAATAAGTATCGAATCTTTTCCGCTTGAGCAAACAGGGTGGCAATATCATTCAATTTAGTCAAGTGTGCAATAACCTTTTCAGACTCATAACCATGAAAAGTAATCCCTTCGTAAAGAAATATAAGAGCGTTTAAATCACTACTTTAGTGATCTAAACGCTCTTATGTTTCTTTATAGAGGGAGTATAAGATTCTACTAAAGTAATAAGTTTAGGATCAATAGATAATTCATAATCCTTATCAATGACAAAAATAGGAAAAGTAACAAACTTAGGATCAAATTTCACCATCTTATTCATAGCTTTCTCCTTAAGCATAGCAATCAAGCCCTCTATACCACTATTAGTATCATAAGCCATAAACCCCCTAGTTATCCCCTCATCAAACACATAATCAAGATTAGGCACATTAGATATTCTTTCTCTAATAGGAGCACTAGGAGTAACAGGAGATTCATAATTTTTAGAAGTTTCCATTTCTTTACCTTTAGCAATATGGGCATCAAGTAAATCACCAAGTGGCATAGTATTATCAAGCAAGCTAGAAGGATCATCACAAGTATCATGAATAAGTGAAGCAATGCCTACTATGTGTGACACATCATAATGTAAAGCATGTGGTGGTGGTGGTGTCACAAGTTGACTCAAAATAAAAGGCGAATCAAGCATTGAGCTAGTTGACAGTTTCTTACCTCCTCTAGTCTTAGAGGGTATGATCTTAGTTTTATAATCTCTAAGGTTCTTCATAGAAAAGATAAATTAAAACAAATAATTGAGTCCCAAGTGAACTTAATAAACAGAGCTATGCTCTCCGGCAACGGCACCAAAACATAGTCTTGATGACCTACAAGTATAGGGGATCACAACAGTCTTCAACGGTATTATTTCACTCAAATTTATTGATTCGACACAAGAATCTATATAAGCCTCAACATTTGAGTTATCAATTCAACCATACATGAGAAATCACATCCTTGCAACAATTTATTATTAGCACAATAATATGATAATAGTGATAGTAGACTAACGGTAACAACATCAGCAATGGTAACAAGTTTGTAGCAAGCAGGGCAATACTAACTTTATCAAAGGCAATAGCAGAAAAGCATAGGCATGAAGTAGCGATGGGATGTTCATATGAGATTCAATATGCAACAGTGACAACCTAGAGCGATAAAAACCTAGAGCATGTATTTCGTATATAGTCATATGTGCTTGCGATAATAACTTGCATACCTTCTTTTTTCCTACCCTCCCGTGGCAGCGGGGTCCTAACGGAAACAAAGGATAATTAGGACGCTCCTTTTAATAGAGAACTGGCATAGAGCATTAACACATAGTTAATACATGAACTCCTCAAAATACAGTCTTCCCCGGAGAGTACCCTAATTATTGTCACCTTGGGATCTACTGTTCAGAACAATAACAGGTGCATACAACTTGCAGATATGATCAAGAACTCACATATATTCATGGTAACATAATAGGTTCAGATCTGAAATCATGACACTCGGTTCCTAGTGACAAGCATTAAGCATATCAAAGTCATAGCAACATCAATCTTAGAACATAGTGGATACTAGGAATCAAGACCTAATAAATTGACACAATTACATAAGAAATCTCATCCAACCCAATCTACTTCCAGTATGCCTACAATGGGATTACTCTTGCATTATTGTGAACATCATGAAATTGTTGATGGAGAAGAGTTAGTGATTACGACGACAACGATTCCCTGTCTTCAGAGCTATAAAAGGACTCCAGATTAGGGATCCTGACGAAGAATAGGAGGTGGCGGAGACTCCATTTTGTAAAACATGATGAAACTTTTTTATCTAATTTTTTCATGAGGAGGTGAATATATAGCATCGGAATTAGGTCAAGAGGATGCTCAGGGGCCCCACATGGATACCTAGCATGGCCTGGGGGGTGCCCGCTATCGTGGAAGTAAGTTTGACAGTAAGAATAGGGGGTACATAGGACGAGGCAAGGTCCTAGCTATGGTGAGGTTGTACACGCAAGTTTATGAGTTTAGGCCCCTCTCGGAGGAGGTAAAAACCCTATGTCTCGGTGCCCTGAGGCTATGTCGACTGGATTATGCATGAATGTTACAAGGGGTGCGAACCCTTGTGCCAGAGGAGGAGGTGGCTTATATAGAGTGCGCCAGGACCCTCGCAGACCTCCATTACACAGGGTTCAATGTGAGTTAAGATAGGGGCGTTACTGGTAACGCCAACCATAAATGATCTTTAAGAATACAGAGTGAACGCCTAACCGTTGCCATCCTGAGGTGACGTTAGATCTTCTGTACTCCGAGTGGTTCTCCATATGGTCGAGTGACTATGTTGTGGTCGAGTGGAATAGGGATATCCGAGTGGAGTCTTCTGTCGAGTGGATTGCACTTCAAGGTGATTCCAGTCGGCACTTCCTATTTGTCCTTGAATGTCTTTTAATTATAGGGAAGTGTCCTTGGGTGGGGTGTCTAGGTCAGGCCTAAGACCCTACCATAGGTACATGTCCTCATCATTAGCCCCCAAATGGATCGAGGTTAAAGTGAAGAAGGGTTGAAATTGGTTCCGACTCAATTCAATGCTTCAGAGGCACTTCATAGAAGTCTGGTAAGCACACTGGTACTTTTAATCTTGCGTCAGTCGGCTTGATTGATTCTGGTAGCTTGAAGTCACCGACTGAATTGTTGTGATAAGCCTTCGAGTGAATTAGGACAAGAAATCTTAGACGCGATTGACTGCCCTGCGGTTTTCGGATTTCACGGGATTCGAAATTTCAGAGAAGCGCCCCGGACGAGGCGCGGCGCAGTAAATAGAATGAATCGGATAGAGACTCCTCGATTTTGGCGCCACCTTTTTCTTCACGTATCGAGCCCACGCCTGTAATGGGATATGATTTGATCTCTGGGGGTCCACCGGTCAGCCACTCGGAACCAGCCTCATAAAAGGCGTCGAGGCCGATGCAAGGTACAGTGCCTTCCAATTGATCCCCTTTCTCTCTTCTTATCCACCTCCTTTCTCTCTGCTCCGAACGCCTCCGCTTTGTCCTCCCAATCTCCACCGCAATGGTGAAGGAGAAGACCGCGGCCCTGGAGCACGCGAAGAAGGCGTCGGCGGCAACAAAGGGCAAGAAGACGGTGAGGGGCTCGTCGTCGCGGTCCGGTCTGCTGCCTGGTTGGATCCAAGGGGACTGGATCCGTTCCACGATCGTGAAGGAGGACTTGGAAAATCTCGCCCACGATGGTTTGATCACTCCTGGGTCCTGGAGGCTGCCCGGGGACGAATTTGAGCCTCAGCCGCGTGATGGTGAGTGTGTTCTCCTCACCACCCATGCCGAGTGCGATTTTTCTTTGCCTTCGCACTCATTTTTTCAAGGATTTCTGGACTTCTTCGGAGCCCAGATTCACCACTTACCTCCCAACACAATTTTGTACCTTGCTGCATTCATTTCCATGTGCGAAAACTTCTTGGGGTACCAGCGGCACTACGGTCTCTTCAAGCATATATTCACTTGTCGTTCTGAGACGGTGAAGAAAGCTAACCCAGGCGACCAAAAAAAGCACGTGATCCAGATGTGTGGGGGGGGGTTAGGGATCCAAATGAGGGGTAGTAGCTGCTTTCCTCCTGTGATCTTTCTTGAGTCAGTTAGAGGGTGGTAGTCGACCTGGTTTTACTGCAAGGACGTTCCGACTCCTGGTCAGTCGACTGGCCTCCCTCCTTTCACTATGGAGAGACTCTGCACCCTCGCTCACTAGTTGTAGCTCCGGAGGAGAGAGAGGAAGTGCAGATGCTGGTTGCGGCCATTGTTGAATTGGTTAAAGGTGGAGGTACGGGGATGGATCTGTTGGAGCTGTACCTTAGTCGACGGTTCCAGCCCCTGCAAGCTAGTGACCAACCCATGTGGATGTATTCGGGCCCAGAGGGCACCGCCCGAACCCACCTGGAGGAGGTTGACGAGGAGACGGTGGCTCAGTGGCTCCGGAGCATTACTGGCAACAAGGACAACCCCAGGGGGTCCAGGAGGATTCTGCCATTCGATGCCAACAATGCTCCAGGAGAGGTCAGGCTCAAATATCCGAGTGTTTTTCCCTTTGTTTTGCGGTTGTTCTTGAATCCGACTCATATATACAACTTGTGTCTTGTAGGTTTTCACCAAGCCGCACTCGATGCCCAACGGAGAGTAGTACCAGGAAGGGATCAATAGTGACAATGAGGGCAGCAACGACCAATACGCCGAAGATAGTGAAGATGAGAGCGAGGACTCGAGCAACAGCAGCGAAGAAGTCGACACACCGCCCCGCTCAGAGTGTCGATCCAAATAGTTGCAAGACCCTGCAGGGGGCGTGGCAAGGCTGCTGCGTCGAGTGCCAAAGTTCCGAAGCGCACTCGAATGTCAACTCCCGAGCCGACAGAAAAGGCTGCAAAGCAAGCCAAAGTTGCCCCTCCCAAGCCTCGGAAGGCCCTGCCAAAGATCAAGGTGACTGTGCCCTTGACTTCAACGTAGGCATTTCTTTCTTGTGTTCTTCTCTGTTATCGTGTACTCATTTGCTTGTTTGACCAAGTGAAATTCAGAACTTTCAGTGTTGCTACTGCGTCTGCGACATCCATGGATATTGACGAGGAGCATGGTGATGCGGAAACTACAGATGCAACCACCTCTCGAGCAGGTATGGTTTCATGACTACGCCTGTGTTCTGTTAATGAATATTTGGGTCGACTGAAATTTCACTGTCGAGTGTTTGCAGCACCAACGAATATTATTCAACTCCCTGATGATGATGATGAGGATGAGCCTCTGAAGAATACTGGGAGGAGAGGTCGAACTTTGAGCAGGAGGGTGCCTGGATCCAGAATGCCTTGCTCGTCGCCTGAGCCTGTGGTCCAGCCACTCAATGATCCAGTACGGGTTGCAGTTTCCTTTACTAATCCTCTGTCGACTGGCCGGCCTTCAGTGTCGACTGCTCAGGCTTCAGAGCCCATTGCACAAGTTCAGGCTCCTACTCCATCGGCCCCGTATACTGAAGGCGTTTATGGCATCTGCAACGGCAAACCGTAAATTTTCTCCTGCCTCCGTCAACGGATAGGAGGATAGTCCGCGGACACCGACGCGAAAGACCATCATCCATCTGTATCCGCATACGTTTCAAACTCTTCTTCAACAAATCAGATGAAATTTGTGTAAACAAGGCCATATTTCATATAAACATGCCGAATTTCATACAAACACGACGGATTTTCATTACATTTAGAAAAAAATGACCGACCCTAAACCTATACTATGGCGGCGGCGCCTGGCGTCCAAGCCCTTGTCATCCTCCATCAGCTATCTCCATGAGCACCTACGATAAGACTGATTAAGTGAAGGTGCGGTCTTCGGCAAGAAAGAGTAGAACACAGAAGACAGACCATCTCACATGGGACACAAAGGCATTGCTACCTCCCGTGACCTACTCATCCTCAGAGGAGTCTGGGACCTGTTCCGTCACCACACGAGGTCCGCAATGGAAATGATGACGCCGACACTGTCGTCGTCCCGCTGGGCCGCGTTATGGTTCGTCGGCGGAGCGTAGGAGGCGCGCTGTCGTTGTTCTCCTCCACGATTGCATGCAACTGTGCCTTCGCAGCAGTCGCTTCCTGGCGAGCGGCAGTTTCAATGCGGACAACATCGTAGATGGCACGCTGCTTCGGCAAAAATTTCGGGTTTGCTGCGACCATGGCCGCCACGGGCTCCTCACTCGCCCTCTCACCATAGATCTGCTCCTCTGCCAGCCGGTGCTGCTATAGGAGGAACTAGTCACAATGTAATCTAGGGAGGAAAACTTAGATAAAGTTGTTTCAAAACGGATCAGAAAATTTATAAGAGTTTTTTAACATTCACATGGCAAAAGGTTTAATAGTAACATGGCATATATGTTACCGCTACCCGGGTGCCCCCTGGACCCTGATGCAGACTCCGAAAGGTCGGCCCCCCCTGATCAAGTTGACGAATGCGATATCCATGGAATGGAAAATAGGGTTTGGGCTCCCCCCAACAAGGAAGGAGGTGCATCAGAGTTGATGTGGGCATGAGGTGTCCCAAGTTATTTGTAGCTGGTCTTTGTGTTGAGTTCCATCTCAGTTATCACGATCTTGCAGGCGATAGTTGTTTGCGCAGGTCGCGGTGGTGTCTGTGTTGTACTGTACGGTACTGCTGCTTCTTTGTTTACAAGCATTGGTTTGTTGTACCAGTTACATAATAATAATGAATGTTGCTATGCAACAGCAGAAAGCTATGCAGTTTTATTTATTTCCAGTGTGGTTGTCATTGCAGTTTACATTATACTTCCAATTTTTACAGTTTACATCCACCAGACTTCGGCAACAAGCACCCGGAGAAGAGGGTGCAGCAGCAGGTCACGGTGCCGCTGGCCTGAACATTTAAAGTTCTCTCTATCTCTAGCCTACCGAGGAGAACCATCCGTAACAAATTTCATCTTTTGTTTTAAGATCTCACATGCTCTTACCTACCCCAAGGACAAACAAGCTTGAAAAATCCATCGTTTTGTTTAAAGTTCTCATTGTCTCTAACTTATAAAGGAGAAAAGAGCACAACAAATCAAGCATTTGTTTTAATATCTCATAGGCTTTTACCTACCAAGGAACAAGATCATAACCAAGGAAATCTTAGCTATTGAACAAACAAGGAACTAGTGACTTCATGTCACTACCAATCTATATAGTAAATGTTACTATACCTTCCATCGGTGTATTGCCGCATGTATTTTCTTTCATAATTCATTTTAGAGTTTCATACACTCTAGCCCTTTGCACAAGGTATCTTGCAAGAAGGTTGTTCATAAGAGAACTTTTTGTTCAGTATTATGAATAAACATAAGGGCCATACTTTCATTGTGAATGAAATGAATGTTATGAATAATGATATTAATATATTACCTCCGTGTTTACTTTCATAATTCATTTTAGAGTTTCTTACACTCTAGCCCATTGCACAATGTTTATTGCAAAACGGTTATTGATAAAAGAACAATTGTTGTTCAGTATTATGAATAACATGAAGGGCCATGCGTCCATCCAAGATGGGATGTATGTTATGAATATTGATGGTAAAATGATACATCCATAACGCTGATGCTAAATGTCACAAGACTATGAGAATACCACACATGTGTGGCACTGCATTTGGTCACATTGGAGAAACCCACATGAAAAAAATTCCATTATGATGGATTTTGAAGTCGTTTGATTCTGAATCATCTGACACTTGCAACTTTCCTCTGAAAAGTGAAGTGACTGAAATACCGTTCATAGGCCATAAGGAACGAGCAACAAACTTATTGGTGATCATACATTTTGATGTGTGTAGTTCAATAAATGTTGTTGCAAGTGGTGGATTTATTTATCTTCAGAAATGACTCAAGTAGATATATGGATATTTACTTGATGAGACATAAGTCTGGATCTTTTGAAACCATTCGAAAGGTTTTCAAAAATGAAGTAGAAGTTTTAGTAACAAGAAAATTATGTTTCTGCAATTTCATTGCACAAAGGGATATTTGAGTTACATGTTTAGCGAATGTCTGATGAGTTGTGAAAGGGGTTTCATAACTTGCACCTCCCGGAACACCACTGCAAGTGGATAGTCCGTGGAGATGTAATCTAACCATTTATGACATGGTAAGGTCAAAGATGACATAAATAAATTTGCCATTATCCCTTTTAAAATGATGCTTTAGAGACTGCGGCTTTTACACTGAAAAGAGCTACATCGGGTCTATTGAAATGAAGCCATGGTATGGTACGCCCAACCATGTTATATCTTTTCTTAACGTTTGGAATATGGGGCTTGTGTAAAAGGTTACAAACCTATTCCAAATCAGACAAGTGCTACTTTGTAGGTTATACCAAAATGTTGGGTATTCCTCCCTCACTATACTGAGGCAAATAGTTTTGCCGCGAAACGGTGTGCTTTTAAAGAGAATGGTTCTTTTAAAAAGGTGAGTGGGAGAATAGTGCAACTCGACGAGATAAACAGTATCTTTGTCATCAGATCAAAGGAAAGAGACCTTGGAAGTAATTCTAGAGTTTCCTATTGCGACTAATACGGAAGTCTCTACAATAAAATGTATGAACTTCGGTCGAACTTGCAGCTGAACCACGTAAGCAAGGCTCGTGCAAACCTCTCAGGTGCACAAACGAGATATTGTTGTTAGACAACATTATACCTACGATACACAAGGAGGCGTTGATGGGCCCTGTCGGTGTCAAAACCAGCGGATCTCGGGTAGGGGGTCCCGAACTATGCGTCTAGGCGGATGGTAACAGGAGACAAGGGGCACGATGTTTTACCCAGGTTCGGGCCCTCTTGATGGAGGTAAAACCCTACGTCCTACTTGATTGATATTGATGATGTGGGAATTACAAGAGTAGATCTACCACGAGATCAAGGAGGCTAAACCCTAGAAGCTAACCTATGGTATGATTGTGGTTATTGTTGTTGTCCTACGGACTAAAACCATCTGGTTTATATAGACACCAGAGAGGGCTAGGGTTACACAGAGTCGGTTACAATGGTAGGAGATCTACATATCCGTATCGCCAAGCTTGCCTTCCACGCCAAGGAAAGTCCCATCCGGACACGGGACGAAGTCTTCAATCTTGTATCTTCATAGTCTTGGAGTCCGGCTGATGATGATAGTTCGGCTATCCGGACACCCCCTAGTCCAGGACTCCCTCAGTAGCCCCCGAACCAGGCTTCAGCGACGACGAGTCCGGCGCGTATATTGTCTTCGGCGTTGCAAGGCGGGTTCTCCTTCAAACTTCATGTTCCCGTCGAATAGTGTCCGGCTTCCTTATAAATGTTGCGCTCCTTGGCTTCTACGCCCAATAATGGCCCTCTTCCACGTGTCGTATGAATGTGAAAAGCTAGGGCATTTTTACATTTTACCCCCTAGCCGTGCGAACGAGCCGCCTATAAGAGAGGCGAGGATCTAGATCCAACTCACACCATCCTCCTTCCGCAAGTACTTATCGAAGCGCCTCTGACAAAAATCCATTCTATCATGGATAGTCGACGCGGCTCCTCCTCTTGCGCTCCCAGCCCTCAGCCAGGAGATTGGGGGAGATGCTCAGTTCCACACAGCGAGCTAGTGGCGCTCCAAACCGAGGGATATCTTCCCCCAGCCTTCATGGTTCCGGTTTGAGTCGGACTGGCCACCTTCAGGGGTGGAAAGCAGGTGGAGAGCGTCCCCAACCCTTCCAAAGGAGAGCGGGTATGCTTTGTCCCTTATCTAATAAAGGGACTCGGATTTCCCATACATCCGTTTCTCCGGGGGCTCCTGGAGTTCTACGGACTCCAGCTTCACCACCTTACACCTGTCTCCATTTTGCACATCGCGGGCTTTGGAGCTCTTTGCAAGCTGTTCTTGGGCATCGAGCCCCATTTTGTGCTATGGAAGAGATTGTTTTGCCTCGTACCCCGTTCTCACGAGGGGTCGATATATCAAGTGGGCGGAGCTGACATATGGCGCATCGCCGGGACCGAATATCCATCCGACACCCCGAAGAAGGCGTCCTAAGACTGGCCTTCGGAATGGTTCTACATGGAGGACGCCCCTCTGCCGGATCCAGTTCGGATCGGCCTCCCGGAGTTCAGCAATGCTCCCTCGAAGAAACGCCTGAGTTGGCGCCCGCGGAGCCCTCAACGGGAGGATGATGGGAGCGTCCATTATCTGATGGGCCAGATTAGGTTACTGGCCCACTCCGGATTGACCATGATTGGAATCATGGCCACGTGCATTATGCGAGGGGTGCAGCCGCTCCAATATAGGGGCCACCCTATGTGGGATTTCAACGGGGAAGATGACGCCACCCGTCATGGCCGCCGAGGGCCGGGCTCGGCCGCCGATCTGGTAAAGATCCTGTCCGACTTGTATAAGGGGGAGGAGGAGGACCCCCTCCGCACGAGTCCATTGAATGGATTCTCCATGAATAACCCTCGGAGCTGGGTAAGCGGACGTTTATCTATCCGATCCATATTTCCAAAGTCAAGTATCTTACTTTGTGATTTTGACGCAGGAGCTGCGCCGGGACGTGGAGGGCATACAAAGCCTAACTCCACAGCCCGAGGATCCGGAACGATCCCTTGATCCGGCCTCCGAAGAGGATCCGGACATAAAGGTGGAGCTGATTGACGGGGTGTTCCACCAACTTAGCATGGACAATGCTCTAGTCGCCATTACGGCTGACTACCCCGGTTTATTTCCGGCCTCCCAGGTGACTACGACAAAGGTCTTGACACCATCATTTGATCCATGCTCATTTCTGACCATCCTATACTGATGGTGCATCGCAGGAGGCGCCTTTAAGGTGTGAAGCCGAACCCGCGGCGGCTGACCAGCAAGGGTCAGTTCGGCCCAGCAGGCGGAAGAGGAGTGCGACGCGAATAGAAACGTCGCCACAACGGTACGGCGCACCGCTGTTTTTAAGGGAAGGATCCCTAGGAGGTATATTAATGCTCATAACTTTTCCAGGAGAAAGAGCGCTCGCCGGACAGTGTCCGGAGAGGTTGCCAATCAAGCCTCCGCCAACCATGCTCCAACGCGTGGTCCGAAAGGGGAGGCGAACACAAGGCATGAGCCGGATGCTCCTCCAACGGAGGATGCCGATAGGCTATCCGCCACCCGGTCTGAGGTGGAGAGTGCCATGAATCACAGGCGTCGCCGGACAGTTCTTCGTGACGCGTGTTTCTCCCCGGAGGCGTTGAATGCCTTTGATGCAGGAGACGCGCACCTCCATGCCGCTCAAGATGGTTAAACCAGAGCCACGAAGCAGTATGTGAAGGACATACGGGTAAGTAATTTTAATAGTTATATATGCCAGTAGCCCCCGAGACTTAAAATAGTTAAAATAACTGATTTAAGGATCATTTATTATGCAGGATCTTACGGAGAAGAATACCCACCTGTCCCAGGAGCTTCAAGAGTGCAAGGCCCAACTTGAGGCCGCACTGGCCGCCACAGGGGGATCCACAGAGACCCCCGCTGGTAATACATACTTCGAAAAGATAAGTAGTGAACAAAGTGCGGCGTGTGCGTAAATCTGACAATAATATTGCAGAGGGCGCCGGACTAGATCCGGACAAGCAACAGCTACTGCGTCAGCTGAAGGCCGGCGAGAGGGTGCTTATGAAGGTGCAGCAGGAGAGGAACAAGCTCCAAGATGCCCACACCCAGCTAGGAGAAGAGCTGAAAGATGTTCGGGCCCAGCTGTCTGGCTCCGTGAAGGAGAATCAGCGGCTTCATCGCGGCATTTATAGTAAGTGCTTGAGCAAATTCCTTTGAAAAGAAGAATTTGGCGAGGAAGTCGATTGACAGAAATGTGTCTTTAGGTGTGCTCACAGGTCGCCCTGCGGAGGGAATGCCCGGTTCAACGGGTGACCAACTCCCCGAGCTGATGCAACTGCACGAACGTGTTCGGCAAGCGATAAGTGGCGTCGCTCAGGCCTTATGGCCGTCTATCTCCCTACCCGAAAGCCTTGAAGGGCTTGCCGAGAAGCTTCAGGGAGCACGGCAGCGCTTTCGTCTGTGGAAGATATCGGCCTGCCGTCAAGGCGCCAGGGAGGCCTAGGCCATGGTGAAGACGTGGTACAAGAAGGCGGATCCGAACCACATGGCCGAGGTCGGGCCTGTGGGGCCCGATGGGAAGGAGATCCCTGTGAGCTTGATGTATGGCCAAGTAGAGTTGACCGCTAAGTATTCCCAACAGGACTGTAAATTAGACAGCCTGCTAGACGGGATCGAAGAGGAGTACAATCAGTCAATTTGACAATGTATTTTAAAATGACATGTAAAATGCCTTCTAGCCGGATTGTAGATCGTTTGTCTTTGCCGACCTTTTCGCTTCAACCTCGGGACCCTAGAGTCCGGAGTGTGTCCGAATACCTTCTCAGTTATGAAAAACCGGGGCATGCATGGAGACCAGGCATAGGGGTCATTAGTGCTTTATCAGACAAGTGCCCAACTAGTTATGTTATATTACATGGTTAGTAAGAAACATCTTCCAGGGAGAATAGTTCCATTAGGGGTTCCTTTCCCTGGGAGGCATGCCCTAAAGTGCATGCCCACACTGCGAAAAGAGCAGAAAAAGCATCTGGGGGCAGATAAGTTAAATAAGCAATAAATCATCTTTCAAGTCACCGACCGAATATTATCTTAAGAACGCTAGCTTTTGGCTTCACCCAGTCTGAGGTACACATCCGGCTGACCCGACAGTAACAATCGCAGAGGTGCTCCCTTTACCTCCTAGCCGAATAATCGGGAACGTAGGGGTAAGCACAGGAGCCAGGCAACCCAGCTTGGCCAAAACTTAAGTCATATCGATGCATATAATGGTGAATAAAAGGTACATGCGGAAGTATGACACATGTGTTGGGCATGAAGCCCGTATAAATAAGCTTCTGTTAAAGAAGCCCCCAGGTATAATGAGTGCTAGGAGCACATCAAGTGTATGCGAACAATGCGCAAATCAGCCTATCAAAGGCATTGAAAAAAAAGTGGGAAGAAGGAGGGGGACAAGAGACAATGAAAGTGTAAAAGGTGGACGGAGGAGGGAGACAAACTCTGAGTCCAACGTTAGGCGTAGAATCTTCGGAGACGGGCTGCGTTCCATGGGTTCGGCTCGAGTCGGTTGTCAGATGCGTTACGTAGACGGTATGCTCCGCCGGTCAGGACTTGGTCGATGATGAAGGGACCTTCCCACTTGGGCTTAAGTTTGTCCTTTTTCTTGTCCAGCACGCGTAGAACAAGTTCGCCAACATTGTAAGTTTTGGCCCGTACTTCTCTGCTTTGATATCTTCGAGCCTGCTGCTGATAGAATGCGGAACGAGCTTTTGCCACGTCCCGCTCCTCCTCTAAGGCGTCCAAACTGTCCTGCCGATCCAACTCGGCTTCTCTTTCTTCGTACATGCGCACGTGAGGTGAGTCATGAATTATATCGCAGGGCAGAACTGCCTCTGCGCCGTACACCATAAAAAATGGTGCGAATCCGGTAGTGCGGTTTGGCGTGGTCCGCAGCCTCCAGAGTACGGAGTCGAGCTCCTCTACCCAGTGCGTGTTAGATTCCTTGAGGGACCGCACTAGTCTGGGTTTGATGCCGCTCATGATTAGACCATTTGCTCGCTCGACTTGACCATTAGTTTGGGGGTGATAGACTGAAGCGTAGTCGAGCTTGATGCCCATATTTTTGCACCAGAGTTTAACCTCGTCGACCGTGAAGTTCGTGCCGTTATCAGTGATGATGCTGTGGGGGACACCATAACGGTGTACTACCCCGGATATGAAGTCTATCACGGGTCCGGATT
Source organism: Triticum aestivum (assembly GCF_018294505.1). Classification (NCBI taxonomy): domain Eukaryota; kingdom Viridiplantae; phylum Streptophyta; class Magnoliopsida; order Poales; family Poaceae; genus Triticum; species Triticum aestivum. Next base: position 653,469,387 of record NC_057795.1, on the reverse strand, counting down.
CGGCCGTTTTAACTGGCTTGGCCTCTATCCATTTGGTGAATTTGTCTACCATGACCAATAGGTATTTTTGCTTGTAGGTTCCCCCTTTAAGGGGTCTAACCATATCAAGCCCACAGACCGCGAACGGCCAGGTGATGGGTATAGTTTTGAGGGCGGTGGGTGGCATGTGGCTTTGATTAGCAAAGAGCTGGCAACCGACGCATCGTTGGACTAAGTCCTGAGCATCTGCCCAGGCAGTTGGCCAATAAAATCCTGTATGGAAGGCCTTGACTATAAGGGCTCGGGCTGCGGCGTGGTGCCCACCGAGTCCGGCGTGAATTTCAGCCAGGAGATTTCGCCCTTCCTCTTCGGAGATACACCTTTGAAGGACTCCGGTTGTGCTTTTCTTATAAAGTTCTCCCTCATGGACCTTGTAGGCTTTAGATCGCCGAACTATGCAGCGGGCCTCATTTTGGTCTTCGGGGAGTTCCTTCCTAGTTAAGTAGGCTAGGAATGGTTCCGTCCACGGGGCGATTACTGCCATTATTTCGTGGGCTGAGGGTGTTATTTCATTGGCTAAGCCACCGATTGTGTCAGAATGTTCCGTGTTGGGTGGCGCGGTTGGTTCCGGGTTGCTATTTCCGGACTCCTCTTCCCATAGTACGGATGGCTTATAGAGCCGCTCCAGGAAGATGTTTGGAGGGACGACATCGCGTTTTGCGCCGATGCGTGCCAGCATGTCGGCTGCCTGGTTGTCGTCCCAGGCTACGTGGTGGAATTTGAGTCCTTCGAACCGAGCTGACATTTTTAAGACGGCGTTATGGTAGGCTGCCATTTTCGGATCCTTGGCGTCAAAGTCTCCATTTACCTGGGATATTGCGAGGTTTGAATCCCCGCGGACCTCTAGGCGTTTAATGCCCATGGAGATGGCCATCCGGAGACCATGTAGAAGGGCCTCGTATTCGGCTGCGTTGTTGGAGTCCGTGTACATTATTTGAAGTACGTATTGGACTGTATCTCCGGTTGGGGACGTCAAGACGACGCCAGCCTCCAAGCCGGCCAACATTTTAGAGCCATCGAAGTGCATAATCCAATTGGAGTATGCGCCGTACTCTTTAGGGAGTTCGGCTTCAGTCCATTCGGCGACGAAGTCAGCCAAAACTTGCGACTTTATAGCTCACCGCGGTTTGTAGGTTATATCGAATGGTAAAAGCTCAATGGCCCATTTTGCAATCCTGCCCGTCGCGTCACGATTGTTTATGATGTCGTTGAGAGGTACTTCGGAGGCCACTGTTATCGAACACTCTTGAAAGTAGTGTCGCAGCTTCCGGGATGCCATGAACACCGCGTACGCTATCTTTTGATAATGTGGGTATCGGGACTTACATGGAGTTAGGACAGTGGATACGTAGTACACTGGTTTTTTAAGAGGGAATTTGTGCCCTTCTGTTTCTCGTTCGACGACGAGCATCACGCTTACAACTTGATGTGTTGCCGCGATATATAACAACATTGGTTCGCCCAAGTTGGGCGCGGCCAGGACCTGATTTGTTGCCAGTATGGCCTTTATGTCTTCGAGTCTGGCTGTGGCAGCATCCGTCCATTCGAAGTGTTCGGTGCGCCTGAGGAGGCGGTAGAGGGGCAATGCCTTTTCTCCCAAACGGGAGATGAAGCGGCTTAGGGATGCCACGCATCCAGTCAATTTTCGTATTCGTTTAAGGTCTTTTGGGATGTCCAATTGTGACAGAGCTCGGATCTTGGCTGGGTTTGCTTCAATTCCTCTACCGGATACAATGAAGCCCAAGAGCTTTCCGGCTGGTACGCCGAAAACGCATTTTTCCGGGTTAAGCTTAATGTCATATGCTCGGAGGTTGTCGAATGTGAGCCTCAAATCGTCTATTAGAGTTTCGACATGTTTGGTTTTGACGACCACATCGTCTATGTATGCCTCCACTGTTTTGCCGATCTGGGTAGCCAGACATGTCTGAATGATGCGCTGATATGTTGCGCCGGCGTTTTTAAGTCTGAAGGGCATTGTGTTGAAGCAGAATGGTCCATATGGAGTAATGAATGCCGTTGTGGCCTGGTCTGTTTCCGCCATCTTGATTTGATGGTATCCGGAGTATGCGTCGAGGAAACACAATGAATCGTGCCCCGCGGTAGCATCGATGATTTGGTCGATGCGGGGGAGAGGGAAAGGATCCTTTGGACATGCCTTATTAAGGTCTTTAAAATCCACACAAAGGCGCCAGGATTTGTCCTTTTTTGGTACCATTACCAGGTTTGCTAGCCAGTCCGGATGTTTTATATCTCTGATGAATCCGGCTTCCAATAGTTTGGCTAGCTCCTCTCCCATTGCCTGTCTTTTGGGTTCGGAAAATCATCGAATAGCCTGTTTGACTGGCTTGAATCCTTTTAGGATATTTAGGCTGTGCTCTGCCAGCCTGCGTGGGATTCCTGGCATATCTGAAGGGTGCCAGGCAAAAGTGTCCCAATTTACCCGAAGGAATTCGTAGTGCGGCTTCTACATCAGGGTTTAATTGTGCCCCAATGGAGGCCGTCTTTGTGGGGTCCGTAGGATGGACCTGGAATTTGACTATTTCATCTGCTGAATTGAAAGACGTGGACTTAGATCTCTTGTCGAGTATCACATCGTCCCTATTCACCGTGGAGCGTAGTGCCGTGAGTTCTTCTGCCGCTACTGCTTCGGATAGTGCCTCTAGGGCTAGTGCGGCTGTCTTGTTTTCGGTGCGGAGTGCTATGTCCGGATCACTGATCAGAGTGATGATTCCATTGGGCCCGGGCATTTTGAGCTTCATGTACCCGTAATGGGGTATGGCTTGGAAAATTGTGAATGCCTCTCGTCCTAATAGAGCGTGATATCCGCTGCTGAACGGGGCCACTTGGAACGTGACTTCCTCGGACCTGTAGTTGTCTGGTGAGCCGAACACCACATCTAGTGTGATTTTTCCTGTGCAGCATACTTCTCGACTAGGGATTATTCATCTAAAGGTTGTGCTGCTTCGCTCAATGCGGCTCCAGTCTATTTCCATTTTTTGGAGAGTTTCCTCGTAGATGAGGTTTAATCCACTGCCGCCATCCATGAGTACCTTGGTCAGACGAAAGCCGTCCACTATGGGACTGAGGACCAATGCGGCTGGTGCTCGGGCTGTTCGGAATTTAGGTTCGTCGCTGGCATTGAAGGTGATAGCCGTGTCGCTCCATGGATTTATTGTTGCTACTTGGTTCGTTTCCGCATATTATTCGATGCGAAAGTCTCAAAGACTATTGATACCGTACTGGTGCTGTTGGGCTGGTTGTCCGGGGCTAGAAGCCCTTCGCCACTTTTGGCCACCTACCGTAGTATCCAACATGCCCGAAGGCTATGTGTTGGAGTGGCGCCTTCTGCATTACGGATTTTACAGGGTCCGCTGAGCCATTCTTCCAGTACGGTTCCGTACCCTTTGGGGGGGTTTTGCTTTTTGGTTTTTGACCCATGTGCTTTAGCGTTGTGCACCCTTTTATTCCGGACTAAGGTTGTGTTCAGGGCCGGATTGTCCCAAAATCTAGTTTCGGTTTTCCAGGCACTCTCCATCGCACAGTATTTTCGTACTATGGTCGCCAGGTCGGCGAAGCGCGTGACCTCGCGACGACTTATGGCGTTCATGATTCCCTTGTCCGTGCAATTATTGCAGAAAATAGAGATTGCGCTTTCCTCATGGCAGTCCTTTATCCTGTCTATAACCAGGAGGAATCTGGCCGAGTAATGATGTACTGTTTCATCGGGATCTTGCCGTATTTGAGATAGATCGCTTGTGTTTGGGTGGGTGGGTGGAACTAAATTCGGAGCCCCACCCGAGGAATTTCCGGATTTGGAAGCTTGGATTGCTGGAGGTCGTCCAACGAATCTAGTCCGCTGCCTGACTTTAGGTTCAGTACTCGATTGACGTCCGTCCCTCCGCAGGAATCCAGCATGGAGGGATCGGGGATCCGGACATAACTGGTTCTTAACATGGGGGAAGAGTCGCCACGTTGTTCTTCTACCACAGCCACATGGTGGGTAGCCTGGGGAGAGTTAATTTCTCTCAGATCGGTTTTAAGCCCAATCTGATCGTAGTCTGTAGCGACTCCCAGGGCGGCGATGCGATCCAAGAGCTCGTTTACGGAAGAGAGCTCCATCGGATCCAGCTGCTCGGCGAATTCCGAGTTGATGCGAAGATTGCTTTTGATGACCCGAGAGGTCATCGTCGAAGCGGTGGCCGGACAGGCAGTCATAAGAAAACCACCCAGCCGATAGCTTGACCGGCGGCCAAAGCTCCTTTGGCAATGGTACCGTCTTTAAAGACGGGAAGAGGCATCCTTCCTGATTGCGACGGCACAGAGGAACTCTCAATGAAAGCACCAATGTCGGTGTCAAAACCGGCGGATCTCGGGTAGGGGGTCCCGAACTGTGCGTCTAGGCGGATGGTAACTGGAGACAAGGGGCACGATGTTTTACCCAGGTTCGGGCCCTCTTGATGGAGGTAAAACCCTACGTCCTGCTTGATTGATATTGATGATGTGGGAATTACAAGAGTAGATCTACCACGAGATCAAGGAGGCTAAACCCTAGAAGCTAGCCTATGGTATGATTGTTGTTATTGTTGTTGTCCTACGGACTAAAACCATCCGGTTTATATAGACACCGGAGAGGGCTAGGGTTACACAGAGTCGGTTACAATGGTAGGAGATCTACATATCCGTATCGCCAAGCTTGCCTTCCACGCCAAGGAAAGTCCCATCCGGACACGAGACGAAGTCTTCAATCTTGTATCTTCATAGTCTTGGAGTCCGGCTGATGATGATAGTTCGGCTATCCGGACACCCCATAGTCCAGGACTCCCTCAGGCCCTGACTCCGGAATTGGCTAAATGCCAATACAACCCGAGTTAGTTTCCATATAAGTGATTCAAGATTAAAACCTTGATACACCTTTCGGAAGACTTAGAGTCTAACGAATAATTATGGAACTTAAAACTGATACGGATAAAAATGTTTTATCCATAAAGCTCAACTTGTTGAAATAACAAGTTCAAGAGTTGACTATGATGAGGTTGTTTTCATCGTAGCGATGCTTAAAGTTGGTTCGGGTTGAACTAGAAATTAATACATATTTCAATCATGAGATATGAAACATGGATGACAATAGGATTTCCATCTGACAGAAATGAAACCAAGGACTTGCATGTGTTACAGTCCAAGGCATTTTTTCTATCCAGAGGATGCTAGTAAGGGTGCAAACTTCAGAGTTCCAGCGTTGGACAGAAGAGAGCAAAATGGAGTTGGAATCTTCGTGCTTTGATGAAATGGTCAAATGGGTTTGACTTCATCAATGGGTAACGAAGATGCTTGTAATTCAAGAAAGTAAGTGGGAGCGTAATAATATTTCTAAAAACCTTGTGTGCTTGACACATTGTTAATTGGAAATAAATTTCTTGACACGAATTAGGACTTCATTTGGAAATAGTTTTTTGATGAAGTGCTTAGGCTAAATAGCCTCAATATTAGGCATAATGATCTATGGAGATAGATTTACCTAATAGGGCTAAGCAATAAATACATATTGACAAGATGCTAAAACCGTTTAGCACTAAGAATGACAAGGAGTGTTTCTTGCTGAAGTCACATGGAAAGAGTTTTTGCAAGAATCAGTGTCCCAAAACACTGATGAGCAAAATACATGATGCAGATTCCACACACTTTTGTGTTTGGACTAATCATGTATTCCATGGTATGTAAAACAAACCAGATATGTCCGATACTCCCAAGGTGTTGCGAGTATGGATACTCAAGTGATCAAAGTACTGATCGTGGGACAACAGTGAAAGATGTCATTGAGTACCAGAGTAAGTACTCATGATATGTTTTCTCGCAAGCGGAGATCATGAAGAGTTCGTTGTAAAATGTTACATCGATACAGTCTTCATCTTTTCTCCATCCGATTTTCGATTTAATTTAAGGGTTTTGTGTAATACACAATATGGTGGCACTGTAGTTGGAAATTGTTTCCAACGGATACTGTGGCGAATTCTATAACAAATGACTAAGTATGTTGATGCTTTAAAAGCGACAAACAAGATGTTGAATCATATAGTTCATTCATGAACTTAGTATGGTTCCAAGATGGCTTTTGTCAATGGGACACTATTGCAGGTAGTTTCTCCATAACTCAGTCTGAGGAATCCAGGTTCGACCTGTGATTCACATACATAAAAGCGAAGTCCACACAAAATATGAATTTTGTGAAAGCGTGAAAACATGAGGATATGCAAAGATACACATGGAGCTGAAGTCGTCAGATCCGATGGACATCAGGCTATACCACATGCGAAGCATTTTTTACACCGGTATGCCATAGGTGTAAAGTGCATTAGCATTAACTAGATTATTGACTCTAGTGCAAGTGGGATTCTGTAGGAGATATTCCCTAGAGGCAATAATAAATGCTATTACTTATCTTCGTGTTCATAATTATGTTCATGTTCCATGCTATAACTGCTATGGTTCTCGAGTCTGCAATAACACGAGGCTCGGAGGAAGACTCACTACTAGGAAAAGGGCTATAGATAATATGGACACTAATGGTGCACCATGTATGTGGTGCGCCATTGCTATATAGCAATAGCGCACCACTTACAGGTGCGCCATTAGTAATACACCTAGTGTGTGGTGCGCCATTAGTAGTTTTAAAAAAAATAAATTTTTTTTGTTACTAATGGCGCACCATGGGATAGTGCGCCATTACTAGTTGACATAGTAATGGTGCACCACACCCACCGTGCGCCATTAGTAGTTTTGAAAAAAACAAAAAAAAAATTTGTTTGTAATGTCGCACCAATGGACAGTGCGCCATTACTAGTTTTAACTAGTAATGTCGCACTATCCACTGGTGCGCCATTGCTAAGTTTTTTCAAAAAAAAATCATTTTTTTTCAAAACTAGTAATGGCGCACCGTGGGGGTGTGGTGCGCCATTACTAGTTTAACTAGTAAAACTAGTAATGGCGCATCACTCCCGCGGTACGCCATTATTAACTTGGCCCAAAAATTCCACCGAATGCACCCCCTCGTGGACCGCCTTTTCAATTTTTTAAAAAATAAAAGAAAATGATGGAAATGTCAAAAAATAAAAGAAAATAAGTTTTCCATGCGATATATGGTCTACTTGTTGGGAAAATTTACAAATATGAATTACGACTTTATTTGCAAAATCTCTGTGGAATTTGTAAAATGGGCATAACTTTTGCATACGACCTCGGATTAAAAAGTTGTTTATATGAAAAATCATCTACTAGAAAAGTTACATCCAAATTTAACTGGGGAACCCTGTTAAACATTTTCAAAAACCTAACAGAAAAAAAGTTACAGGGCTTTTAAGATCTGGAGGCAAAAAAAATTCAAACTTACTAGTGGCGCACCGTTTGCCAGGTGCGCCACTAGTAACAAAAAAAATTTAGTTTCGAATTTTTTTTTTGGGATTTTTTTTTCAAAGTATGATACATAATATGAACGGAAGTTTGAATAATTTTTCAAAATTTCATCACACTCATGAACATGAACAAAGTCCTAAACATCAACAAGGTTTAATAGGATTGATATGCTAGATATATCAACAAGTGCCTGTGAAGTGAGCTGGTGCTAGGGGTGGATAGAACTTTGAAGTTAAGCGTGCTTGGGCTGGAGTAGTGTGAGGATGGGTGACCTTTTGGGAAGTTTGACTATGGAGTGTGATTTGACCCGAGATTAAGCCATAGTGACCCGAGATTAAGAAAAAAACAAAAAAAAATAAAAAAAAATTGAACGCACTCCTATGTGGTTCGCCATTACTAAGTGAGATAGTAATGGCGCACCTCTAGGCATACTAATGGTACACCAGTAGTGCGCCATTAGTAGGCAAAACTGGTGCGCCATTAGTAGGACTTTTCCTAGTAGTGACTCATATGCACGTGTGGAATTATAAACGACAAGAAGTATTCCTAATCTGGCCACTAAGACTAGCTCAAGTGTTGCATGATGATTCTGTTTTCCTGGTCATGGGCATGTCTATGCCAGCAACTTTGAGGGCAAAATGTTAAGAGAACATTTGTGTTGAATCGACCCAGATTGATGTTATGCTATGAGATTCATTCGTCACAAGTTTATGGTAGATAAGACAGAGATGGTTAATGTTTGCATAATTCCTTAGACCATGAGAGTATCGAGTTTCTTCATACTTGCTTCATGAACTTTGGGGTTTGTTAAACATCATCCGTAAATGGGTGGCTATTACGGCGGCTTACGGGTTCATGGAAAAGTGTGTCAAGTAACTTGATAGCTCAAGATTGGGATTTGCTCCTCCGATGATGGAGAGATATTGTCGGGCCCTCTCGGTGTTACGATATCCATAATCGTCTGGCTAGACACAGTGTGATTTGATCACAGGGATTCCCGAACACGGAAACGAGAAAAGAGAACAATACCGGTAACGAGGTAACTAGCATAGTGGACAAGTTGTTGATCCACGGGAATGCCAACATGTCTCACCTTGGGTATTTGTAACATATCACGAAGCAACAGGAATAGCACACGACAACTGGAGGTTCACTCGAATATTAATTTGTGTGGGTATAGGGGTCAATATGGGTGTCCACGGCTCTGATGTTGATCATTGATCGGAAGGGGTTCCGAGTCATGTCTATACTTCACCGAACCTATTGGGTCACACGCTTAAGGGTCATCTATCTGCTGAATACTAGACATGGAGTCTGAGAGAAAATCACCGAAAAAGTTTCGGACACCGGAAAAGTTTCGGACAGCGGAAAAGGTTCCGTAGAGAGAGGTCATCGAATGAGTTTCGGTGAAACTGAAAAGTTGCTTCAGGGGATACCATTAAGTAAAATTGGTTTCGGCACATGCCTGATAATTCTTGGAGGGTGCCAGAATCATTCTGGAAGCTTTCTGGAAATTTCCGGGATAATAACCGGATATGCTCCGGAGCTCACGGAACCACTTCAGATGCTTTTCGCAGATGAAAATCACTAAACCGGAATTGTTTCGGAACGCGTTGAAAAACATTTTGGTGGGGACCGGAAATGTTCTAAGCCCACGTAAATATTTTCAGTTCGAACGGACGCTGAAAAATGTCGTCGTGAATAGTGAAAGTGCTTTTTGGGATATTTTATGGAAAGCCATTATGTTGGGCTTTGTCCCAAGATCTTCTGGGATGACATGGATGGATAGGAAGGTGGTGGGGCCACCCAAGAGATCTGCCAATTTCGTTTGTGCCATTGGGGCCCCCCCCATGAGGCTTCCTTCCACCATTTGGTGCTCCACTTGCCTCCCCATTTTGCCCTTATGTATGACATAAAGCATGGGCACTTTGGGTACTTGTGGAGGCACACTACCCCTTGGTTTTCCTATAAATAGGAGGTGAGGGGCTGCCAAACCATCATCCCTTCTCACATACAAGTGACATGCATGATCTGGCTTCTTCTCTCCCTCCCATGAAAAGAGTTTCGTAGAGCCGAAAGGCTGTCTGGGTTCCGACAGGAACTAGTTCTGGACGGCGAAGCCCTGCCGGATAGATGACACCGTATGTGTGCAACCCCATAGAGAGGTCGTAGTTTTGATCCTTTTGCCCGAGGGGCTGTTTTGAGAGTGCCTCCCGAAGGGCTGTCCAAGTGACGGTCCGAGTTCTGCGAATCCTCCCGAAGGGCTGTCCGAGTGACCGTGCGAGTTTTGGGGGGTCCTCCCGAAGGGCTGTCCACGACACCGTCCGAGGCACCGCCGTTCGTCATCGACTCTACTTCCGCTGCGGTACGAGTTGGTAACGAAAATGATCAAACCATGTATGCAGTCTCCATAGTGGTCCTGGGCTGATGCGTAGGTCGGATATTTTTGTTTTCTGCTGCGTTACCCTGCAGTATCGATGGCCTAGCCTCAAGGAGGTGCTGCAACTCTCGGTGGCGGGGGACTGGGTCTACCCTCCACCGCCACCGTCACTGCTTGCACCCGTGCTGCCCAAGCACGAGCCCATGGAGCCCACGCCAGCACCACTCGGCCCCATGGAGAGGTACCAGTGGGATTTGCATTGTGCAGGAGTGGGTCAACTCACTGATCATCTGGCTGGGCGCGACCGAGAAGCATGAGACAACCTACTTCCAGCAGTGGAAGACCCACATGTTGGCTGAGGAGCGGGCCAAAGAGAAGCGACACATGCAGCTAGAGCGCACACACCACGCAGTAGAGCCGGCGCAGCAGACGCCCTTCTTCGACTAGACCGGCCCTGGCGATGAGGGATACGCCTAGGGCTATGGGCTGGGGCGGCTGGATTTCATTAATGTTTAATTATGTTTGAAGTGGACTTTGGCCGTCATGGATTTATATTTTAATATTTAATTATGTTTTAAATTTAAATATTTTATGCATGCTTCATTTTCATAAGACCACACGGACTATGCGTCAGCCGCGTTGGGTGCACCGGCTGACCCAAATCGAAAACCGGACACATGCGTCCGATCAGTTGATCCAAATGGACAAAAGGGCGAAAAAATCCATGTCTGTTTGCGTCGGCAGGTTGGAGTTGCCCTAGGATGCTTAATACTCATAGGTGTAGCATTGCTCAGTGGCATGTGTTAGTTGAACGTCAACACCATGAAAGGGTCCCCAAATCAATTCTCAATTCTAAGGACATCTGAACAATAGTATTCACAAAAAAACTCAACTTCAATTCTATTCCCTCCGTCCTATAATATAAGAACATTTTTGACACCTAAAAAACACACTTATATTACGGGATAGAGAGAGTAAATCCGAAGCTTGAATACTGATATCCAAACGAGGACTTAGCGGATTATTTCACTTCGAGCAAAGTCCCGTCTTGCACACATTGTCCAACATGAGATGTACTGTTCACACATAACTCGTTCTCTTTTCTGCAAAATACCACAAGTCAGTTTATTAGTCATATTATCCACAATGACTTGACTATCATCGTAATTCATGGTTAAATAGATCAGAGTTGGGGGGCACTCCCAGAGTACAACTCTGTTAAGCGTGAGCTGCACACCGTGGTCCCATCGAACCGTGGTAGGTGGTAGATGTATCAAGATTGAACAACAAAGAGAAGGAGGCATCTTCTGAGATATTCACTAAAGTTGAACAAGATTCTGTTAAACTATGTAGAAACACATTGTCCAATGTATGGTACAATATTTTTTGCATATAATAATCAAGAAGACATCACCAAGGCAAGTAAACTTGTGACTTATTTATCGGTTGAGACAATGGATAGAATATTTAACACTCTGGGAGCACTGTCAATTCGAGTTAGAAGATGTTGATAACTAGTTCGGTTCTACTTACTCAACTGGCTTTTTCCTACCTATGATGGAAGGATTTAATTGCTTTACAGTTCTTATTGTCTCTAACCTACGAGTAAAATGCATAAAACCACCATTTTATCATACTAACTCTCAGAAAATCATCACTTTATAAAACATGACACTTTGCATTGCACCGAAAAATGACAGTGGCAAAAAACACTGAACGAAAAAACAAGTGCGTTTTTGACGTGGCCGATAACTTGCGGGCCGACAGCGGTGACGGCGAGGCGCTGACGGGCATTGACGACCGTCTTTTTTTTCCGCTCAGGACGAAGCTGCTGGGCTGGGCGCGTGCGAAGGTTTCCTGTGCTGGGCTGGGCGCATGCGATCGTTTGCTGGGCTGGGCTGCTGGGCCAGGCTCTGCTCATTCGATTCTTCTAAAAACACAACACTAGTTTGATCGATTGACTGTGCCCGTTAGTTTTCTCCAGAAAACCCTAGACTTCACGCACATATAGTGCATTCGTTCACATTCACCCTCCTTGCATAGATAACCACCACTCTCCATCGCTCTTCTTCATCCAACTTCCTCGTTCCCACCCAAACCAAACAGAACCTCCATTGCTCCATGGCATTTGGCATCCGATAGGACGAGGCGCTATAGGAGATCTTCGACGGCGACAACACCAAGCTCTCCTATGCGTGCGAGGTTAGCACCTGGTACGCCAGCGTTGCCATCCTCAAGAATCATGCACGCGCAATGAGGGCGGCCCCCAACCATGAGGAGTACACCTGATTGCCAGACCTCCACCGCCCATTGATCGAGAACCTGGTCTGGGCGATGGGGGAGGCCAGAGATTTCTCGGATCCATACCAAAGGGCACGTTGGTACATGTACCAGAACCGCGACCAACTCCGCGTGGACTACGCGCTCGACATGGTGGTGCCAGTGCTGCCCCTCGCTTCTTTGATGGAGATGGAGCCGCCGCAGATGGAGCAGAAGGTGCATGTGGAGGCGCCCCAGATGGAGCAACAATGGGTGGAGGTGGAGATAGACTCAAGCAACATGAGGAGGAAGAAGAAGCAGCTCCGCATCATGGGGCCAGTCTGTCGATCACTCCGTCTTCTGAAGCTGCGGCAAGAGTGAGTTTGATGCGAGTAGCACTTAGGTCTTACTTAATATCTACAGCAAGATCTGAAGAATATATTGGGTTCAGTTAGTTTCTGAACTTAGTGTCTAAAGAACTTAGTTTTTGAACTTAATTTCTGCAGCAGGCAGATCACTAGGTGTGCTTTCTGAATGTCTATGGTCATGGTTTCTTACTTAGCTACTATGATATCTATCTATTTATCTATCTGAATGTCGATGGTCATGGTTTCTGAACTTGGATACTATGATATCTATCTATCTATGTATCCGAATGTTTGTGGTCATGGTTTCTGGATGTTTGTTCGCATAGTAGCTAAATCTTTGTGATCATTATGGTGTTGTAGGCGTCAATGCAAAGAACTATAGTTGTGTTGTAGGTGCCAACGCAAAAATAAAATGTCAAAAAATCTAAGTCTCAAACTTTTTCCAGACAAGTTACTTAGTTCTTTCCTACCAGTATAGTTTGATTGAATAAAGTATGAACATTGCAAGTCTGAATATTGCAAGTTCTCTCCTAGCTAGGGACACTTGCTGCCTTTAGTCAACATAGTTTGAACATTAAATTGAGCACACCTACTGACACTTCACATCAGTCAAATCACTTAACCCATGTACGCTAACTCACTCCTTCCATGGTCAACTTGTCCACTGCATCACTCAACCCAAAATTAATTCATGTACCAACTGCACAACACTCTGCAAATTTCAGTAGTGGCATTTAGTGTTAGTTTCATTCAGTCCACAAGAATAATTCAACTACATCTATCAATCAGTGAAGTAACTAACCCTAGAATAATTAACTATTTGCAAACTCTAAAATTCTGGAATGAGAGGCCATGAAAATTCAGTGACAACAGTAAAGATTCAGTTCTTGCTGTGATCTGATTCAGTTTACTGCATTCATTCAGTTAACTGAATCTTGTTGTGGTCTGATTTAGTTAACTAAATTCATACAGTTAACTGAATCTTGTTGTGAACCTAGTTGTTAATTGCATTCATTTAGATATTGGTTAACTGAATCTTGTTGTGATTTGATTAAGTTAACTGAATCTTGTTGTGATTTGATTAAGTTAACTGCATTCATTTAGTTAACTGAATCTTGTTGTGAACCTAGTTGTTAACTGCGTTCATTCAGCTAACTAAATCTGTTGCGAACTGATTCAGTTAACTGCATGCATTCACTTAACTCCTAGGTTCGGTGACATGCAACAATCATCTACTTAACACCTAGGTTCAGTGACATGCAAAAATGATTCACTCAACTCCTAGGTTCAGTGACAGGCAACAATGATTCACTTAACACCTAGATTCTGTCAACAACTAGGTTCGGTCACAAACACTAAGATTCAATTAACTAGTTTCAATTAACACCTAGGTTCAGTGACAGGTAGCAAGATTCAATTAATTGCATAAGTTCACAACAAGATTCAGTTAACAACAAAATTTGCTAGAATTCTAGCAAAACCTTGTTTCCAGATCTAGAACCCTAGAATTCCACAAAAAAATTGGTACTAGAGAGAGGGAGACAACTCACCATGGGTTGGACCAGCACCACTTAACAGTAGTTAAACGAATCTTGCTCGAAATGTAGCAACGATGAAAACTCTATAATGGATGAAAGTTGTGGCCGCACAATCTTCCTCCTCAACGCGGTTGCTCCCTACCACGTCGGCCAGCCAAGGTGACTGGCTATGTTCACCGTGCCTTGACCCCCACCACTCCCTCACCAATGGATCAGGAGCCGCCACCGCCGCCATGCATGCGAGAGAGAGAAGAGGGATATAGGGAGAGGAATGGGAGTGATGGATGGGAGTGAGTGATGGGAGTGAGGGCCTTCCCAATTGCTTCAGACATGAGAGTTAATGGACGTTAGTGGTGCGCCGTCCACCGCTGCCGGCTTGCTCACAATTGGCCGTGTCAAAACATGCTCAAAAAATGGATTAGTGTTTTTTGCCACTATCATTTTTTCGGTGCAGTGCAAAGTGTCACGTTTTGTAAAGTGGTGGGTTTTCGAGAGCTATGATGCTAAAGTGGTGGTTTTATGCATTTTACTCCTAGCCTTCCGACAACAACATCCACAACATATTCATCTTTTGTTTTAAGATCTCACTTCTTACCCACCCAAGGAGAAATAAGCTCAAAAACACTCGTTTCTCATTATCTCTAACCTATGAAGGATAAAAGAGCACAACAAATCAAGTGTTTGGTTTAATATCACATGGGCTTTTACCTACCAAGGATAAAGCTCATAACCAAGGAAATCTTAGCTATTGACCAAACAAAGAATCAATGACTTCATGTCACTACCACTACCATGCACCCCAAGTATTCTATAAAACTAGCCTTCCCTAAGCCAAACATGAACAAATTGTTTATCAACTCATTTCCTTATAATGGAATTACAAACTAGGGAATTGAAAGGATAGGTGTAGGCATATGAGGCACCAGGAACTACCGACAATCCACAAATAGCAAGAATCACTACACAACATAGCTCGCATGCCTTTCCCTCCAACTCTACCACATTGGTTATTTTCCTGCCTGTCACTAACTAGTGATAAGTTGATTAGTTGGATCTAGTTGGTGCATCATTTAGTGACCGCCAGTCAAAGGCAAAAACTAGAAGTGTATCAGTGAAATCTAGATTTGTCGACTTGATGAATGTTAACTATTGCTCTCTCAATGCAGCATGACCATATGGAATCCTACGATAGAGGGAGGTGGTTGTCAAATACATGTAACCCAATTTGAGGTTAGTCTAAATAAATGCATGGTCTTTGGTGGGAAAAAGCACTATAGTCAAATGCAAGATCTACACTTCATCTAAATCTACTCATGTAAGAATCAGTAGATCACCTGCTAAGATTCAACTGTGCCTCTACAGTCTATGGCAACTATACAAGGAAACATAGTGAACGAAGAAGCGACCTCTTCCTTCCTTGTGTCTATCACACGAACAAAACCATAGTGTTTTTCATGCTCATGTTGCAGTCATCAATACTTAAAGTAACAACTTGTAAACGATCTCTCTCTACTTGATCCAGATTCTGTAAACATGTTATGTTTCATCATAAGAACGTTTAATTAACCACAACACATCGACCAAGCCAACACTAATACTGTGGCAATGCATCACTATATCATACGAGCTTTCTCCTCTTGCTCCTCCATCACCTGGCACCACGTGTGTTAGTTGTTGGGGTGCCATGATATCCCCAATTTGGCATCTCGCATTGCAATTGGTTGTGGATGTGAGCTGCACACTGTGGCTGGCCGACCATGGTAGCTGGTAGGTGTATCAGGATTGAACAACAAAGGGAATGAGACATCTTCCGAGATCCTCTCGAAAGTTGAACAACATTCAGTTAAATTCATAGTATGAACACATTGTTCGATGCATGGTATAATAATTTTCCATGTGTAATATATAGTTAAGAAGACACCCTCGAGGCAAGAAATCTTATGACTTACTTAATGACCGAGAATTAACATGGTGAAAGCATTGTTGATTCGAGTCAAGATGCCGACAACTAGGCAAGTTTGCTTCTACTTACTTGACTCACCTTTCTCGTTGGGACAGAGGGTTAGCCCCTTTATATTGGCTACCCACGTTTGTGTAGAAATTGAAAATAAATACTTTATAATCTTTTTAGGAATATTTCTCAAAGTTATTGTAGTCGAATGGATTTGCCCACCCAAGGTCAAACAAGCTTAGGAAATTTAATTCTTGTTTAAAGTTTCACTGTCTCTAACATATATTGAGATACAAGGACAAAAAAAACCATCTTTTTGTAGATCTAATAGGCTCACCTACCCAAGGACAAATAAGGTGAAAAAACATCAATTGTTTAAACTTCTAACCGTCTCTAACCTACAAAGGAGAAAAGAGCACAACAAATCAAGTGTTTGTTTTGGAAGGTCAAGTCCATGTATATCTTCAACATGCGGTAAATTATTTACATCCTTGGGTTTACTAATTTCATAGCTTCTTGCATATCTTCATGACCGAGGAATATAATATCTCACTTCTTTGGAGTTGACTTTGGTGGTGGTATGGGAAGTGTCTAATCATCGACATTCTAGTAAGTTAATCGATAATTCCTGAGCTTTCTCTACAACCAGCACAACTATCTAGGTAGTCCTTAGATTCAACAGTTAGTCCATTATAAAAGATATCAAGAATTTCATTCTTTTTGATAGGATGATCTGGCAAAGCATTATGTAATGTGACAAGCCTCCCTCAAACTTGAGAGAGACTTACTTCTTCAAGTTTCTTAAAATTGTATATATCCTACAAGGCAACTTGTTTCATGTGAGCAGGATAATATTTTTCATTAAAGTAATGGATCATATCCTGGGGACTACATAAACTATCAGGAGCAAGATTATTAAACCACACTTTAGCATCACCCTTTAATGAGAAAGAAAATAAGTATCGAATCTTTTCCGCTTGAGCAAACAGGGTGGCAATATCATTCAATTTAGTCAAGTGTGCAATAACCTTTTCAGACTCATAACCATGAAAAGTAATCCCTTCGTAAAGAAATATAAGAGCGTTTAAATCACTACTTTAGTGACCTAAACGCTCTTATGTTTCTTTATAGAGGGAGTATAAGATTCTACTAAAGTAATAAGTTTAGGATCAATAGATAATTCATAATCCTTATCAATGACAAAAATAGGAAAAGTAACAAACTTAGGATCAAATTTCACCATCTTATTCATAGCTTTCTCCTTAAGCATAGCAATCAAGCCCTCTATACCACTATTAGTATCATAAGCCATAAACCCCCTAGCTATCCCCTCATCAAACACATAATCAAGATTAGGCACATTAGATATTCTTTCTCTAATAGGAGCACTAGGAGTAACAGGAGATTCATAATTTTTAGAAGTTTCCATTTCTTTACCTTTAGCAATATGGGCATCAAGTAAATCACCAAGTGGCACAGTATTATCAAGCAAGCTAGAAGGATCATCACAAGTATCATGAATAAGTGAAGCAATGCCTACTATGTGTGACACATCATAATGTAAAGCATGTGGTGGTGGTGGTGTCACAAGTTGACTCAAAATAAAAGGCGAATCAAGCATTGAGCTAGTTGACAGTTTCTTACCTCCTCTAGTCTTAGAGGGTATGATCTTAGTTTTATAATCTCTAAGGTTCTTCATAGAAAAGATAAATTAAAACAAATAATTGAGTCCCAAGTGAACTTAATAAACAGAGCTATGCTCTCCGGCAACGGCACCAAAACATAGTCTTGATGACCTACAAGTATAGGGGATCACAACAGTCTTCAACGGTATTATTTCACTCAAATTTATTGATTCAACACAAGAATCTATATAAGCCTCAACATTTGAGTTATCAATTCAACCATACATGAGAAATCACATCCTTGCAACAATTTATTATTAGCACAATAATATGATAATAGTGATAGTAGACTAACGGTAACAACATCAGCAATGGTAACAAGTTTGTAGCAAGCAGGGCAATACTAACTTTATCAAAGGCAATAGCAGAAAAGCATAGGCATGAAGTAGCAATGGGATGTTCATATGAGATTCAATATGCAACAGTGACAACCTAGAGCGATAAAAACCTAGAGCATGTATTTCGTATATAGTCATATGTGCTTGCGATAATAACTTGCATACCTTCTTTTTTCCTACCCTCCCGTGGCAGCGGGGTCCTAACGGAAACTAAGGATAATTAGGACGCTCCTTTTAATAGAGAACTGGCATAGAGCATTAACACATAGTTAATACATGAACTCCTCAAAATACAGTCTTCCCCGGAGAGTACCCTAATTATTGTCACCTTGGGATCTACTGTTCAGAAAAATAACAGGTGCATACAACTTGCAGATATGATCAAGAACTCACATATATTCATGGTAACATAATAGGTTCAGATCTGAAATCATGACACTCGGTTCCTAGTGACAAGCATTAAGCATATCAAAGTCATAGCAACATCAATCTTAGAACATAGTGGATACTAGGAATCAAGACCTAATAAATTGACACAATTACATAAGAAATATCATCCAACCCAATCTACTTCCGGTATGCCTACAATGGGATTACTCTTGCATTATTGTGAACATCATGAAATTGTTGATGGAGAAGAGTTAGTGATTACGACGACAACGATTCCCTGTCTTCAGAGCTATAAAAGGACTCCAGATTAGGGATCCTGACAAAGAATAGGAGGTGGCGGAGACTCCATTTTGTAAAACATGATGAAACTTTTTTATCTAATTTTTTCATGAGGAGGTGAATATATAGCATCAGAATTAGGTCAAGAGGATGCTCAGGGGCCCCACATGGATACCTGGCATGGCCTGGGGGGTGCCCGCTATCGTGGAAGTAAGTTTGATAGTAAGAATAGGGGGTACATAGGACGAGGCAAGGTCCTAGCTATGGTGAGGTTGTACACGCAAGTTTATGAGTTTAGGCCCCTCTCGGAGGAGGTAAAAACCCTACGTCTCGGTGCCCTGAGGCTATGTCGACTGGATTATGCATGAATGTTACAAGGGGTGCGAACCCTTGTGCCAGAGGAGGAGGTGGCTTATATAGAGTGCGCCAGGACCCTCGCAGACCTCCATTACACAGGGTTCAATGTGAGTTAAGATAGGGGCGTTACTGGTAACGCCAACCATAAATGATCTTTAAGAATACAGAGTGAACGCCTAACCGTTGCCATCCTGAGGTGACGTTAGATCTTCTGTACTCCGAGTGGTTCTCCATATGGTCGAGTGACTATGTTGTGGTCGAGTGGAATAGGGATATCCGAGTGGAGTCCTCTATCGAGTGGATTGCACTTCAAGGTGATTCCAGTCGGTACTTCCTATTTGTCCTTGAATGTCTTTTAATTATAGGGAAGTGTCCTTGGGTGGGGTGTCTAGGTCAGGCCTAAGACCCTACCATAGGTACATGTCCTCATCATTAGCCCCCAAATGGATCGAGGTTAAAGTGAAGAAGGGTTGAAATTGGTTCCGACTCAATTCAATGCTTCAGAGGCATTTCATAGAAGTCTGGTAAGCACACTGGTACTTTTAATCTTGCTTCAGTCGGCTTGATTGATTCTGGTAGCTTGAAGTCACCGACTGAATTGTTGTGATAAGCCTTCGAGTGAATTAGGACATGAAATCTTAGACGCGATTGACTGCCCTGCGGTTTCCGGATTTCACGGGATTCGAAATTTTAGAGAAGCGCCCCGGACGAGGCGCGGCGCAGTAAATAGAATGAATCGGATAGAGACTCCTCGATTTCCGCGCCGCCTTTTTCGCCACGTATCGAGCCCACGCCTGTAATGGGATATGATTTGATCTCTGGGGGTCCACCGGTCAGCCACTCGGAACCAGCCTCATAAAAGGCGTCGAGGCCGATGCAAGGTACAGTGCCTTCCAATTGATCCCCTTTCTCTCTTCTTCTCCACCTCCTTTCTCTCTGCTCCGCACGCCTCCGCTCTGTCCTCCCAATCTCCACCGCAATGGTGAAGGAGAAGACCGCGGCCCTGGAGCGCGCGAAGAAGGCATCGGCGGCAACAAAGGGCAAGAAGACGGTGAGGGGCTCGTCGTCGCGGTCCGGTCTGCTGCCTGGTTGGATCCAAGGGGACTGGATCCGTTCCACGATCGTGAAGGAGGACTTGGAAAATCTCGCCCACGATGGTTTGATCACTCCTGGGTCCTGGAGGCTGCCTGGGGACGAATTTGAGCCTCAGCCGCGTGATGGTGAGTGTGTTCTCCTCACCACCCACGCCGAGCGCGATTTTTCTTTGCCTCCGCACCCATTTTTTCAAGGATTTCTGAACTTCTTCGGAGCCCAGATTCACCACTTACCTCCCAACACAATTTTGTACCTTGCTGCATTCATTTCCATGTGCGAAAACTTCTTGGGGTACCAGCGGCACTAGGGTCTCTTCAAGCATATATTCACTTGTCGTTCTGAGACGGTGAAGAAAGCTAACCCAGGCGACCAAAAAAGCACGTGATCCAGATGTGTGGGGGGGTTAGGGATCCAAATGAGGGGTAGTAGCTGCTTTCCTCCTGTGATCTTTCTTGAGTCAGTTAGAGGGTGGCAGTCGACCTGGTTTTACTGCAAGGACGTTCCGACTCCTGGTCAGTCGACTGGCCTCCCTCCTTTCACTTTGGAGAGACTCTGCACCCTCGCTCACTAGTTGTAGCTCCGGAGGAGAGAGAGGAAGTGCAGATGCTGGTTGCGGCCATTGTTGAATTGGTTAAAGGTGGAGGTACGGGGATGGATCTGTTGGAGCTGTACCTTAGTCGACGGTTCCAGCCCCTGCAAGCTAGTGACCAACCCATGTGGATGTATTCGGGCCCAGAGGGCACCGCCCGAACCCACCTGGAGGAGGTTGACGAGGAGACGGTGGCTCAGTGGCTCCGGAGCATTACTGGCAACAAGGACAACCCCAGGGGGTCCAGGAGGATTCTGCCATTCGACGCCAACAATGCTCCAGGAGAGGTCAGGCTCAAATATCCGAGTGTTTTTCCCTTTGTTTTGCGGTTGTTCTTGAATCCGACTCATATATACAACTTGTGTCTTGTAGGTTTTCACCAAGCCGCACTCGATGCCCAACGGAGAGTAGTACCAGGAAGGGATCAATAGTGACAATGAGGGCAGCAACGACCAATACGTCGAAGATAGTGAAGATGAGAGCGAGGACTCGAGCAACAGCAGCGAAGAAGTCGACACACCGCCCCGCTCAGAGTGTCGATCCAAATAGTTGCAAGACCCTGCAGGGGGCGTGGCAAGGCTGCTGCGTCGAGTGCCAAAGTTCTGAAGCGCACTCGAATGTCAACTCCCGAGCCGACAGAAAAGGCTGCAAAGCAAGCCAAAGTTGCCCCTCCCAAGCCTCGGAAGGCCCTGCCAAAGATCAAGGTGACTGTGCCCTTGACTTCAACGTAGGCATTTCTTTCTTGTGTTCTTCTCTGTTATCGTGTACTCATTTGCTTGTTTGACCAAGTGAAATTCAGAACTTTCAGTGTTGCTACTGCGTCTGCGACATCCATGGATATTGACGAGGAGCATGGTGATGCGGAAACTACAGATGCAGCCACCTCTCGAGCAGGTATGGTTTCATGACTGCGCCTGTGTTCTGTTAATGAATATTTGGGTCGACTGAAATTTCACTGTCGAGTGTTTGCAGCACCAACGAATATTATTCAACTCCCTGATGATGATGATGAGGATGAGCCTCTGAAGAATACTGGGAGGAGAGGTTGAACTTTGAGCAGGAGGGTGCCTGGATCCAGAATGCCTTGCTCGTCGCCTGAGCCTGTGGTCCAGCCACTCAATGATCCAGTACGGGTTGCAGTTTCCTTTACTAATCCTCTGTCGACTGGCCGGCCTTCAGTGTCGACTGCTCAGGCTTCAGAGCCCATTGCACAAGTTCAGGCTCCTACTCCACCGGCCCCGTATACTGAAGGCGTTTATGGCATCTGCAACGGCAAACCGTAAATTTTCTCCTGCCTCCGTCAACGGATAGGAGGATAGTCCGCGGACACCGACGCGAAAGACCATCATCCATCTGTATCCGCATACGTTTCAAACTCTTCTTCAACAAATCAGATGAAATTTGTGTAAACAAGGCCATATTTCATATAAACATGCCGAATTTCATACAAACACGACAGATTTTCATTACATTTAGAAAAAAAATGACCGACCCTAAACCTATACTACGGCGGCGGCGCCTGGCGTCCAAGCCCTTGTCATCCTCCATCCGCTATCTCCATGAGCACCTGCGATAAGACTGATTAAGTGAAGGTGCGGTCTTCGGCGAGAAAGAGTAGAACACAGAAGACAGACCATCTCACATGGGACACAAAGGCATTGCTACCTCCCATGACCTACTCATCCTCAGAGGAGTCTGGGACCTGTTCCGTCACCACGCGAGGTCCGCAATGGAAATGATGACGCCGACACTGTCGTCGTCCCGCTGGGCCGCGTTATGGTTCGTCGGCGG
The DNA here is from genome assembly GCF_018294505.1 of Triticum aestivum. NCBI lineage: Eukaryota > Viridiplantae > Streptophyta > Magnoliopsida > Poales > Poaceae > Triticum > Triticum aestivum. The sequence goes on along the minus strand of NC_057795.1, from coordinate 653,446,921 downwards.
AGCGTAGGAGGAGCGCTGTCGTTGTTCTCCTCCACGATTGCATGCAACTGTGACTTCGCAGCAGTCGCTTCCTGGTGAGTGGCAGTTTCAATGCGGACAACATCGTAGATGGCACGCTGCTTCGGCAAAAATTTCGGGTTTGCTGCGACCATGGCCGCCACGGGCTCCTCACTCGCCCTCTCACCATAGATCTGGTCCTCCGCCAGCCGGTGCTGCTATAGGAGGAACTAGTCACAATGTAATCTAGGAAGGAAAACTTAGATATAGTTGTTTCAAAACGGATCAGAAAATTTATAAGAGTTTTTTAACATTCACATGGCAAAAGGTTTAATAGTGACATGGCATATATGTTACCGCTACCCGGGTGCCCCCTGGACCCTGATGCAGACTCCGAAAGGTCGGCCCCCCCTGATCAAGTTGACGAATGCGATATCCATGGAATGGAAAATAGGGTTTGGGCTCCCCCCAACAAGGAAGGAGGTGCATCAGAGTTGATGTGGGCATGAGGTGTCCCAAGTTATTTGTAGCCGGTCTTTGTGTTGAGTTCCATCTCAGTTATCACGATCTTGCAGGTGATAGTTGTTTGTGCAGGTCGCGGTGGTGTCTGTGTTGTACTGTACGGTACCGCTGCTTCTTTGTTTACAAGCACTGGTTTGTTGTACCAGTTACATAATAATAATGAATGTTGCTATGCAACAGCAGAAAGCTATGCAGTTTTATTTATTTCCAGTGTGGTTGTCATTGCAGTTTACATTATACTTCCAATTTTTACAGTTTACATCCACCAGACTTCGGCAACAAGCACCCGGAGAAGAGGGTACAGCAGCAGGTCACGGTGCCGCTGGCCTGAACATTTAAAGTTCTCTCTATCTCTAGCCTACCGAGGAGAACCATCCGTAACAAATTTCATCTTTTGTTTTAAGATCTCACATGCTCTTACGTACCCCAAGGACAAACAAGCTTGAAAAATCCATCGTTTTGTTTAAAGTTCTCATTGTCTCTAACTTATAAAGGAGAAAAGAGCACAACAAATCAAGCATTTGTTTTAATATCTCATAGGCTTTTACCTACCAAGGAACAAGATCATAACCAAGGAAATCTTAGCTATTGACCAAACAAGGAACCAGTGACTTCATGTCACTACCAATCTACCACTACCATGTATCCAAGTCTTCTATAAAAAAAGAGCCTTCCCTAAGCTAAACATGGACAGATTGTTCATCATCTCATTTCCTTATAGTGGACATATTCATTTACAACCGTGCATTATTTGTTTGATGTATGCACACCACGGATTTGAAGCACCGGGAACTATCCATGGTAGCTACACACTAGGGATTTGAAATGATAGGTGTAGGCATATGAGGCACCAGGAACTACCGATGATCGGCTAGTGACAAGAACTGCTACACGACATATCTAGCGTGCCTATCCCTCCTACTATACCACATTAGTTATTTTCCTGACGGTCACTAATCAGTGATAAGGCGATTAGCTGGATCTAGCAGGTGCATTGTTTAATGACCGTCCGTCAAGGAAAAGAGCAAGAAAGGTAATAGTGAAATCTAGGTATGTGGACTTGATGAATGTTAACTATAGCTCTCTCAGAGTAGCATGACCAACGGTCCTCTTGCAGCTTAATTAGGGAGGCATTGTAAAATGAACAACAATCCACTTTTGAGGTTAGTTGTTCATGTGTGTCACATATTTGTTAAGCGTAAATAAATGCACGATCTTTGTTGAAAAGAAAACACTACAGTCAAATGCAATATCTAGACTTCATCCAAATCGACTCTTGCAAGCATCAGTAGATCACCTGCTAAGATTCAACCGTGCCTCTACAGTCTATGGCAACTATACAAGGAGACAGAGTGAAAGCGGAAGCAACATCTTCCTTCCTTGTGTCTATCATACGAACAACACCATAGTTGTTCATGCTCATGTTGCAGTGGGAAATGCTTAACACAACAACTTTTAATAAATCTCTCTAATTAAACATGTTATGTTTCATCATAAGAACTTTTAATTAACCATGATTCATCGGCCAAGCAAATATTAATAGTCTGACAGTGCATCACTGTAGTGTACGGGCATTCCCCTCTTGCTCCTCCACCACCTCGCACCACGTGTGTTAGGTCAACTCGGGACCAAGGACCGACACCCACCACGTCGGCCATCTCCAGCGCAGTGGACGACCAGCTCCACCTCTGGCCTACCAAGTGCGGTGTCGGTGTGAAATCCGGCAGACCTCGGGGTAGGGGGTCCCGAACTGTGGATCTCGGATCGATGGTAACAGGAACAAGGGAGATGATGTTTACCCAGGTTCGGGGCCTCTTGATGGAGGTAAAACCCTACATCCTGCTCTTATTTATATTGATGGAGATGTATCGAGTACAAGCTTGATCTCCCTCGAGATCGTAAATTGTGTTCTAACTCTAGGGCTAGGTGAATGCAGTTGTGATTCGGTCCCCTCCACGGGCTAAATCCCTTGGCTTATATACATGCCAGGTAGGGCATCTGGGGTTACATGGTCGGTATCCAGAGGATCGCATGGAGGCGGCAAGAGATGTCTTGGAGTATATGTCAAGTCTTCGACAGAGGTAGTCTTGGTCACATTCAGGCGTGCAACTTCTGGAGTCCACCTTGATAGGAATGAGGGCCCACTGGCCCATCCTGAGGACTACGGGCCGACTAGGTTAGTACCCCCTAATCTAGGACACCGTCAGTAGCCCCCAAACTGGTCTTCTACGGCAAGGACGACCTCCTTGATGTAAATAACTTCGGATCCGAAGTCCTTGGCTCGACAGACGAGTTCGTCTTCTCTGGTAATTCAAGATTCCTTCTCTTTAAAGGATACTATAAACCACTTTTCAAAGGAATGGCGTTCTTCGGCCACTGCTTAGCCGAACTCGCCCAGCGCCCGAAGGCGCGGGGTTACTTAGCCTCGAAGGCCGGCCGCATATGTGTGAATAGTGCTTTTCTAGCCTGACAACCTTATCGAAGCGGCACTACCCACGACTGGTCTCAAGCAGTTACTGCTCATCCAAATCGTGGCCCGTCGCAATCCTTTTACTTGCGCGTCCCGTCAAAGTGAAGACCATGCCTGTTTTTCTAGGGATATAATTAAGATTTTGTTTCTCCTCCGTTTGAAAATAATTGACGTGATTTTAGTTAAAATTGTTTTTGTCTCAATATTACACTACTAGAGTACATGCTTGTGCAACCGTGCAGAACAGTTCGAGGTGCCGACTTGACGCTCCTGCCATTCGGCGTCGGCCGTAGGATGTTCCTGGGGATGGTGTTGGGCCTTGCCAGCCTAGGGCTCCCGCTTGCCAGCCTGCTTTTCCACTTTGACTGCGAGCGGCCAGGTCCAAGCAGCTCGGTGAATCTCGACATGACCAAAGCATTCGGCCTCACCGCATGATGGAGGGACCGACCATTCAAGTGCACATTCTCGGAGTCTGGTCAACTCAGCAACAATGGAGATCATTAGGTCAGTTGCTCTGTTTGTAGCCAGTGCCATGTGTTAGTTGAAAGTGACCATGGCCCTGAATACTGACATCCAAATGTGGTCTAAGTGAATCATTTCACTTTGAGCGAAGTCCGTCACAATATGTCGACGTGACATGACCTGGTCACAGATCACTTCTTTTCTTTTTCATGAAACCAAGTCAGTTTAGTACTCATATTATCCATAATGGCTTGTCTATCAACGTCATCCATTGTTGCATGGATGAGAGTTGTGGGGCGCACCCTGAGTACAACTCTGTTAAGCGTGAGTTGCACACCGTGGCCCCGTCGAACCATGGTGGCTGGTAGGTGTATCAAGAATGAACAACAAAGAGGAGGAGGCATCTTCTGTGATATTCTCTGATGTTGAACAACTTTTGTTAAACTATGTACACACATTGCTCGACGTATGGCATAATATTTTTTCCACATATAATAATTAAGAAGGCATCCTCAAGGCAAGTAAACTCATGATTTATTCGGTCGAGGCGATGGATAGTCTAATTAACACGGTGGAATTACTGTCAATTCGAGTGAGAAGATGCTAACAACTGGGTAAGTTTGGTTCTACTTACCCAACTCGTTTTTTCTCATCGTGGATGGAGGGTTAGCCCATTTATGCTGGCAAGCTGTGTCTGTAGAAATTGAAGATCAATGCTTGAAAAGTTCAAGAAATTTATTGTTTGTTTAAAGCTTTCCCGGTTGAGGGAGTCCTGGATTAGGGGGTATCCGGACAGCCGGACTGTGTACAACGTCCGGACTATTGAAGCGTGAAGATACAAGACTCAAGGCTTCGGTCCGTGTCTGGATGGGACTCTCCTTTGCGTGGAAGGCAAGCTTGGCGATCCGGATATTATATTTTCTTTCTTGTAACCGACTCCATGTAAACCCTGGCCCTCTCCGGTGTCTATATAAACCGGAGAGGTTGGTTCTTAGAAGGCCGATCACAATTACAATCATACCATCATAGGCTAGCTCTTAGGGTTTAGCCTCTACGATCTCGTGGTAGATCTACTCTTGTACTACCCATATCATCAATATTAATCAAGCAGGAAGTAGGGTTTTACCTCCATCGAGAGGGCCCGAACCTGGGTAAACATCTGTGTCCCTTGCTTCCTGTTACCATCAGCCTTGACGCACAAATCGGGACCCCCTACCCGAGATCCGCCGGTTTTGACACCGACATTGGTGCTTTCATTGAGAGTTCCTCTGTGTCGTCGCTGTCAGGCTCGATGGCTCCTTCGATCATCATCAACGACACTGTCCAGGGTGAGACTTTCCTCCCCGGACAGATCTTCGTGTTCGGCGGCTTCGCACTGCGGGCCAATTCGCTTGGCCACCTGGAGCAGATCAATAGCTATGCCCCCGGCCACCAGGTCACGTTCAGAAACTTGAACTACACAACGTATATTCGCGGGGACTTGATCTTCGACGGATTCGGACCAGCGCCAGAAGCGCCGAACAGTCACGATGAGCACGGCTTAGACCTGTTGTCAGACAATGCTCAGGATATCACCCCGACAGAAGCCTCGGATCTAAATCCGGGGCAGGTTGCATTGCCTAAGGACGGAGGGCTGGACCCCGCCCCGCAGGCCATACCCTCATCGACGATGGAGCCGAACACATGCCTCACTTCTGAGGGAGCCTGTGACTTCGGACCCCCGGATTCATATCCGGATGTAGGTTCCAGTCCGCGCGTCCCCGAGCCCGCCGAGCCTGGTTGGGCTCCGGTGATGGAGTTCACCGCAGCGGACGTCTTTCAGCACTCGCCCTTTGGCGACATGCTGGACTTATTGAAGTCTCTCTCTTTGTCAGGAGACCCTGGGCCGAACTATGTCCCGCTTGAGTGGGAAGCAGACAACGATGGAATTCGTTGCCCACCCACCACCCACTTCATTGCCACGATCGATGATCTAACCGACGTGCTTAACTTCGACTCCGAAGACATCGACGGTATGGACGATGATGTAGGAGAATTACAGGAGCCACCGCTCACCGGGCGGTGGACGGCCACCTCCTCATACGATATATATATGGTGGACACTCTGAAGGAAACAAACAGCGATGAGGCAATAGAGGATAACCCCTTAGGGAGAAAAGCAAACCATGGGCGTCGTCAGCGCCGCTCCGAGCCCCGCCAGGACAACACCGGCCCCGGAGACGAAAGCAATCCGGATGGTGCCGAAGGGGAATATAGTCCTAGCCAGCCTACCTTCAAGCTCGCCGGACCAGTCATGATGGGATACTTAAAAAAGGACCACTATACAACCTCTTCGGACGACGAGGTAAGCCTCGGCAATGATGAGTTCGGCGTACCTGAAGATCCAGCAGAACAAGTTCGCTTCAAGCGAAGGCTCATGGCCACGGCAAGGAGCCTGCAAAAGAGGCAAGAGCAGCTTAAAGCTGACCAAGACTTGCTAACGGATAGGTGGACCAAGGTACTGGCCACTGAAAGGCACGAACTCGACAGCCCCAATAAAGAGCATACACGGCACAACTGGCTACCTCAACCCAAGCAGAAGAACCCAAGGCGCACACCCCGACGTCCTCACATCATTACGGTCCAAGACAGTAAGAAGGACACGCGAAGAGACACCCTGAAGCCTCGGCGCAATGGCAACAAACGTCAAGTTAAGGAAACCGGCGCCAGGTCCGGAAAATACCAATCCGGTCAACACACAAAGAGCAGCTCAAGCCTATTCGGCCCGAGCCACACGCTCGATCAACCATGTGAAATTGATGGCACTCCTAGAAGGACGGCAAAGCATACCGATAGAGAATGCAGGATCCTCAATACAAAGCGGCTGGTCGCGCGCCGGAAGCAATAAGGGGAGGCGCCTCGTCAAGAACCAGCCCCCAGGGCATAACAGTACGGCCAATCGCCCAGGATCATATAACCACAACAAGTCAATTGCAGTACCTCTAGACTTAGTAGTCCAGGGGCTTCATAACACGCAAAACCCACACGGGTATGCAGCCACGAATAACATCTCCTAAATGATGTAAGGCGCAAAGGCCAAGTTCTATTGGCCCACCACTCTAACGGTTGTCTTCGGATCACCCAAAAATGCTACGCCAAAGAATAAATCTTCGGCACCTTCCCACCATGCGGTACTTTACCGTATGCCAACGGGATAAACCACGTCGACTAGATTCCACGTGGTAAATTACTCAGGCCAGCCATCCGAACACCCATTGAGGAGTCCGCATTACCTCACGGTATAACGGCTGGGCCCACCGGGGTCCGATCAAGGACCTTGGGACCAACCACAAGAGGATGCACAACTGCTTTTTAACATTTGCCTTTAAAAAACTAACTATTGACGCAGAACAGGGTTGGTGGCGTCGAATTAGCCCGGACACACAATTGCAGGTAGAAGGCAGTTCGGATTCTTTCTTGATCCACTCACAACCCCCTCCAGTCCGGCCACCACAGGTTCCGCCAAATAACACCTCTTTTCATACATCATACTCATATGCATAGACATATCATCCCACTACAATGTGCGGACTTAGAAAATACTCACCAGCCGTCGCGTATTGTTGAAGCCCCTTTGCCGAAAAAGACAGCCATGCTTCGCGTTCGCCTGGTTATACCAGGGGCTTCACAGTACGGCAATAAAAGTCCGACCACCTTTTCGGTCGCTCGGCACCCCGAACTTATAGCACTATATGCATCTGCTCTGAATCATGTCTTGGGTCATTGGTTGGGTTTACCCGGCTCCCATGTTTTGGTACCTTACGTTCCGTTCTATCGGCTAAGGTAGCGCTGAGAGAACTACTGCGATTGTGTCCCGGTTCAGCCGGACGAGCACCTCAGTAGAGAAAGCCGAAAACCGATCGTCATGATGAAGCGAGAGCCGGTCCGCTGTTCGAGAGGTTATAAAATCCTTAAAGATTTATTCCGCACAACGCCATTATAAATGCCGAGTGTGACGGATCGGTCTTCTGATCAGGCGCCAATAGAGCCCCTAGTTCGGTCTTCCGAACACTAGGGGTTGCGCCGACCATACTAGAATTCCTATGGCTAAGTGAGAGTAATAAAGCCCTATAGTCCGATTGCGTGGTTCGCGGAAAGATACACCTCCTTAAAAGGACCCAACTATGGGATAAAGAGCATTCAGATATATCCCGAACACCCCCGTATCCTTTCTACGAGGGGGCGGAAGCCGACGACTGGCCAACTCCCAGGATTTGCATACAATAAACAGCCGCGCAGGAAGAACATATGTTCAAACAAAACAGGCAATATATAATAAACATGCCGTTATCCCATATTACAGCAAGCGGCACAAATGCCCTCAGGGAAATATAATGTCTTTAGCACACTTGTCTGCCACAAGGCGGGCCCCTTTCATTACACCTTCATAACACAGTTCGGGCTTGCGGTGCTCCTTACCCTCCGGCGGCCCCTCAGTTGTCAGTTTTTCCGCGTCAAGCCTCCCCCAATGCACTTTTGCATGGGCAAACGCTATGCGCGCGCCTTCTATACAGACTGATCGCTTGATAGCATCAAGCCGAGGACAGGCGCCCACAATCCGCTTGACGAGTCCGAAGTAGCTACTTGGAATCGGCTCCGCAGGCAACAGCCGGACGACTAAGTCCTTCATGGCTAGATCGGCCGCCTGGTGCAATTCGACCAGCTGTTTCAGCTGATCGATAAATGGCACCGGATAGTTCGGCGCCAGATACTGCAACCAGAAATCCCTCTCCGCAGTCTTCTTCTCCTCGGTGCGGTAGAATTGGGCGGCATCTGATATGCTGTGAGGAAGATCCGCAAAAGCCCCTGGAAAATTAAGAATTCAGCCTGCCGCTTAGGATTCTTCACATTCTAACATATAAAGAGCTAAGAATACAGAGGGCCTTACCAGCCGCCACTTTCTGGGCCTCCTGAATGTCCCGCGCAGCACCTCGGGCTTCTTCCCGAGCACCTTTTGCAGCCTCGAGAGCTTGGGCGAGTTCAGATTCTTTTCCTTTTAGACTCTGCCCCAAGCCCTCGCTTTTCTTCACAGCTTCCTGGAGCTCTCGCTCAGCCGTGATAACCCTGGCCTCGTGTTTCTCATGAAGCGCCTGTTCGGCCTCAGCCTTCTTGTTGGCATCAGCCAAAGCTTTCTTTAGTGCCTCGAATTCGGCACCCGCTCCTAGGGCACACAATATTAATATTTTTCATTATCACAACTATTCGTTCGTGCCAACTCCAAGACAAATGTTTTCAACATACCTTGCTTGTCTTCCAGTTGCTTCCTCACATGGCCGAGTTCCTCCTCGGCCCGTGTAAAGGCTCTGCTTCAGCTCGGACACTTCCGCATTATAAGCAGCCATCCTCTCTGCGGATGCCTGTTTGCACACAAAAGGGTATACGTCATTCACATAGGCTCCTGCGAAAGCAGGGGATTTGATCCCCTGCCCGACTCTGTCTCCTCCGCCGGACAGTGCATCAGGGGCTACTACTCATATTATGGCAATTCCTCAAGGGTTTCCTAAGAAACATACCTCAAAAGCCTTTATAAGGCCAAGGCAGGACTCGTTCAACCCGCTCTCGGCGGACTGAATCCTCTCATCCACCGCGCCCATAAGGGCCCGATGCTCATCGACAATAGACGCGTTCTTCAGTGCTGTTGATAGACCGCCAGGTAGCTCCGCTCGAATAGAGGACGCCGGCGGGGTAGGCAGGCCCCCACCATCGGGGGTGGCTGCTCGCTCGATCCCGGAACCCTAGAAGTCCCGGGGGCCGTATCCATCCCCGCGTGTCCGGCACCAGGGATATGTCCTCCCTGGTCTGGGTCTTGTCGAGATGACACCTCGGTGTCGTGCCCGGACTTGGGGGAAGGGGCCTGCGAAGGCGTCTCGCTCGCCAAGGCGTCCGAGCCCAGTGAATCCTCCGATGAGGACCGGCCGGCGCAGGACCTTGCCGAACTATGCAATATGTAGGCAACAGTCAAAACTACTATACCCGAAAACAATCCCGGACGCATATGCGTGTTCGGATACTTGCGACTTCTCCAGGAGCGGGGCCCTGGGATCCCACTCCAGGCTGCTATCGGCAGCCGTGGGGGATGCCCCTGGGAGGGAATTTTTCCCCCTCTTGGGCTATCCGGCCTCCAGAGATGTGGAGGCCGTCCTCTTCCTCCCACCATCAGAGTGAGGCTCATCCTCCTCTGCTTCCTCCTCTTCGTCCTCGGACGAAGGATCGTCGCTGGAGTCTTCAGATTTGGCGTCTGAAGCCTCGCGACGGCGAAGGCCACCCCGGGTCTTCTTGACCTTCTTGGAGGCCTCTTTCTTCGGTGCCTTGTAAGGCGCGGGACCAGCATCTCGTCAGAAGAGGTCCGGCTGGTTCCTCTGGCAGGGGGGTTGGACAATGTATCTGCTCCACCTTCTTTATCCATCCCTGAGGTCGCAATGAAACACGATTAAGGTGTCTCCCGCATGACATGCCGGCTGAAGCATGAATAGATAGAGTGTGGCTGTGACTTACCGTGCTTGGAGAATGGGATGATTGATACCCACGGTCCTCGACGGGGCCCGACCACAATTTGCCGAACTTAAAGAGCACCTTCCAGATATCCTTGTGGGAGGAATCATAAAGCTCCCGAAGGGTTTGGTGCTCGGCCGGATCGAACTCCCACAGGGTACAAGCTCGGCGCTGACAAGGGAGAACCAGGTGAACTAGCATTACCTGGACTACGTCGACAAGTTTGATGTCCCTACCGACCACGCCCTGAATGCGCGTCTGGAGCAGTAACAGCTCATTGGACGAGCACCAGTTTGGGCCCTTCTCGGGCCAGGACGTGAGCCGCAGTGGAGCTCCGGATCTGAACTCCGGAGCTGCCACCCACTTCTTGCCGCGTGGTTCGGTGATATAGAACCACTGCTGCTGCCACTCCTTGACGGAGTCGTTGAAAGCGCCCTTCGGCCAAACAGCCTTGGGCATCTTGCTTACCATGGCGCCGCCGCACTCGGCGTGTTTGCCACTCACCACCTTGGGCTTCACATTGAAGATCTTCAGCCATAGGCCGAAGTGAGGTGGGATCCGGAGAAAAGCCTCGCACACGACGATGAACGTCGAGATATTGAGGAAGGAGTTGGGGGAAAGATCATGAAAATCGATCCCGTAGTAATACATGACTCCCCGAACGAACGGGTGAAGGGGAAACCCGAGCCCACGGACGAAATGGGGAAGGAATACAACTCTCTCATGAGATTCCGGAGTGGGGACGACCTGTCCCACTGGTGGAAGACGGTGGCCGATCTTTTGGGACAGATACCCAGCTCCCCGGAGCTTCTTGATGTCCTTCTCCTAGACAGTTGAGGCCATCCATCTGCCTCCTGCTCCGGATCCGGACATCTTCGGAAAGCCTCTCTTCGATGGAGAAGAAGAGTGCTTGGGCGTTAGGGCTCGAACAGAGGGGAATGAGCTAGTGGGAGGAGAAGGCGTGGGTAAAAGAGAAAGGAACCTAACCTCCTTATAGAGGCGATAAAAGCTTTTTGTGCTGCCCCACTTGCCTGGTGGAACCCGTCTGCCTCCCACTCGCCGCGATTAGCGGCACGGTTAGATTACCCATACCCGTATTGATGAGAATCCCGTGATAAGGGGACACGATCTCTGCTTTGACAAGACGTGTCACAGAAACCGCCTCGCAATATGCGCTGTAGCTGGTTGTGGGAAAACGGATCGAATAATGATCCGACCGTAATAACATGTCACGTCATCAGAAAAAGTTGTCAGCAGATTGCATTTGTGAAATATCATTCTCTCTACGGTGACATGGGAAGATCATCTCGCAGATCCGAACACGGTCTAAAGTATTCGATGATTACCTTGGAGTATTTGGAGGAGGAACCCCCCTTGCAATGCCGAAGACAATACTGCGCGCCGGACTCATCGTCATTGAAGCCTGGTTCAGGGGCTACTGAGGGAGTCCTGGATTAGGGGGTATCCGGACAGCCGGACTGTGTACAACGTCCGGACTATTGAAGCGTGAAGATACAAGACTCAAGGCTTTGACCCGTGCCCGGATGGGACTCTCCTTTGCGTGGAAGGCAAGCTTGGCGATCCGGATATTATATTTCCTTCCTTGTAACCGACTCCATGTAAACCCTAGCCCTCTCCGGTGTCTATATAAACCGGAGAGGTTGGTCCTTAGAAGGCCGATCACAATTACAATCATACCATCATAGGCTAGCTCTTAGGGTTTAGCCTCTACGATCTCGTGGTAGATCTACTCTTGTACTACCCATATCATCAATATTAATCAAGCAGGAAGTAGGGTTTTACCTTCATCGAGAGGGCCCGAACCTGGGTAAACATCTGTGTCCCTTGCTTCCTGTTACCATCAGCCTTGATGCACAGATGGGCCCCCCTACCCGAGATCCACTGGTTTTGACACCGACACCGGTCGAATAGGCTGGCCTACCAAAGGACAAACAAATTCAGGAATTTAATTGTTTTTAAAGTTCTCGTTGTCTCTAGCCTACCGAGGAGGACCATTCACAACAAGTTCATCTTTTGTTTTAAGATCTCACATACTCTTACCTACCCAAGGACAATCAAGCTCGAAAAATCCGTCGTTTGTTCAAAGTTCTCTTCTCTCTAACGTATAAAGGAGAAAATAGCAGAAGAAATCAATCCTTTGTTTTAATATCTCATAGGCTTTTACCTACAACGAATCAAGCTCATAACCAAGGAAATCTTATCTATTGAACAAACAAAGAACCAGTGACTTCATGTCACTACCACTACCATGTACCCAGTATTCTATAAGAAGCGAGCCTTCTAAGCCAAATATGAATAGATTTTTCATCATCTCATTTCCTTATAGTTGAATTATTCATTTATATTTCGTGCATTACTTGTTTGATGTCTGCACACCATGTATTTGAGGAACCAAGAACTACCAGTAGTAGCTACACACTAGGGATTTGAATTGATAGGCGTAGGCATATGAGGCATCAGGAACTATCGATGATTGAAGAATAACAAGAATCGCTACACGACATAGCTTGTGTCCCTCTCCCTCCTACTCTACCACATTGGTTATTTTCCTGGCGGTCACAAACCAGTGATAAGTTGATTAACTGGATCCAGCTAGTGCATCGTTTAATGAAGGTCAGTTAGAGGCAAGAATAAAAAGAGTATCACTAAAATATGGGTTTGTCGACTTGATGAATGTTAATCATAGCTCTATAAGAATAGACCAAAGGGTCTATTGCAGCAGAGGGAGGCGGATGTCAAATACAAATAATCCGCTTTTGAAGTTGTCTAAATAAATGCATGTTCTTTGTCGGAAAAAAGCAATGTAGTCAAATGCAAGATCAACAATTCATCCAAATCAACTCATGCAAGAACCGGTCGATCACCTGCTAAGCTTCAACCGCTCCTCTACTGTCCATGGCAACTATACAAGGCCAACAGGTCCAGCTCCAGCAGCACCTTGTGTAGCGAGGCGTCTGAGTCGATGATGACGCGGGACAGGTGCAAACAAGGTTGCCAGAATCTCGATTCTGTCGTACGATTTTACAAGTTTACGATCCAAACTAACCGCTCTGATTCTACGATTTTGGCTCTAGAATCTATGTTTCTATGATCCTGATAGTGAAGATTCTACGTTTGCGATTCTACCATCGGAGCTCCTATCTGATTCAGGATCACGATTCTGATAACCTTGGGTGCAGAGGTGCTGCAGCGTTGCCTTCTCGACCTTGACGGACCCGACCTCGACGGTGTAGCTGGTCATGTCCTCGTTGCAGGGATCAGTGGCATTTTCACCGAGCCTGGCTCCGTCACTGCGGCTCAGGCCGGGCGCCCAAGTTGAGCACAGAGGAGGCGTGGCAGGGAATGGCGCTAGGCAGCAAGAGAACCTTCGGGCGAGGGACGTTACTTTCGAAGCCGAGTCGCGTGACGAGGAGAGGACACCACGGCCGAGCCCGATGATGTTGGAAATATGTGTCCGCGCCCGAGAGCCAAGGCTCACTTTGTGAAACGCCGCACGGCAGCGACTGAGGCGAGCGACCGACGGGTTGTGGAATGACGACATGACAGGGTGGACGAGTTCCATGAAACATATTGAATTTTTTTCCATTGTTTGAACATTGTATATAATATTCCCTTCGTTCGAAAATAACTGACATGATTTCAGTTCAAATTGTTTTTGTCTCAATGTTACTAACTATTGTAAGAGCGTGCATTAAAATATTGTTGTTCGAAAAGAATAACTCATATACTATACACAGTAAGTACATAAGATTGGAAATGATGCACTAAGTCATGTAGGAAAGGACTCTTGTGATCTGTTTAGATTGGATAGACAATCATGTAGAGGCCTTTGGATGTGCACTTGAAGGCGAAAGCATATATTTCTTCCATCGAGGTTGTTTCAAAAACATACCACACAATAGCCTAAGCACTAAATAGCCGATAGCTAAATGCACAGGATGGTCTTAGGGGATTATATAAGATCCAAAAGGATGATAAACACAGAAGTCTTGGTAGGCATCTATACTAATACTAAGTTATATAACAAGGGGCTCTAGCAACTTGCTTATATTGAGTAGATGATCAGGCGCAATCCCTTGGAAGTGCATTTGAAGGAGAAAACATATACTTGCCCTTCGTTCATGTGTGCCCGACGGAAGAAGTCGCTCCAGCCTTTAGTGATGATGCCCCTTTGGTAAACACCCTTGATAAAGCAGGCCATGACAATGTTAGTTCCGTCTCCAGTAGTGATTGGCAGTTCACCATTGTTAGCATCCATGTGTGGGAAAGGGAACCCGTAGAAAAGAGAATGCTAAAGTACTAACAGTAAAGGTCAGTCACTATATCATTTTATACTCAATATATGACAGTTATATAACATGGATTACCATTCTTTTGCCTTGTGTTGCTAGAGCCCCTTGTTATGACAGTTATATAATTGTCATACTTTAGCGTCTACTCAATATATGACAGTTATATTCAATATATGACAGTTCTAACAAGGGGCTCAATATATTGAGTATTAGTATATAATATGAGCAAGTTATATTGAGCCCCTTGTTATGACAGTTATATAACTGTCATACTTTAGCATTCTTTTGCCTTGTGTTGCAAATGTTTCTGTCATGTGGCACACATAGTAGTTATCAGGCGTGGTTGTGTGGCGGATGATCTTTCGCAGTGTACGAACATTATGGTTGTAGAGCTTAACTGTGTTGCCCCACACAATGTGGTGACTAAACTCATCTAAGTAGTGGATGCAAGGCTCACCTATGTTAAATTGTACAAAGTTATATCTTTTAGCAATTGTTGCGAGAGTTGATGGAATGAGAAGAGTAATGTAGCTCTTACCAGGGAGAATGTACTTTCTAGACTTTACATGGATTTTCCTACCTTTGAACTTTTGGATCGAGCTTGCTTTACATGGGCGATGAATATACTCGTATGGCTTATTGTGCTTCCGACACAGTGGTTCGTTTGTGTTGAATAGATAAGGAGATCATGGTAAGAGTTTGCAACAGAAAATAGAGGACAACATAAACAAACAAAGGGGCTAATTAGCTTGTGTGTATTCGTGAAAGGTAAAAAAGACTATCTATTGTATATGGTCAGTGGGAAGAAGTAAGCAGTGCTTGTACATGTAGCAGCAAATAAATCAGAGCATTAATGAATAGCAAATAGAACACGTACTGGATCCTGAAAGAAGTTTGTTTTATTACATACTTGATCAACTTGCATGCATAAGTGATAAAAAAATGACTGATCAAATAGCATGCATTAGTGAATAAGAAGAAACATTCTTTGCGATGTACAAACAATCATGAGTATGTTTTTCAGGATTACCATGGGTAATTTGGCCACCGCTGGTATCACTGGATGTGTGTACCTCCTCTTGTTTAACAACTGTCATCTGGAAAGAAGTAGTAGAATAATTAAGCTGATTTATCTGACTGTGGTTTTAGTTGGGATGATTAACAGTGATGCATGTGGCTTAATACGGTGAGACTTCACAGGCCATTAGTGGTAAAAGATGCTCATTATATTTCATAGATAATCCTAATCCTCAAAAATCTTATTTCTTCACGTGAGAGGTGAAGTATATCGCTCAATGCCAGAGCCACTGGCCTCGTCGTCATTGGCGGTGGGTGAAATCGATGGCATCCCATCGAACCCACTAGGCGGCGGATCTCTCTGGCCCCATCTTGAAGGTTTGTGAAGAGCACAAAGCACTCGGTGTTGCGGATGAAGATCTCATGGTGCTTCACCATGCGAGTGCTCTTCATGGACTCAAAGATTGCCCAGTTCTCGAAGATGATCTTCAGTGAGACAAAAAACTGTATGGGAATAATCAGGATGGGATAGTGCTTTTAAGCACCATACCAAGAACCAGAGCCCTGGCAAAAGTTATGGTGATTTCATATGTAAATAAACCTGAAAAAGTAGCATGATGACTCAGACTGAAAAACAAATCTCTTGACAGTGCTCAGCTATAAAACTTGGATTGCTTAAAAAGAAGCATATTGACTCCGTGTTTCCTTGCATCATACTGAAATACTCAAAACTAGGGAAACTAACGCAAATGATTTTGACTCTGTGTTTCTTTACATTATACTGAAATCTACCCAATAATAGGAAAACAACAACAAAGCCTTTAGTCCCAAACAAATTGGGGTAGGCAAGAGCTGAAACCAATAAGATCTTGCAACCAACTCATGGTTCTGGCACATGGATAGCCAATGTGATCAGTTGCATGTCCACTACTCGACATGCATACCATGGAACTACAAGGGGTACAATGCGAATGCAAACCAAGATTTCATTTTATTCTGTCATATTCTTTCCCATCGGACGTGCAAAAAAAAAGAATAGACAGTGGAACTGGTTTAAAAAGCCTAGATTCTTGTCCTGGATTCTTTTCGTCACTTTTGTATATGTTACAACCTAACAAGCAAAATAAGAAAAAGCACAGCCTAGATAAAGTCTTAGAGTCACCTTCGGAGACAAATACCACTTCCCTAGCCTCCCGGGTCGCTTCAGGCGACTCCGGAGGCGCCGCCGCAGCCACCTTTGGAGGCCATCCCACGCAGCGCCGTTCACCACGCCGCCGGAGGAGGAGGCCGGCTGCCCGGCGGACGGCGGCGGCGGGGCACACTAGTAGAAAAACACCTATTAGTCCCGGTTCATGAACCGGGACTAATGGGTCGTTACTAATACCTCCACCCATTAGTCCCGGTTCAAACACGAAGCGGGACCAATGTGCCTCCACATGGCCCTGTGCGCCGAGCCCAGTCAGGGAGCCTTTGGTCTCGGTTGGTGGCTCCAACCGGGACCAAAAGGCATCCACGCGTCTGCATTCCAGTGGCTGGGGTTTTTTTAAAGGAGGGGGGTTGGGGGTTTTGGGGGGTTAATTTAGGTGTTTCATATATTGTGTTAGCTAGCTAATTAATAGAGAGAAGTGTCCTCTCTTATGTCCGTGCTTGGTCGATGCTACGTACTATATATACATAAGTGGTCGAGAGACCCATTCAGTACAGAAGTTCGTCATGCATACCGAGAGAAGTGATCGATCGACCTCTCCTTCTCCGAGATATTGGTCGAACAACAAGTTTTCGTATCATGTATCCGACGCTACTGGCTACATACATGTACAATATGTATAAGATCTCTTAATTACAAACCCCTAGCATTTGAAATTAATTTCCACATGGTATTCTCTGGCTTTACTGATGATGTGTTCAAGAAAGAATCCCGCCAATTCCTCTTGAATTGCTTTCATGCGATCTGGTTCTAGGAGTTCATCCCGCATCTGCCACATCTAATTTGAAGAAGGGGGTTAATTAATACATATATATGAATGAAACTCAACAGAAATGATGGTATAATAAAATGAAATTGTGAATATTATTTCTTACGCACTTCATATTGTCTTCTAGAGTAGCCCCGCTTGTTTTTCAAAGTCGAGGTGTGGATGAACTCGCACACGTAGTATCCACAGAAATCATTCCCTTCCTCCTGCCACAAGCACTTTACGAGAAATAGAGGTCAATCAAACTGATAATGAAGCATTATAAATGGCATTGATGAAAGTATAGCTATAGAATCAACGGGAGATGCGCGCAACTAGCTAGCCAGTAGTACTTACTTTCGGGTATGTATATCGCAGCTCCTTCGGCAGTCCCGAAGCTTCTGCGGTGAACTGTTTCCAAACCCTATAAGACAAAGAAAATAATTATTATTACTTGAGATATCAAGAAATGAACAAAAAGTTGCTGATATGGTGCGATAATAATCGATTGAACTTACTTGCTGAGCATTTCAGTGATGTCCGCATAGGTTTCAGGATCTTTCCGTCTCGAGTCTAAGACGGTTACTAGTCCACGCTCAAGCTTAATCTCCAGAAGAATATAGTGGTACCTGCGCACGCATGCATAACTCATCAGTTACATTACTATAACCTCGCTTGAGTAATAAGGGAAACCGAATATGCACACGACAGTAACACTCACGGGCCGTTGTAAGGAAAGAGTATGGTATCTTTGTTTTGATTTTTGATCAACGATTGTAGCAAGTTGTCCTCGGCCTCTTTGATGTTCTTTTCAACCAGAAATACATCTATGATATTTGTGTTAATGAACCCAATATTATAAATTTCTTTTTTTTTGCACTCGACGATCTTCAATCTGCATAATATATTGAGGATAATTAATTATAAATACATGCAATGAAAGAGCCGAGCTATATATAGAGACTTAATGACAGAAATAGTACTTACAGGCAGTAGCAAAAGACCATTAATTTATCGAGGGCCTTTTGATTGAAGAACTTGAAGAACTCCTCAAATGGAACACACAACAGATCATTTGAAACGAGGTCGTGCTCCTCTTTAATGTTCAGATACAAACTGTTCGTCCCCTCAGACTCTCTGCAGGTTTTCATGTACCAACTATGGAATCTTCGCATCATTGTTGTCAGAGATTTTTCATCTTTGACGAGAGCCTTCCCGTACTCGTATATGTGTTCGTCCACCTCCATGAAATCAGGAAGTGCATTGTCAGGCAGGTAATCTTCAAGATTGCCATAACCGGGCACCGTCCCCGGAGCATTAGACACATTGAGCGGGGGGCACGATTGCTGTGCTTGTTCACCGAGCTGGGCAATTTTTTTCCCCTATGCTCGTTCTTTTAACCTTTTATCACTGACAGTAGTTCCCGACCACTTGGCTTGGAGATATGTCTGTTCAGTAATGCGCTCATAGTTGGTTCTCGGCGGAGACTTTGGTGGTTTCCTCAGGGCATCGATAGTGCGCTTTGCTTTCACCGGATCTACCTTCTCCTCCGGAGGTGGATCTCTCTTTGCTTTCACCCCTTCAAAGAACTCCTTCACGTGGGTCCGCACAATCGTATTGTTTTCCTCCTCGGACCTCTCGTACGATAACTTGTCTAGAGGCTTGAGAGATGATGGACCATATTTGTATTGCCTCCCGCCTCTGGTTGTGCTGCTAGACGCCGGAGCAGACGGAGCGGCTGCGGCGTCTGTCTTCTTTCGTGCTTGCTTACGAGGCGGAGGAGAAGGAGTACGACGCGCCGGAGCAGCCGGGGCGGCGGCGGGTCTCTTACGCCCTTGCTGGCGAGGCAGAGAAGGAGGAGGCTGCTGGCTGCTCGGGAGCGCCGGCGCAGGCGGAGAAGGAGGCGGAGTGCCGCCACGCGCCGGAGAAGGAGGCGGAGTGCCGCCACGCGTGCCCTGATCGTAACTCACCGGAGGAGGAGGCGGAGTGCCCTGACTCGCCGGAGGAGGAGGAGGAGGCGGAGGCGTCCAGTTCGGAAGGTTGATGAGCTCCTTCCGCCATAGGCATGGAGTCTTCAGAGCAGAACCCAGCCTAGTCTCCCCTTCACCGGTAGGGTGCTCAAGCGGGAGGTCCTCAAATCCCTCCGTTATTTCATCCACCATCACCTTAGCATATCCTTATGGAATCGGCTGGCAGTGATAAGTTGTGCCGGGTCCACTAGGATAAACTTGGCCAACAGCCGCCTTGACCTTGAAATTCATCGATCGTAACATAATGTGGCAACTTTGAGACTCCATGATACCATCTACGGGATAGCTGGCAGGAGCCGTCAAGACATGCTTCGGCTGAAGTAGCTCGGTGGAAGCCATGTTGCTTCTCCGCTGAGATGGCGGGGTAGCTTCGGGGGAAGCTTCGGCAGGTCGTTTGTTGCAATCTGCTGCTTCTTGTTCCTCTTCTCGATCCTCTAGCCCCATTACCCTTCCAAGCAGCGCCTGCAGTTGGTCCTGCTCTAGTTTCTTCCTCCTCTCGTGGATTTTGTAACCCCCTGCGTCCGAAAAACCAACCTTCCACAGAATGGAGCCTGGCGTGCCTCGTGTCCGTCCAGGGTGCTCAGGATTCCCAAGGGCCATTGTGAGCTTGTCCTTCTCCCTGTTTGGAAGGAACGTCCCTCGCTGCGCTGCAGCGATATAGTGTCGAAGGTTCTTGACTGGTATTTCCAGTTGCTCGTCTGTCCACTGGCACTTCCCTGTTATAGGGTCCAAGGTTCCGCCAGCCCCGAAGAACCAAGTCCGGCAACGGTCTGGCCAGTACATTGTCTCTGGTTCGATCCCTTTTTCAAGGAGATCATGCTCAGCCTTGGACCACTTAGGTCGGGCTTTGAGGTAGCCACCTGACCCCGTGCGATGGTGAAGCTTCTTCTTCGCAGCATTTTCCTTGTTTCTCGCCGACATCTTCTTACTCTTTTCCGATGTCTTGTGGGCCACAAATGCGGGCCAGTGATCTTTGATCTTCTCATATTTGCCGATGAATTCTGGTGTCTTTTTTTTCGACAAACTGGTTCAGCTCTTTCCTCCACCTCCTCATTAGGGTTGCCATCTTCTTAAGAGCACAAGACTTGATTAATTGCTCTTTAACTGGATTCTCCGGATCCTCCTCTGGCGCTACAACAAAAACTGCATGTAGAGACGTCATATTCTAAAGCTAGAGACATGTTATTTCATCTCTAGGCAACCATAGAGTCGACTTAGTAAAGCGTCTTTGGAGCGTCTCCCCACGGACCGTCTCAAAACAGATAGACACGCTGTCTAAAGCGTGTGTACATGGCATGAGACACTATATTGGGACGTCCAAAGGTGTCTCTAGATATGACACGCTATATTTGGACGTTCAAGAGCGTCTCTAATATGTAGAGTCGTTTTGTTAGACGCGCTCATACATCTCTACTAATAGGAATACACGCTATGTACAGACATTATATTCGTCTCTAAATATACAAAAGCTTTAACCATGTAATGTTTTACTTTAAATAATATTTGATTTATTTCAAATGTGTACTTCTCCATTTCAAATCCAGTAACTTTATGATGCCATATGTTTGTGCAGAATGATCAAGAAATATCGTATATAACAACATCCACCCATATCACCAATCACATTCATAAGCAACAAATATCATGAACAATATGAAGGGATCCACCCATATCACTGATTGTATCCACAACCATCCCATTCACACAATTTCATTTAGTAGGAACAAACACCTTAGGTTCACAACTGAATCAAATAAGATCTTCATATAAAATATTCAAATAATTAAGAGATCATACAAACTTGAACTAAGTTTTCCTATAAAGCTAAAATCTGTATATAAAACATAATATTTGTCCATCTAAAGAATAATTCTTCTATAGTTCTCCCGGCTCCTGCAATGCACTTCTTTTCTAAATCTTGAGCTGCCCTGAAAAAGAAAGATAACAGGAGAAATGTTTAGAATATAGCTTTAAGACTATTATGAGAAGAAATGTACTTTGATGATGTACCATACGAGTGTTTGGCAGCCCTCTTTAGTTCTTGCGCAATTGCTAGGAAGCAATTCCTGGTTAGTATTTTCCGGTAAAAGTTGAGTCTATACAGCCTTGATTGAACCTATCAATTTTTTCAATGTGCGCCATACGGAAAACATAGACATTGTTTGACAATGAATCACAAGTTTATGTGCACACACACCTTAGCAACCATGCGTGGTAAAGATGAACCAGTGTAATCCTCCTTGGTCCTCGAAGAAAAGCTAGGATGCAATTCCTGGGCAGTGATTTGCTATATCCGGCGAAGTTGATTCTGCACTTCCATGATTGGTGTAACCCTCTTTGGTTGATTCTGCATGGCCTTGATTGGCCTTATCAAAATTTTCAATGCGTGCGTTCTACATTTGAGGTTCAGTTCAATACGACATAAACATACACAATCATAGGCATTGTTTGATAATGAATTAAAAAAATTATGCGCGCACACCTTAGCAACCATGTGTGGCAAAGATAAACCAGTGTAATCCTCTTTGGTTCTCGCAGAAAAAATAGGATGCAATTCCTTGGTAGTGATCTGCTTGTCCGGTAAAGTTGATTCTGCACTTCCTTGATTGACCCTATCAAACTTTTCAATGTGTGTTTTCTACACTTGAGGTTCAGTTCAGTTGTAAGTAAACTTACACAAAACATAGGCATTTTTTAATAACAAATCAGAAATGTGTGCACACACCTTAGGAATCATTTTTTCTTGTGGTAACGATAAACCGGTGTAACACTCTTTGGTTCCCGCACAACTGCTAGGATGTAGTTCCTGCAACTTATGATGAACAATTGTTTAAGTATGAGAATGAAGTAGAATATTTATTAGTGAAGAAACTATTACATCACCTGCATAGCACCCAATGGAGCATATTCTTCAGCTTCATTATGTGATTCATTTGGGAGGTCATCGCCAACAACTCTTTCGTCGAGATCAACCTGAAACAAGAACAAATAATAGTAAAGTAATACTCATATTTTTATCTTTGCAGAAAGACATGTGGTTTGGATACTAACTTCATCACTTCCCGCGGTTACAAATTCATTTCTCAAATCCTCAGTGGGGAATTTTCGCTTCAGGAACAAACGGATCATAGCCAACTCATCTGTCATGTTTTCTATATTATCTCCTAGTGCCCGCAGTGCAAATTGAACATTTCTTTTTTTTCTCAGGATGTTGAACAAAACTTAGTCCCTGAGAAACTTTTATTTCGCACCAATGCTTATCACCATAATGGTACATGTTGGACTCAAGTGATACATGTTGGACTCAAGTGGAATAAGGTGATCTTGCCATAAATTTGACCCATGCATTTCACTGAAAAGGCACCCAAAAAGCACTTCAGAAGTTACTATAACGCACACAGCAACGTACAAACTTGTAAACAAAAATCTTGTAGTGCACAATCTGAGAGCTGCTGATTGAACCTCCCTTCAGCTAAGATGCAAAAATCATAACTAACGAGATAGTGGGACTGCACTGAGATGAGGTAGGAAATAGGACAGACTAAAATTACTACAGAATAGCAAAGTACATTGCAGCCTGTACAACCAAACACTACCATGTTTTATGCTCCAGCATAAATGGAATTTGAGGTTATTTGGTCAATCTATATAACACCGCTTGTACTACTTTTGAGTTTTACCATATAAAATTTGATTGGACCAAATAGTTGCTCACATATTTTCAAAAAAATCTGTCATAATTGATTTCTAGGCAAGCAAGCAATTCAACAAACATTTAGAGTGCATGCCTACATGAAGGAAGAAAGGAGACGAAGGAGAAGAGGATCGGGACTTAAGATGCATAAATGAAGGAGCCCACTTTGGTAGATTTAATGTTAAAGCAGTAGGGGCTATGGGATTTAAGAAATTACCTGCTTGACGTGGTGGAGGCTGAAGATACGGATGGAGGCGAGAGCTGCTTGCGGGCTGTGTACCGACGGAACACGCGCGCAGCTTCGAGTGAAGGATGAGACCTGCGTGGATCTGGCTTTGTGACGGTGAGGATGGCGCTTCATGACGCGGGGACGACGGACACCGACGGGGCTCCGATTAGCGAGCTTGTCGATGGAGGAAAATGGCAATCTGCGGCAGGCGGCGATAGCAGCAGAGGGTGGCGCTTGAGGTTGAGGCTGCCACCGCATCGGGTACACGAACGGGCGGCGCGCAGGGTGGTGGTCACGGCGCAGATTGGAATCGGTGGTTGGATAAATGGGGAGGTGGTGGGTGAAGATGGCGGCGAGGGAAAATATCCGACGATATATGGAGAAAGAAAAATGGAGAGACGCGGGAAGTATGCGCGGTAAAGAAAATAATCTCTAGCGCCAAAACTTTTATAAGCTAAAATAGTCCGGCAAAAATTTGATTTAGTGGGAATAGTTTGGGAGCTCCAATTAATCACATGTATGGATGTGTTAAAAACGCATATATGGATAAATGAATTTTTAGGTGTATCTTTTATTGGATCAATTCGTATGCTTTGTTTTTTTTTCAAAAAACAACAAACTTTATTGGGTAATATTCATATCCAAGTAATATCAATATAGTTTGATAAAAATAATAAAGGTAGTGGAAGATCCAAGTTGGGTTTCCCCCTCCGTCGCGTGCTGCCCGTGTCCACGGCGGACGCCGCCCTAACATGACATCCCTTCACCTAGCCTTGTCGGCGATGGGGTGGTAGCGCGCTGCAACTCCTTCAAGCCGATTTTGACCAGCTGGTCACTGATGCGGTGTCAGCGTCCGATGTGGCGAACGTGGCCCAACATTGCATCGCTCCTACCACTCCTCCTCTCGCGCCGCCTCTTGACTATCGTCAAGGTGTTGCGTGATAATGTGTCGTATCAACGACGAGGTAATGGAGTAGGCCGGAGGGCTCCTTTTCCTTCACGGCCTTCGAAGTAAACCTGCGCACTGGTTCCAGCAAATCGTGTGGCTGGTTCGAGCGTCCAGCATGGCCGTCGTTGCCATTTCCAGCTCCCGATATCCTCCGCCCACCAGAATTCAAGTCTCAATTTTGACATTGATGTTTGCATTTTCTCGGATTTATTCCAGGCATTCCGGCGATGTGCGTTCAGTGAGAGGAGACGTTCCCGTTAACTACGAAAACGTGTGTGGCAACTTCATAAATGTCAAGATGATGTGTCGGATTAGTCTTTTGGAGGTGCTCATAGGGATAGGATGTGCGTGCGTGTATGCGTACATATGGATGAGTGTATGTGTGTATCTATGTGCGTATGCGTCTGTCTATACTATGTTCAAAAAAATGCCGGGTCATCTAAGAGCAACTCCAATCGGCCGACCCAAACGGATGCACGGTTTGGCTGCTTTTTGTCCATTTGGGTCGGCCACACAGACATCCATGTCCATTTTTTTCATTTGGATCGGCGCGTGCACCCAATACTAGCCCGACCCATTTTTCTAAAAATGCGGACTTAAAAAAAAGAGCAATCACGTTCAAACTTAAACATAATTAAATATGAAAAACCGATCAACCGCCGGCCAAAGTTCACATAAACAGTAAACATTAATTAAACATAAAAAAGTCTACGCCGCCGTGCGCGCTGCCCTAGGCGTCCTCGTCGTTCGACCCGAGGCCGGAGAGGTCGACCAGGTCTAGCGTCGAGCCAGCCCAGGGGAATGCCGCCTCCCAAGTCGGGGCCAAGTCGTCCTGCTGCGTAGGTTGCACCGCCGACTGGGCTGCTTGCTCGCACGACGTTTGTCCTCCTCCTTCTCACGGCGCTCCTCCTCCTGCTCGCGCTCGATCTGCATGAGTCGCTCGCCGGTGCCGCTGAAGAAACCCATGGCGCTAGGGTTCGCTTGTCACCGGTGAGGAAGCACGCGGGGGTTAGATGTGGGCGGGCAGTGGAAGTGGATGAGGCTGGCCACCCACACGCGTGGATTAAAAAAGGATGACCGCCCGCAGCTTCCACTCACTGACGCTTGGGCCCCGTGATAGGTTTGCGTCGGCTTGTCGGGACTAGCATTTTTGTCCGCTTTGACCCAAAGGACATGGGCGAACAAAAATGGTTTGGCCGGTTGGAGTTGCTCTAAGGCACAAGCGCGAACTTCCCTCTTGCTCCTGGTTTTGGAGGCGTCAAAAGCTTCCTTGATCGGGTTTTAGGAAGCATCCGAAAGCTTGCCAGGTTTTTAAGTTGGGGTATCTTTATCATGTTTAGGTTTATTTCGGCCAAGTTGTACTTTGTTTTCCTGGTTTTTTCTTTTTTTTCCTTTATCTTTTTTTGTTTTTGTTTTTTTGTTTATTTTCCTTTTTAATTTTTATTTCCCTTTTCTTTCTATTTTTTCAAATTCTTGAAGTTCTTCCAAATTTGTGAACTGTTTTAAATTCCCAAACTATTTTAATTCGTGAATATTTTTCTTCAAACAATGAACTTTTTTCAAATTCCCAATAAATTCCATTTCGCAAATATTTATTGAATTTGTGAACTTTTCCCTAATTCATGAATTTTTCCAGTTTGCTGCAAAAAGTTTTGAACTCATAAAACTTTTTCAAATTCACAAAACTTTTTCATATACTTGAACTTTTTGAGGTCATAAACATTTTTAAATTCAATTTTTTGAGTTTGCGAATATATTTCTTTGAATTGGTGAACTTTTTTCAAATTCATGAACATTTTTAGAAGCCGTGAACTTTTTTGAATTCAAGTTTTTATCAAGATCGCGAACATTTTCAAATTTGATCCCCCCCCCCCCCCCCAAAATTTTTTTTGAACCTTTTACAGAAGTGAAGGGCCATATGTGTCCGTTCCCAGGATTTTAAGAATAACAAAAAAAAAAGTACTGTACTAGTTACTGTAACACTTCACTGATTTTACCAAATATCCCTTACTGCTTTTGATTTTTATGACTGGGATGTCAATCGTGCAAAGTCGATGTCATGCACTTGCAAAATATTATTGAAATATTTACTAGACTACTTTCATTTCCTATAAACTAGCACAAAAAGCATCCAGTTAGTAAGTGAACCTGAAGCACACTTCGTCAGAAGATTCCAAAATTTAGCAGTAGAACTGTCATGTGAAAGTTAAAAAAATATTAAAAACTATTCACAGAACTGAATGGATAGCTATACAATTCATTCATAACAAAAGGGAACATACACACTAAAAAAGACCATAGGCTCGTTCATTACAAAGTAACACAGGGATCAATACATTCTGAAGAAGATCCACCCAGCTGCAATAATTATGTTGGAGTAACTCTACCTAGGAGCATGGATGACAAGTGCTCAACCTATATCTTAGCTGCCCATAACAAGCTGAAAGCGCAAAGATTAGTCTGTTTCATTTGAAGATGGTTCTCCACCCATGTCAAAAATATAACGAGGTTTGAATTTCACCATGGTATTCCAATTCTCACTTCTCGGATGTTGGATATAAAAGACCTGGTCCACATGGGAAGAAAATACAAAAGGATCATCCTCTAACTTCTCCCCTATATGTATTTTTGGGAGAAGTTCACATGAGTGAATCCAAACTCATCTCTTACAATACCAGCTTTGTGATGAACATCATACCAATCACATTTGAAGAACAACACCTTGTAATCTCTGTATGACAATTCGAAGATGTCAGATAACCGGCCATAATAGGACACACCATTTTCAGCAAGGTTCACGACACCACTATTTTGTGTCACACGTCCTGTATCGCGGCTGATAGTATGAAACCTGAAACCATTAATTATATAGCCACTGTAGCGCACCCCACATTTGCTTGGTTTTGCGGCTAATGCTCTTATCTTTTCTGTGATATCCGGTCCATCATCTAGTATAACATGTACGTAAGAGTGGTTACATTGAGTTCATATGGAACTTCAGTGAAGGAACATGCAAAAGGTGAATTATACCTTTTGTTCCAACCAGTCAGCAAAGTGTCTACTAATCAAATCCTCATTGTCATCATCCGTCAAATTTAAGTTACCCGGTTTCCTCTTCTCTTGATACACAAATTCTCTGTAATAATAAGACAAATAACATCATGATTTTTTCCAACTTGTGAAAAACAAAAGAAATAGAAGATAGCACTGAAGCACACCTACGGAGATCATCAAGCTCATCAGTGTGTCGCAAGACATATCGATGTGCTTGAACTAGAAGCTGATCGTCCAACTGGCCTACAGTGACAGCCTTTCCAATTGGCTCACCAACACTATCAAACATGTACATGCCCTTTGTATTAGCTGAAGGATCAGGGTTCCTAGATGTTCTTGTGAAACGTGTGGTTCCTTCTAGAAATCTTGAACAAAAGGTCAAGCATTCTTCAACAATATATCCTTCAGCAATAGAACCTTCAGGATAGAAGGCTAGCTGGTATAACCAGTCACTAAAAATCTAAGTAATATCCAGTGGTCTCTCTTGCTAAAACAAGAAAAGTACTCTTGTGTGGCATGACAAATGCAGCTCCCCCTAACCAGATCAACTTAAAAAATATCATGTCATCAACAATTGCCATCCAATCAACAGTCCCCACTGTTTTTAACAACAATTCTTATCCAATCACCAAAAAGGATTCACAGATTTTTATCAACAATTGTCTAATTTCAACAATACAGTGCATCATTGCAAAGACAGAAGGGCAAAACAGAGGTGACATATCGCAATTTGAGCTATATTTCACATGATATGGAGATAAAAAAAAATGAGAAGAACAACCTGCGGACAAGCTCCTAGTAGCAGAGGTGTGTCGGCGAGGTCGTTGCCATGGTCGGCAGCAAAGCGAGAGAGGAGTCGTCCGGGTAGAGTATTCTGCGGGTGGCGGAGCCTGGCGATGGGCGAGCGGTGTCGGGCTGCAACCGGCTTCAGGGGATCGGGGAGCTTGGCCTGGGGCAGACCGGCGTCAGGTGGCGGAGGAGCTTGCGCTATAGGGAGGAGATCGGCGTCGAGCGGCGGTGGAGCTACGGCCGGAGGGCCGGCGGGGGATCGGAGTCGGGCGACGCCGGAGTTCGGGCTAGGGGCGAGTTGCGGCGGCGTCAGATCGGGCTGGGGGAGCGCGACGGCGTGTGATCTATGGGAGAGGGGGCGAGCGACGACGGGGGCTATGGCTGGGCCAAACAATGGCGGGAGATCGACTGCTGGTGCCGAGGCGGCGAGCGGCGGCGGCGCTAGCTGCTGGTTTCTTTTATCATTTTAGGGAGTTGCGTATCACAGAGGTATTTTAGGGAGTTGCGTATCAAAGAGGTAGTATAATAATATTCCAACTAAAAAAATAGTATAATATACATCAGCCCTGCTATATCTATGACTGTTCTTTTACGAATTGTGTACGACCTGGTATAGCAGCCATCCATTGCATTCGCTGGATGATTGGGATGGCTTCGTATGAAAATCGAATGTGCTTTTATCGTACGTACAATAATTCACAATATACATAGATGAACAACTTTTTTTTGCAGGAACATAGAAGAACATTACAGAGGGGATGTTTAAAGTCGCAATCAAATAACAAAGTTGTATTATCCAAAGTTTAGTACAACTAATTTTCATAGATATCCAGGTTGGAAAAATGATTATTCAAAATTTCTTAAATCTATGATAAGAACAGAGTCGCACATTAAGACGTTTCACAAATCGTCTCGAAGAGCAGAGACGCACATAAAGCGTCTCACAAATCACCTCTTAAGTTAATTAAAACTAAATACTTAATTTTTTAGTCTAATTACAATCAACAGTTTGTGGTGCTTTGTAAACGTCTTAAGAAGCGTCTTTAGGCCGCCAGTGTTCATGAGCGTAGAGACGAATAGAAAAGCGGCCCAGAAAAAGCGACCATACATGGTGTTTTTGTTGTAGTAAGGGTGAAATTTGCCTTCAGCTCAGTCCAAAGATCTTCTTTCTGCATATCATTGACATAAGACACCTCAGGATCTTCCTTCTTAGGCTTATACCATTGCTGGATGCTGATCGGGATCTTGTCCCTAATAAGAACCCCGCACTGAGCAGAAAATGCCTTCCTTGTCCGGATGGGTTCAATCGGTTCGTCTTCGGGCGCGATTTCTATGATCTCAAACTTTTCATCCGAGCTCAACTTTTTCTTCGGGCCTCGTCTCCTGACCGAAGTTGTGCTCGATCCAGAGGGCTAGAAATTATAAGGGAGAAAGACGAGAGTAATTAATATGTGTACATATACCAAAACAATGAAAGCATCAATTAACTAGTCAGCACAGGCTTAACTAATATATATATACCTGGCCGGACTCGGTTCGGTCACCGGAGCAGTCAGCACGGTCTCCTTCTTGTACCTCCATTGTGTCACCGGAGCCATCATGAACATAGTCCTCTTCTTGTACCGGCATTAATGGGCCGAAGCCATGATGAACATAGCCCTCTTCTTCACCCAGTCCTTCCACCTGACCATCGTCGAGGAGAAATGATGCAACATCATCACTTCCATTTGCGATTATGTCCCCCAACATCCCTTATGTTTCTTCGTCTCGGGAGTGCTCCATAGTTTCTGCAAATATTTACAACATGTCAATTATTATTCAAACATGGTACATATGGATACACACACACACACACACACACACACACACACACACACACACACACACACACACACACACACACACACACACATATATATATATATATATATATATATATATATATATATATATATATATTAGTGGCAAACGTAGAACTAGCTAGCTAATCACAATAAGGAATCATGTTAGTGGCCTCGATGCTGCTTCTCTAGGGTTTGGGGTCGCCTCGACACAACGCTTCAAGGGTTTGGGGTGGCCTCGACGACAACGCTCTTTTAACTTGGTAAATTTGGGTGGCCTCGAGAGAGTTAATTTGTCGGGTAGGGGCGCGGCGGGAGGGGGTAGGAGACCAACATCGTTTTCTCTCTAGGGTTTGGGTGTCCTCGAGAGTTTTGGTCGAGCGAGAGGGCCGAGGGCCGGGGGGTGCTGCCGTTGTATAAGTTATCACGGTCGAGAGGGGGTATATATATCAACCGCCCCTCATGTCGAAGTTATCTAGAGGGAGTTATATCGACAACGACGCGACATACATATACATGGGAAAATAATGTTATCGGGGAGGGGGTATCGGTACCACCCCCTCGTGTTGAAGTTTCTTCTTTCTCCTCTATTCCTTTCTTTCTTCTTCTACTCTTCTTTTTCTTCTTCTCCCTCGAGAAAGGAAAATAATTAAGAAAAAGGAAGAAAAGAGGAAGAAGGAAGAAGGAAGAAGAAGAAGAAGAAGAAGAAGAAGAAGAAGAAAAAGAGGAGAAGAAGAAAGGAATAGAGGAGAAGAAAAAAATAGAATTTTTTTCTTCTATTTTTTCTTCTTTTCCTCTGTTCTTTTATTCTTCTCCTTTTCTTTTTCTTCTTTTTTCCTCTTCTTATTTATTTCTCCTCTTCTTCCTCTCTTCTTTTTCTCCTTTCTTGCTCTTCTTATTTTCCTTTTTCCTATCGTTCTTTTTCTTCTTCTTCTTCCTTCTTCCTTCTTCCTTCCTTCATCCTCTTTTCTTCCTTTTCCTTATTTTACTTTCTCCTCTACACTAACCTAAAATGCACTAACCTAAAATAGATATCTACTAAAAACCTAAATATAAAATTAATACATATATGAAAAAACATATATAAACAAAAAAATGCTATGAACATTATATTCATACATACATATATAGCCACATCCATTCATCATATATATAGCTATCACATACATATATACATTATATATATGAAAAAAATG
Organism: Triticum aestivum; assembly: GCF_018294505.1. NCBI lineage: Eukaryota > Viridiplantae > Streptophyta > Magnoliopsida > Poales > Poaceae > Triticum > Triticum aestivum. Next base: position 653,415,872 of record NC_057795.1, on the reverse strand, counting down.
CAATGAACAAAAAAATTACACTTATGAAAAAAAATACTATGAACATGTACACATATATACACATAAAAACACATATACACAAAAAATGCAAAAAAAAATACATATATACTTGCATATATGTATAATTTTTTGCATATATAAACTTCTGCATATATAAAAAAAGAGGAAAGGGCGCCGGCGGCCGGACCGAAGGCGGCGACTTGTGGTCGGAGCGATGGCGACGGGGTTGGGAAAGGGGCGGCACGCGCGGCGACGGCGACGGGGTCGGGGAAGGGGCGGCGCGCGCGGCGACGGCGACGGGGTCGGGGAACGGCCGGTGGCGCGCGCGGCGACGACGATGGTGTCGGGGCCGACAGGGGCGGTGGGCGCGGCGACGGTGTCGGGGCAGTGGCTCGGCGGCGGCGACGGCGAGCTGGACCAGCCTGACGGCGTCGGGGCAGGGCTCGGCGGCGACGGCGACGAGGAGCAGAGGCGTCGGGGCGAGAAGAAAGAGATGGGTTTTGGCGAAAACTGCTAAGTCCTGTATATATAGCAAGAGCATTGGTCCCGGTTGGTGGCTCCAACCGGGACTAATGCCCCCTTTAGTCCCGGTTGGTGCCACCAACCGGGACCAAAGGCCTCTTTTCAGCAGCCCAAAGGGCGGGAAGCGGCGGCCTTTTGTCCCGGTTGGAGGCACCAACCGGGACTAAAGGGTGGGCATTGGTACCGGTTGGGGCCACGAACCGGTACCAATGCACCCCCTTTAGTCCCGGTTGGAGCCACCAACCGGGACCAAAGGCCCCTGTGATGCCCGCGTCGCGGCCAAAGTTTAGTCCCACCTCGCTAGTTGAGAGGGGCGCGCAGTGGTTTATAAGCCCCACTGCCGCACCCCTCTCGAGCTCCTCTCCACTGCAGGCTTACGGGCCTACTTGCTACTGCTTTGCCTGATGGACTTTCTGGGCCTACTGCGGGCCTGAATCCTGGCCCATAGTAGGATTTCAAGTCGTATTCAGGCCGTGGGGGCCCAGTAGGAGGCATTTTTTTTGTTTTTTTGTTTTCCTTACTTATTGTTGCTATTTTTATTTTTTTCCAGTTTTTTGTTTTGTTTTCTGCATTATTTATTTTCTTTTGTTTTTTGCTTTATTTTTTAATTCTTTTTGCTTTTAGTTTTAGGAAAATTATAAACTTTCTGTTAGTGCCATTACTTTTCAAATTTGAAAACACTTTTTTTTGTTTTTTTGTTTTCTTTCTTGCTTTATTTATTTTATTTTGTTTCTACTTACAACAAAATACTTATTGTTGTTTTTTTGTTTTGTTTTCTGCATTATTTATTTTCTTTTGTTTTTTGCTTTATTTTTTAATTCTTTTTGCTTTTAGTTTTAGGAAAATTATAAACTTTCTGTTACTTCCATTACTTTTCAAATTTGAAAACACTTTTTTTGTTTTTTTCTTTCTTGCTTTATTTATTTTATTTTGTTTCTACTTACAACAAAATACTTATTGTTGCTATTTTTAATTATTACGAGGGCCGAACCATAAGACATTAAAGCATTTCAAATGAACTCTGAAAAAGTTGAAAGTTGGCATGGTATCATAAATTGACCCACACATAGCATGTGCATATACAAAACGGACAATGGTATCATACTCGTCAGTTACAAAGTTGGCATGGTATCATCATTAGTTGCGGGAGAAAGTCTTCACTTTTTCTTCGCTTGTGGCATTTGCTTATTGCGCCGTAACCATGGATAATCTTCATCGTTTATCAGGATGCTGGGGTCAGCCTTGACTTTGAAGGGAGGAATTTCATGAAACTTTTCATAATCTTCAGACATGTCTGTCTTGTCCTCCACTCCCACGATGTCCCTTTTTCCTGAAAGAACTATGTGGCGCTTTGGCTCATCGTATGATGTATTCGCTTCCTTATCTTTTCTCTTTCTCGGTCTGGTAGACATGTCCTTCACATAGATAACCTGTGCCACATCATTGGCTAGGACGAACGGTTCGTCAGTGTACCCAAGATTTTTCAGATCCACTGTTGTCATTCCGTACTATGGGTCTACCTGTACCCCGCCTCCTGACAGATTGACCCATTTGCACTTAAACAAAGGGACCTTAAAATCATGTCCGTAGTCAAGTTCCCATATGTCCACTATGTAACAATAATATGTGTCCTTTCCCCTCTCGGTTGTTGCATCAAAGCGGACACCGCTGTTTTGGTTGGTGCTCTTTTGATCTTGGTCAATCGTGTAAAATGTATTCCCATTTATCTCGTATCCTTTCCAAATCGTAACAGTCGAAGATGGTCCCCTGGACAACAAGTACAGCTCATCACAAACAGTGTTGTCACCTCTGAGACGTGCTTCCAACCAACTGCTGAAAGTCCTGATGTGTTCACATGTAATCCAGTCGTCGCACTGCTCCGGGTGTTTGGAGCGCAGACTGTTCTTGTGTTCATCGACATACGGGGTCACCAAGGTAGAGTTCTGTAGAACTGTGTAGCGTGCTTGAGACCAAGAATATCCGTCCCTGCATATTATTGAGTCCCTTCCAAGCGTGCCTTTTCCAGTCAGTCTCCCCTCATACCGCGATTGAGGGAGACCTATCTTCTTAAGGCCAGGAATGAAGTCAACACAAAACCCGATGACATCCTCTGTTTGATGGCCCATGGAGATGCTTCCTTCTGGCCTAGCGCGGTTACGGACATATTTCTTTAGGACTCCCATGAACCTCTCAAAGGGGTACATATTGTGTAGAAATACGGGGCCCAGAATGACAATCTCGTCAACTAGATGAACTAGGACGTGCGTCATGATATTGAAGAAGGATGGTGGGAACACCAGCTCGAAACTGACAAGACATTGCACCACATCACTCCTTAGCCTTGGTATGATTTCTGGATCGATCACCTTCTGAGAGATTGCATTGAGGAATGCACATAGCTTCACAATGGCTAATCGGACGTTTTCCGGTAGAAGCCCCCTCAATGCAACCGGAAGCAGTTGCGTCATAATCACGTGGCAGTCATGAGACTTTAGGTTCTGAAACTTTTTCTCTGCCATATTTATTATTCCTTTTATATTCGACGAGAAGCCAGTCGGGACCTTCATACTAAGCAGGCATTCAAAGAAGATTTCCTTCTCTTCTTTGGTAAGAGCATAGCTGGCAGGACCTTCATACTGCTTTGGAGGCATGCCGTCTTTTTCGTGCAAACGTTGCAGGTCCTCCCGTGCCTCAGCTGTATCTTTTGTCTTCCCATACACGCCCAAGAAGCCTAGCAGGTTCACGCAAAGGTTCTTCGTCACGTGCATCACGTCGATCGAAGAGCGGACCTCTAGGTCTTTCCAGTAGGGTAGGTCCCAAAATATAGATTTCTTCTTCCACATGGGTGCGTGTCCCCCAGCGTCACTCGGAACAGCTAGTCCGCCGGGACCCTTTCCAAAGATTACGTGTAAATCATTGACCATAGCAAGTACGTGATCACCGGTACGCATGGCGGGCTTCTTCCGGTGATCTGCCTCGCCTTTGAAATGATTGCCTTTCTTTCGACATTGATGGTTGGTCGGAAGAAATCGACGATGGCCCAGGTACACATTCTTCCTGCAGCTTGCCAGGTATATACTATCGGTGTCAAGTAAACAGTGCGTGCATGCGTGGTATCCCTTGTTTGTCTGTCCTGAAAGGTTACTGAGAGCGGGCCAATCGTTGATGGTCACGAACAGCAACGCCTTTAGGTAAAATTCCTCCTGTTTGTGCTCATCCCACGTACGTACACCGTTTCCATTCCACAGCTGTAAAAGTTCTTCAACTAATGGCCTTAGGTACACATCAATGTCGTTGCCGGGTTGCTTAGGGCCTTGGATGAGAACTGGCATCATAATGAACTTCCGCTTCATGCACATCCAAGGAGGAAGGTTATACATACATAGAGTCACGGGCCAGGTGCTGTGATTGCTGCTCTGCTCCCCGAAAGGATTAATGCCATCCGCGCTTAAAGCAAACCATACGTTCCTTGGCTCACTTGCAAACTCATCCCAGTACTTTCTCTCGATTTTTCTCCACTGCGACCCGTCAGCGGGTGCTCTCAACTTCCCGTCTTTCTTACGGTCCTCACTGTGCCATCGCATCAACTTGGCATGCTCTCCGTTTCTGAACAGACGTTTCAACCGTGGTATTATAGGAGCATACCACATCACCTTCGCAGGAACCCTCTTCCTGGGGGGCTCGCCGTCAACATCACCAGGGTCATCTCGTCTGATCTTATACCGTAATGCACCGCATACCGGGCATGCGTTCAGATCCTTGTACGCACCGCGGTAGAGGATGCAGTCATTAGGGCATGCATGTATCTTCTGCACCTCCAATCCTAGAGGGCATACGACCTTCTTTGCTGCGTATGTACTGTCGGGCAATTCGTTATCCTTTGGAAGCTTCTTCTTCAATATTTTCAGTAGCTTCTCAAATCCTTTGTCAGGCACAGCATTCTCTGCCTTCCACTGCAGCAATTCCAGTACGGTACCGAGCTTTGTGTTGCCATCTTCGCAATTGGGGTACAACCCTTTTTTGTGGTCCTCTAACATGCGATCGAACTTCAGCTTCTCCTTTTGACTTTCGCATTGCGTCCTTGCATCGACAATGACCCGGCGGAGATCATCATCATCGGGAACATCGTCTGGTTCCTCTTGATCTTCAGCAGCTTCGCCCGTTGCAGCATCATCGTGCACATCGTCTGGTTCCTCTTGATGTTCAGTAGCATCACCGTATTCAGGGGGCACATAGTTGTCATCGTACTCTTCTTCTTCGCCGTCTTCCATCATAACCCCTATTTCTCCGTGCCTCGTCCAAACATTATAGTGTGGCATGAAACCCTTGTAAAGTAGGTGGGTGTGGAGGATTTTCCGGTCAGAGTAAGACTTCGTATCCCACATATAGGGCATGGACAACACATAAAACCATTCTGCTTGTTTGCCTCAGCCACTTCGAGAAAATCATGCACGCCCTTAATGTACTCGGAGGTGTGTCTTGAACCGTACATCCATTGCCGGTTCATCTGCGTGCATTATATATAATTAAGTGTGTCAAAAATCATTACAGAACACTAAAACCAAATTAATAGAAGTTCATCATCACACTAAAACCAAAGTACATACATAGTTCTCATCTAACAACATAAAGCTCTGCAGAGCATCTAAATTAATTAAACCATACACTGAAACTATGTAAAACATTTCAATGCGAAAACAAATGCGATCATAATCGCAACCAATGTAACAACTGATCCAACGGCATAATGATACCAAGCCTCGGTATGAATGGCATATTTTCTAATCTTTCTAATCTTCAAGCGCATTGCATCCATCTTGATCTTGTGATCATCGACGACATCCGCAACATGCAACTCCAATATCATCTTCTCCTCCTCAATTTTTCTAATTTTTTCCTTCAACAAATTGTTTTCTTCTTCAACTAAATTTAACCTCTCGACAATAGGGTCGGTTGGAATTTCCGGTTCAACAACCTCCTAGATAAATAAAATCTATGTCACGTTGGTCGGCATAATTGCCATAAACAATAAATGAACCAATAGTTATGAAAAGATAATATATACCACATCCGAATCATAGACAGGACGAGGGTCGACGGGGGCGGATTCCAAAACCATCGCACTATATAAGATGCAATAATAAAAGTAAGAAAATTATACAAGTATCTATATAAACATACAAGTAAGAGGCTCACCACGGTGGTGCCGGCGACGAGATCGGCGCGGGCGATCGACGGCGGTGAAGACGGGGACGGGACGTGACGGACCGCTAAACCTAGACAAATATTGAGGAAAATGGAGCTTGGAGGTGGAGCTTGGAGAGGAGAAAGCTTAAGTAGTGTGGCTCGGGCATTCCATCGAACACCTCGTGTGCATAGGAGGTGAGCTAGAGCACCACAAAGCTCCGTCCTCGCATGCCACGAAAAACAAAGCAGTGAGAGTGCTCTGCTCGCAGGGTATATATAGGCAACTAATTGGTCCCGATTCGTGGCTTGAACCGGGACTAAAGGGAAGCCTTTGGTCCAGGTTCAGGCGACCAACCGGGTCCAATGGTGGTGGGCCAGGAGCAAGGCACATTGGTCCCAGTTCGTCCCACCAACCGGGACCAAAAGGTCCAGACGAACCGGGACCAATGGCCCACGTGGCCCGGCCGGCCCTCGGGGCTCACGAACCGGGTCCAATGCCCCCATTGGTCCCGCTTCTGGATTGAACCGGGACTAATGGACTGACCCGGCCTGGACCATTGCCCCCTTTTCTACTAGTGGCATCTCCAGCCTCTTTTTCTTCTTCTGTTCTTCTCCTTGGTGGTCGCCTTCTGATCTGGCCGTTGGGCACTTAGGTGACCTAAATACTGAAGAACACACAAAATTTACACCCAATCAAAGTGGCCTAAGAAGAAAAAACTACTCCCTCCGTCCTATAATATAAGAGTGTTTTTGACGGAGGCACAGAGAGAGTAGGATGTAAGCTCAGAATTATATCAAAAGCTGGGAAACAGTCCTTCGCAACGGAAACCAATGCATCATACAGAAATACTCAAAAATAGGAAACTAATGCAAATGATTTTGGCTCCGTGTTTCCTTACGTCATACTGAAATATTCAATAACAGAAAAACAACAACAAAGCCTTTATTAGTCCCAAACAAGTTGGGGTAGACTAGCGTTGAAATCCATAAGATCTAACAACCAACTCATGGTTTTGGTATATGGATAGCCAATGTGATCAGTTGCATGTCCACTACTCGACATGCATACCACAGAACTACAAGGGGTACAACGCGACTGCAAACCGAGGTTTCATTTCTCCTGTCATATTCTGTGGTGCTTCCAACAGTTTTGAGTACATAGTTGATACACAATCTAACCTGTAAATAACTAAATATGTATCTCATCACCAGCTATCAATATAATACACAATTGTTCCTCTGACAAAGCTATGCAACGCATTTCTGAATCTGTACACGCCGGGTGCAGAGTTTGCCCTTCTCTCTGTCTCCCGTTGGATCATGCCATCTGCCTGATAAGATTAAGAGTTCGCTTGAAGACTTCGGCTTGCCTTGGCTCGATCGTGCCGGTAAATATGTTCATCTGTTCCTGTGATTACTGAAGCTTAGCTAGTTCCTGTGATTACTAATCTGAATGTTCATCTGCTCTCACACAACGCCCAGTACTGAAGCGCTGGGGAGGATATTGCTGGGACAGCATTGCCTCTTCCTCTCAGGCGACGATCCGGTTCCGCCTGCCGGCGCCACCTTCTTGACGTCGCCGGAAGCAGACGCCAACGGAGGAGAAGAGTTGCTCTCGGCGGCGCGCCTCCTCTTGAGATGCCCAGCCGGGAGGATCTGATCGAGCATGTAGGACGGCAGGTCCTTCCTCCGGGTGTGCGAGACCTCCAGCTCCATCCCGGGCCTCCAGAACTCGTACGTGTACACCTCCTGCTTGAACCCCTCCGTGGTCGCGCGTAGGTCGAACGGCACCTGGGGCTGCTGCTGCTGCTGCTGCGGCTTGGACAAGCCCACGAAGAAGGTTGACGTGCAGTGCAGATCATGGGGCTTGGCCGCGTAGGCTTTCGGGTTGGGATGGCAGAGCAGCATGCCGGCCGTGGCCATCTCGACCCTGTTCACCAGCTGCCTCAGCCGCGACTCCACCCACCCCTTCCACTCCCGGAGGCCGGCCTCCCCTCGGGCGACCTTCACGTCCACCTGCAGGTAGCTGTTGTACGCCTTGAAGAACTGGAACGGCTGGAACAGCGCGTCCCACCCGCCGGCCTTTGCCTTTCCCTTGAGGATCTCCTGGCAGACGCCGTTGCCGATCTGGAGCTGCTCCGTGATGGTCCGCAGGGTGGCGTGCGAGACGTTGTAGCACGAGTTCATGCATGGGTAGGCGGGCGTGATGACGGGCATGAGGTGGCTCTTGTCGCGCGGGTCCCAGACGGGCAGCCGGAGCGCGAGCTCGCCGCCGCCGTCGTGCTCGATGTCCCGCAGCAGCACCGGGTTGGGCCACTTCCACTGCGCCAAGATCTTGAAGAAGCGCGGCACCAGCATGCTCGGCGCGGCGTTGGGGTAGAGCTGGCACACGCGCGCCACCAGGATCGCCCAGCCCACGCCGCCCAGGAACCCCATCACGTTGGAGTAGATGCCACGCGCCTTGGCCCAGTGCTTGATGCATCGCAGCGTCGTACGGAAGGCGCCGGCGTCCGGGACGAGACGCAGCAGCTCGTCGGCGACGCGCACGCCGTTGAGGCTGCGCGCGGAGGCCAGGTCCATGCCGCGGAAAACGGAGCGGTCGCGCAGGTCGAGGTCCCTGGGAACCACCGGGAGGCACACGCTGGCGTAGAGGAGGTCCACCTAAATCGGACTGCTCCTTTGCGGTTGAGTCGCTTCAGCTCATGGATGACATTATTGTTTCAGAGAAGCCAATAGCTGATGAGTTAGCAAAACAATCCTTTAGCTCGAAATCACCTGGTTTTTGTAATCTTGTAATCCCTGAATTTACTTCGCATCTTCTTGCAAACAATATGACTATTATATGAGAAAAGTAAACCAAAGTCTAGTTACTCTAAAAAAACAAAGTTCCTTATGGCCGCTAGGGTATCTTCCAGGCTAACCCCTAACTGCCCGTATCAACTCGGACCGAGCGGTCCGGACGCGATTTGCCATGCAACGCGGTACCCCATTCATCCGCGGTTCGATTTGGACACCCGTTTTTCCGCAAACCGCAGCAAATCAGGGTGGCTTTGCGGACGTTCCGACCGTTGCCATGTACACGACGGACACCCCAGACCCATTCAAAATCCTTTCCCCCGCCCGTGTCCTTTTTCGCATGAAACAACTGTCGCATATTCATGTCTGTCAGCGCTGCTCTAGAGCGCCCGTGCCGAATTCATGCTAGCCCAGAGCGGACGCGACTTCTCATTGAAGCTGGCATCGAAGCGGCACGCCGGCCCAAAGCGTCGCCTGCGCCGTGTCCCGGTGACCAAATGATCTTACAACACTATCAAATTCCGTGAGCCAGTTACTAGATTATGCTAGTATCTCTAAATTAACCACCCTTGAGGGGAAGTTAAGGAATACAAATCTCTCAAACCGGGAAGCTAGCCTTTAAGTTTAGAGGATCTCGTAAAGGTGGCATTTTAGATCATCTTTCCATATCTTTTATTTCCCGTATTTTTTTGGCGGACTAAATTTTCATCAACTACCACTCTGCATTCCACACCATGCCACCGTCTCTGGTCCTTGCCGCCGCCGCTTGCGCCATCGCCTACTCACCGCCTCACGTCGGCGGCCAACACATCGCCTCGCGCCTCCCCTCGCCGGCGATGGCCCGCTCGCCATCACGTGTGTCACTGACTAACGGGTGCTAGGCAATTGTATTTTTTTGTTTAACTAAAATAAAAATGGATTAGAGGAAGAAGTTTAGCGGAATGGACAAAAATTGCTTCCAGAAAACTTCCCCTAACCTTTACGGGAAGGCCAAAAAACTAGTTTTATGGGAAGATTTTCAAGGGAGCTGTTGAAGTTGATCTAACAACTATGGTCATTCGTTGTCAGTCACCAGATTATTCGGTGTTAGATGTCAAGTTGCTTAGGCATTAACGCTGAAGGAAATATGCCCTAGAGGCAATAATAAAGTTATTATTTATCTCCTCATATCATGATAAATGTTTATTATTCATGCTAGAATTGTATTAACCGGAAGCATGATACATGTGTGAATACATAGACAAACATATTGTCACTAGTATGCCTTTACTAGACTAGCTCATTAATCAAAGATGGTTATGTTTCTTAACCATAGACATGAGTTGTCATTTGATTAACGGGATCACATCATTAGTAGAATGATGTGATTGACATGACCCATTCCGTTAGCTTAGCACTTGATCGTTTAGTATGTTGCTATTGCTTTCTTCATGACTTATACATGTTCCTACATCTATGAGATTATGCAACTCCCGTTTACCGGAGGAACACTTTGTGTGCTACCAAACGTCACAACGTAACTGGGTGATTATAAAGGAGCTCTACAGGTGTCTCCGAAGGTACATGTTGGGTTGGCGTATTTCGAGATTAGGATTTGTCACTCCGATTGTCGGAGAGGTATCTCTGGGGCCCTCTCGGTAATGCACATCACTATAAGCCTTGCAAGCAATGTAGCTAATGAGTTAGTATGGAATGATGCATTACGTAACGAGTAAAGAGACTTGCCGGTAACGAGATTGAACTAGGTATTGAGATACCGACGATCGAATCTCGGGCAAGTAACATACCGATGACAAAGGGAACAACGTATGTTGTTATGCGGTTTGACCGATAAAGATCTTCCTAGAATATGTAGGAGCCAATATGAGCATCCAGGTTCCGCTATTGGTTATTGACCGGAAACAGTTCTAGGTCATGTCTACATAGTTCTCGAACCGGTAGGGTCCGCAAGCTTAACGTTACGATGACAGTTTTATTATGAGTTTATAAGTTTTGATGTACCGAAGGTTGTTCGGAGTCCCGGATGTGATCACGGACATGACGAGGAGTCTTGAAATGGTCGAGACATAAAGATTGATATATTGGACGACTATATTCGGACACCGGAAGTGTTCCGGGTGATTTCGAAGAAAACTGGAGTGTCGGAGGGGTTACCGGAACCCCCCGGGGAAGTATTGGGCCTTAGTGGGCCTGAGGGGAAAGAGAGGGCAGCAGCCCAGGAGGTGCCGCGCCCCCTCCCATGGGGAGTCCGAATTGGACATGGGAGGGGGGCGCGGCCCCTCTTTCCCTCTCCCTCTCCCTCTCTTTCCTTCCCCCTTCCTCCTTCCTAGTTGGACTAGGAAAGGGGAGTCCTACTCCCACTAGGAGGAGGACTCCCCCCTCCTTGGCGCGCCCCCTAGGGCCGGCTGGCCTCCCCCTTTCTCCTTTATATACGGGGGCAGGGGGGCACCTCTAGACACAAGTTGATCTTCGTGATCGTTCCTTAGCCGTGTGCGGTGCCCCCCTCCACCATATTCCACCTCGGTCATATCGTAGCGGTGCTTAGGCGAAGCCCTGCGTCGGTAGAACATCATCATCGTCACCACGCCGTCGTGCTGACGGACCTCATCCCCGACACCCTGCTGGATCGGAGTCCGGGGATCGTCATCGAGCTGAACGTGTGCTAAACTCGGAGGTGCCGTACGTTCGGTACTTGGATCGGTCAGATCGTGAAGACGTACGACTACATCAACCGCGTTGTCATAACGCTTCCGCTTTCGGTCTACGAGGGTACGTGGACAACACTCTCCCCTCTCGTTGCTATGCATCACCATGATCCTTGCGTGTGCGTAGGAATTTTTTTGAAATTACTACGTTCCCCTTCAGTGGCATCCAAGCCAGGTTTTATGCGTTGATGTTATATGCACGAGTAGAACACAAGTGAGTTATGGGCGATACAAGTCATACTGCTTACCAGCATGTCATACTTTGGTTCGGCGGTATTGTTGGATGAAGCGGCCCGAACTGACATTGCGCGTGCTCTTACGCGAGACTGGTTTTACCGCCGTGCTTTGCACACAGGTGACTAGCGGGTGTCTGTTTCTCCAGCTTTAGTTGAATCGAGTGTGGCTACGCCCGGTCCTTGCGAAGGTTAAAACAACACTTACTTGACGAACTATCGTTGTGGTTTTGATGCGTAGGTAAGAACAGTTCTTGCTCAGCCCGTAGCAGCCACGTAAAATTTGCAACAACAAAGTAGAGGACGTCTAACTTGTTTTTCACTACAGGAAAATCCTGTTTTCCTGTGTGTTAGTCTATAAACCGTGAGCTATTTTTCGGGTACTCGGCTTATTCCTCTAAGCCGAGTCTAGGAAAAAAACACCCGGAAAATCCGAAGAACTCGGCTTATGGACATCTATAAGCCATGTGTTGCAAAAAAGCTCACGGCTTATAGGGAGCACACGGTATCTAGTGGAAAAGGCACCCGGCTTATAGCTCGCAGTCGGCAAAGACATCTGCCATGTGTCTACAACAGGGGTTGCTGACGGTGCCATCACGGAGCAGCCTATAAGCCGTGTGCCCTAAAATATCACTCGGCATACAGAGTATATAAGACGTGTGCCCATTGAAAGGACTCAGCTTATAGGGTATATAAGCCGTGTGCCCAATGAAAGCACTCGGCTTACATTTTTGCGGATTTTTTGCAACCATGACATTTGTGCATAATTGGTTTAAATGATTTTCGTTGCATTATTTACTACTTAATTATTATTATTTTCTCACCCATTTTCTTCCAACTAATTTTCATGGGTCTTATTTTCGAAACCCATAATTTAACGCCACTTTAATATTTTGGTGGTCTTGTATTCTTCCAACCCCTAGCGTACCCATATTAGGATCACATGCAAAAATCCCTACTGTAAATTCACTTTACACCGAGTGCTTGGCTCTTCGCCCAGAGCCAAAATACAGACACTCAGCAGAGCTATGTAAGAAGCTGGCTGGGACTGCCCCCCCCTCGATTGCACAAGGCCTACGCATGTCGCAAGGACATCACACAACATTTTACATGCCGCTTCCTGCATGATTTCATGTGATGCCTTGCAAATCTGCAATTTTCGGCACTGAAACCCTAGGAGTGTAATAAATGTCTCAAATATTGCAGGAATGTCCGAAAAATGTTGGGGCCTAGCACGTGTCATTCAATGGTCTCCTTTAAGAGAATGAGAAGTTTCAAGGCTAACACAGCAACATGACCCGCACTTTCTTCACAAACCCGACACGTTCCCTCTCGGTACCCAGAGACTACCTCGGAGATGGTAGTTTACAAGCAGCCTTGGGTGAGGCCTATTCAAAACGTGCCCAAACTTTTACCACACCCTATAGAGGCCATATAATGACACAGTGCTAGCTCCCGAGGAGTTTCGGCATCATACGATTTTTTGAGAATTTAAAGAGTTGGATCAGGCATGCCGCCGAGGTAATCCCCCCCCCCCCCCCGGTGGCTGGGCCTGCCACTCCCTCATCTTCAAAAGGGCTCTGCATGTCGCAAATACATGACATAGCATTTTGCATGCCGCTTCTGGGCATGATTTTCATGTCATGTCTTGTAGATCTGCAATTTCCGGCGCTGAATCCCTAGCCGTGCAATAAATGTCTCAAATATTACAGGCGGGGCCGAAAAATGCGGGGGCCTGACACATGTCATTCGATGGCCTCCTTTGAGAGCATGAGAAGTTTCGAGGTCAACGGAGCAACAGGACCCGCGCTTCTTTCATAAACCCGACAGTTTCCTCTCGGTACACATAGACTATCTCAGAGATGGTGTAGTTTACAAGCGGCCTTAGGTGAGGCCTATTCGAAACGCGCCTAAACTTTTACCACACCCTAGAGAGGCCATGTGATGACACCATGCCAGCTCCCGAGGATTCCTGACATCGTACTATTTTCCGAGAATTTAAATGGTTGGATCACGCATGTCGCCAAGGTAATTTTGCCCCTGGTGGCTGGGCCTGCCCCTCCCTCGTCTGTACAAGGCATACGCATGTCGCAAAGATAGCGCATATGATTTTTCATGCAGTTTCTGGGTATGATTTCATGTGGCGCCTTGCAGATCTGCAATTTCAGGCGCCGAAACCATAGTAGTGGAATAAATGTCTCAAATATTACAGGCGGGTTCGAATAATGTGTAGGACGGGCACATGTCATTGGATGGCCTCCTTTGAGATCACGAGAAGTTACGAGGCCAACAGGGCAACACGACCCGCACTTCCTTCACACACCCTACACGTTCCCTCTCGGTACCCAAAGACTACCTCGAAGATGGTCTAGTTTACAAGCGATCTCAGGTGAGGCCTATTCGAAACGCGCCCAAACTTTTATGACACCCTACAGAGTCCATGATGACACCATGCTAGCTTTCGAACATTTCCGGCATCGTATGGTTTTCCAAGGATTTAAACGGTTGGATCAGGTATGGCACCGAGCTAATTTACGAAAACCATGTGAGAGAGGGCAGGAAGATCGCTCGCACCTGCGTGCGGCCGAATGTTGGTTCGACATGTAACAACGCGGTGCCGGACAAGTGTGGCAGCGAAAGGGAGTGGTGGCGCCCGATAGGGTTTTGTCTGTTACACAATCGATATATCACCCAATTCGGCCGAAACCCTACAAAAAGAGTTTTTTGAAAAGAAAATACCAAAAAATATAAAAAGAAAATGCAAAATGTAAAATAAAATATTGAAAATAACTGTCATAAAAAAATGTAAACCGTGTACCAGTATTTGACACTCGCTTATATTAGCACAGAACGCGCGGGAATTAACAAAAATCAGGCGTGCTTGCTCCATATAGCCGTGGCAGCAGCCGCACCTTCCCCCTCCCACAAGGTCTTTCTTCTCCTACCCGCAACATGCATCTCTCTGTGTTCGTGGTGTACAAATTCTTGTTTTTTTTCAATGATTAGAGTAAGTCAGTAGAAAAGTTTGACACTTGACGAAATTCCATGGTGATTGGGCATAGCAATCCATCCTAGGAGAAACGAGAGCAAAGCTGCCTATATTGACGAAATTCATGATTGTTGGATCACGAGGATCCATGATTTCTCTACCGACAAATCTGACTTGTTGGATAGCACTTGCACTTGTACGTACAGACAAATGAATTTGCATCACTTTTTATTTAGCGTGTGAAAACTGAGATGTGCAGACTCATTTGAAAACATCACTGATGCAGATCTGTTCCTTTTGTAGATTTGGACACAGTCCCTATTGACTTTGAGTTTTTTTCCAAGTCATCATTGCTTTGTTGTAGCCTATTTTCTATTCTGGTTGTGAAACCAAACTATGATGATGAGGTCTCTCCTGGGTTTGGTTTACTCTGAGGTCATGCACCACGACTCCAGGTTCTTGTGTAGTGGTATGACGAAATTCTGTAATTCATATCATATCTTGTTCTATATGATGTGTTTATGGTTGATGCTCATGCTCATGAATGGTATTTCATTTTACACCTGATCTAGCTCACTGTCATTGTTCCCTAAAATTGCGACTGCATATACATTGTTTGGTTAGTGCTTCCATTATTGGTGGACTAGCTGGATGAAGAAAATGTGTCGATTTTCTACGGTAAAAGGTTGCTACCTTGCCCTAGATGTTTACATTACTAATTATGCTCTTTTCTTCTACAAATAAATTATCACGCCTCATTGCCTTCTTATAGCTCATGTGTTTTTTGGGAAGCCCAATCCCGCTTTATAAATAACTTATCACACCTCACTGCCCTGTTTATTTTGGTAGCCCACCATTTGCTGTTGTACATGCTGATTGTAGTCAATCTGTTGGATGCCTCGACCTAGTTACATCACATATTTTAAAATTGATGTGCTAGGCTTTTTCATAAATTTGTTGACGGGTTATTCTTGCAAGCACCAAAATCTGATGATACATATGTTTGTGTGGCATTGGCTCCGTGGTCATTTGTTCTTGTTTCTACTCCATGACCGCTTCAGCTTATGCAAGGGTAATTGTAGTTATATATATTCACCACGTTTGCTACAGCCAAATGAAATAATTGATTGTTTCCTCATGCAGGTGTAGATGTACACGGATAAAGAGATAAGTTTTTAGGAGACGAGGAGTTACTGAAACATTGGCTATGGCGCAAGGCCTCGATGAGTCCAAATCAACTCAATGGTATGTTGTGCTGGGCACTCAATCATTATTTGAAGAGTTGTGAGTTTGCACTGCTACTATTTGATGAAACTGTACATTTTGAGACTTTAGTTGCTGGGAACGGAAAGCTGGATGTCTAGTGTATGTTTAGTACAGGTAGAAATTTTATACCCTACCGCTTGCTGTTGTACATGCTGATTATAGTTCATGTATTGTATGCCTCAGACCTAGTTACATAACATATATCCAAATTGATGTGCTAGTCCTTTTCATAAATTTGTGATGGCTTATTTTTGTAACCACCAAAATCTGATAATACACATTTTTGTGTGGTGATCGCAGCCTGGTCATTTGTTACTCAGTTCCTCTCCATGATCGGTGCAGCTTATGGTAGTTCTATATTAAATGACCTCAAGCTCTGGGAAAAATGTGAAATCTATGCATTATATATTTTTGTCTGCTAGATTGAGGGCTTCAAGATAGAACTTGTTGTGAATCTTCTAGTATGTGTGTTAGTTCTTATATGTTGATGCTTGTTGACTCTTGTGCCTTATTGATCTTTTGCAACTTAACTTTGGAAACTCATGCGTGTGGTAATGGATTTGTAGGTTTACATCGCAGATGCCGTCGGCGGTGGGCATACATGCTGCGGTGGAAGCTCATTGCATCTTTTAGGTTCATGCTTGGTGTGAACTTGGAACTCATGCTGTCGTTTGTGAATTCTTGTTGCATATGGACACATGTTGTTTTGAACCTTCGTTGTATATGTATGCATGTGTGAACTTTAAACTCATGGTTCTTTCGTTTGTGAACTCTTGTTGCATATGTGTGCATGTGTGGACTTCAAACTCAGGCTCAGTTTGTTATGGTTGTCAACTTGTAATATATTGTTGTTACGAACCTCAGTTGGATATATATATTTGTTGGTCATGTATTGTTGGATATGTATATATATATTGTTGTTGCTCTCTGAGGCAAGTAAAAAAATAGGATATGGCCTATAAGCCGTGTACCCCAGCAAATAGCACCCGTATTATAGGCCATATAAGCCACGGCAGGCTATAAGTCGTGTACCCAGCGACATAGCACCCGGCTTATAGGCCAAATAAGCCACCGGAGGGCTATATAAGCCGTGTGCCTCAGCTATCTGGCACCCGGTTTATCTATAACCTGTGTGGCCGCAAGGGCACATGGCTTATGTAGAAACTGTGTGGCCCGGCGCAACACCCGGCTTATATATAAACCGTGCAACGTACGGGGCACTCGGCGTATGTATAAACTGTGCAACGTACGGGGCACTCGGCGTATGTATAAACCGTGCGACGCACATCGGCACTCGGCTTATATAGACGGTGACACGTGGCCGTTAACAGCCGGCTGCCGTCATGTCACTTTATTAAACCGAGTGCCTCATATAAACACTCGGCTTATATATAAATCGAGTTTTTTTTGCCATGGCACCCGGCTTATACCTAATAAGCCGGTCCACTGTAAGCCGTGTACTATAAGCCGGGAGTTTTACTCGGTTTATATATAAACTGAGTATAAATTGGCATAAGCCGAGTGTATTAGGTACACGGCTTACAATTTTTTCCTGTAGTGTTTGCAAGGCATGTTGTGATGTGATATGGTCAAGACGTGACGCTATATTTTATTGTATGAGATGATCATGTTTTGTAATCGAAGTCATCGGCAACTGGCAGGAGCCATATGGTTGTCGCTTTATTGTATGAAATGCAAACACCCTGTAATTGCTTTACTTTATCACTAAGCGGTAGCGATAGTCGTAGAAGCAATAGATGGCGTAACGACAACGATGCTACGATGGAGATCAAGGTGTCGCACCGGTGACGATGGTGATCACGATGGTGCTTCGGAGATGGAGATCACAAGCACAAGATGATGATGGCCATATCATATCACTTATATTGATTGCATGTGATGTTTATCCTTTATGCATCTTATCATGCTTTGATTGACTGTAGCATTTTAAGATGATCTCTCACTAAATTATCAAGAAGTGTTCTCCCTGAGTATGCACCGTTGCGAAAATTCTTCATGCTGAGACACCACGTGATGACCGGCTGTGATAGGCTCTACGTTCAAATACAACGGGTGCAAAACAGTTGCTCACGCGGAATACTCAGGTTAAACTTGATGAGCCTAGCATATACAGATATGGCCTCGGAACACGGAGACCGAAAGGTCGAACGTGAATCATATAGTAGATATGATCAACATAGTGATGTTCACCATTGAAACTACTCCATCTCACGTGATGATCGGACATGGTTTAGTTGATTTGGATCACGTGATCACTTAGATGACTAGAGAGATGTCTGTCTAAGTGGGAGTTCTTAAGTAATATGATTAATTGAACTTAAATTTATCATGAACTTAGTACCTGATAGTATTTTGCTTGTCTATGTTTGATGTAGATAGATGGCTCGTGCTGTTCTTCCGTTGAATTTTAATGTGTTCCTTGAGAAAGCTAAGTTGAAAGATGATGGTAGCAATTACATGGATTGGGTCCGTAACCTGAGGATTATCCTCATTGCTGCACAGAAGAATTACGTCCTGGAAGCACCGCTGGGTGCCGGGCCTGCTGCAGATGCAACTGACAACGTTAAGAACATCTGGCAGAGCAAAGCTGATGACTACTCGATAGTTCAGTGTGCCATGCTTTACGGCTTGGAACCGGGTCTTCAACGACGTTTTGAACGTCATGGAGCATATGAGATGTTCCAGGAGTTGAAGTTAATATTTCAAGCAAATGCTCGTATTGAGAGATATGAAGTCTCCAATAAGTTCTATAGCTGTAAGATGGAGGAGAATAGTTCTGTCAGTGAACACATACTCAAAATGTCTGGGTATAATAATCACTTGATTCAACTGGGAGTTAGTCTTCCTGATGATAGTGTCATTGACAGAATTCTTCAATCACTGCCACCAAGCTACAAGAGCTTCGTGATGAACTATAATATGCAAGGGATGGACAAGACTATTCCCGAGCTCTTCGCAATGCTAAAAGCTGCGGAGGTAGAAATCAAGAAGGAGCATCAAGTGTCGATGGTCAACAAGACAACCAGTTTCAAAAAAAGGGCAATGGAAAGAAGAAGGGGAACTTCAAGAAGAACAGCAAACAAGTTTCTGCTCAAGAGAAGAAACCCAAGTCTGGACCTAAGCCTGAGACTGAGTGCTTCTACTGCAAGCAGACTGGACACTGGAAGCGAAACTGCCCCAAGTATTTGGCGGATAAGAAGGATGGCAAAGTGAACAAAGGTATATGTGATATACATGTTATTGATGTGTACCTTACTAATGCTCGCAGTAGCACCTGGGTATTTGATACTGGTTCTATTGCTAATATTTGCAACTCGAAACAGGGACTACGGATTAAGCGAAGATTGGCTAAGGACGAGGTGACGATGCACGTGGGAAATGGTTCCAACGTCGATGTGATCGCGGTCGGCACGCTACCTCTACATCTACCATCGGGATTAGTATTAGACCTAAATAATTGTTATTTGGTGCCAGCGTTGAGCATGAACATTATATCTGGATCTTGTTTGATGCGAGACGGTTATTCATTTAAATCAGAGAATAATGATTGTCTATTTATATGAGTAATATCTTTTATGGTCATGCAACCTTGAAGAGTGGTCTATTTTTATTAAATCTCGATAGTAGTGATACACATATTCATAATGTTGAAGCCAAAAGATGCAGAGTTGATAATGATAGTGCAACTTATTTGTGGCACTGCCCGTTTAGGTCATATCGGTGTAAAGCGCATGAAGAAACTCCATACTGATGGACTTTTGGAATCACTTGGTACTTGTGAACCGTGCCTCATGGGCAAGATGACTAAAATGCCGTTCTCCAGAACTATGGAGCGAGCAACTGATTTGTTGGAAATCGTACATACTGATGTATGTGGTCCAATGAATATTGAGGCTCGCGGCGGGTATCGTTATTTTCTCACCTTCACAGATGATTTGAGCAGATATGGGTATATCTACTTGATGAAACACAAGTCTGAAACATTTGAAAAGTTCAAAGAATTTCAGAGTGAAGTGGAAAATCATCGTAACAAGAAAATAAATTTTTTACAATCTGATCGTGGAGGAGAATATTTGAGTTACGAGTTTGGTTTACATTTGAAACAATGCGGAATAGTTTCGCAACTCACGCCACCCGTAACACCACAACGAAATGGTGTGTCCGAACATCATAATCGTACTTTACTGGATATGGTGCGATCTATGATGTCTCTTACTGATTTACCGCTATCATTTTGGGGTTATGCTTTAGAGACGGCCGCATTCACGTTAAATAGAGCACCATCAAAATCCGTTGAGACGACGCCTTATGAACTATGGTTTGGCAAGAAACCAAAGTTGTCGTTTCTTAAAGTTTGGGGCTGCGATGCTTATGTGAAGAAACTTCAACCAGATAAGCTCGAACCCAAATTGAAGAAACGTGTCTTCATAGGATACCCAAAAGAGACTATTGGGTACACCTTCTATCACAGATCTGAGGGCAAGATTTTTGTTGCAAATTCGAATCCTTTCTAGAGAAGGAATTTCTCTCGAAAGAAGTGAGTGGGAGGAAAGTAGAACTTGATGAGGTAACTGTACCTGCTCCCTTATTGGAAAGTAGTTCATCACAAGAACCGGTTCCTGTGACAACTATACCAATTAGTGAGGAAGCTAATGATATTGATCATGAAACTTCAGATCAAGTTTCTACTGAACCTCGTAGGTCTACCAGAGTAAGATCCGCACCAGAGTGGTACAGTAATCCTATTCTGGAAGTCATGTTACTTGACCATGGCGAACCTACGAACTATGAGGAAGCGATTATGAGCCCAGATTCCGCAAAATGGCTTGAAGCCATGAAATCTGAGATAGGATCCATGTATGAGAACAAAGTATGGACTTTGGTTGACTTGCCCAATGATTGGTAAGCCATTGAGAATAAATGGATCTTCAAGAAGAAGACTGACGCTGATGGTAATGTAACTGTCTACAAAGCTTGACTTGTTGCAAAAGGTTTTCGACAAGTTCAAGGGGTTGACTACGATGAGACTTTCTCACCCGTAGCGATGCTTAAGTCTGTCCGAATCATGTTAGCAATTGCTGCATTTTATGATTATGAAATTTGGCAAATGGATGTCAAAACTGCATTCCTGAATGGATTTCTGGAAGAAGAGTTGTATATGATGCAACCGGAAGGTTTTGTCGATCCAAAAGGTGCTAACAAAGTGTGCAAGCTCCAGCAATCCATTTATGGACTGGTGCAAGCATCTCGGAGTTGGAATAAGCGCTTTTGATAGTGTGATCAAAGCATATGGTTTTATACAGACTTTTGGAGAAGCCTGTATTTACAAGAAAGTGAGTGGGAGCTCTGTAGCATTTCTGATATTATATGTAGATGACATATTGTTAATTGGAAATGATATAGAATTTCTGGATAGCATAAAGGGATACTTGAATAAAAGTTTTTCAATGAAAGACCTCGGTGAAGCTGCTTACATATTGGGCATCAAGATCTATAGAGATAGATCAAGACGCTTAATTGGACTTACAC
This sequence comes from Triticum aestivum, assembly GCF_018294505.1. Classification (NCBI taxonomy): domain Eukaryota; kingdom Viridiplantae; phylum Streptophyta; class Magnoliopsida; order Poales; family Poaceae; genus Triticum; species Triticum aestivum. Next base: position 653,394,624 of record NC_057795.1, on the reverse strand, counting down.
AAAGCACATACCTTGATAAAGTTTTGAAAAAGTTCAAAATGGATCAGGCAAAGAAAGGGTTCTTGCCTGTATTACAAGGTGTGAAGTTGAGTCAGACTCAATGCCCGACCACCGCAGAAGATAGAGAGAAAATGAAAGATGTTCCCTATGCTTCAGCCATAGGCTCTATCATGTATGCAATGCTGTGTACCAGACCTGACGTATGCTTAGCAATAAGCTTGGCAGGTAGGTACCAAAGTAATCCAGGAGTGGATCACTGCACAGCGGTCAAGAACATCCTGAAATACTTGAAAAGGACTAAGGATATGTTTCTTGTTTATGGAGGTGACAAAGAGCTAGTCATAAATGGTTACGTCGATGCAAGCTTTGACACTGATCCGGACGATTCTAAATCGCAAACCGGATACGTGTTTCTATTAAACGGTGGAGCTGTAAGTTGGTGCAGTTCTAAACAAAGCGTCGTGGCGGGATCTACATGCGAAGCGGAGTACATAGCTGCTTCGGAAACAACAAATGAAGGAGTCTGGATGAAGGAGTTCATTTCCGATCTAGGTGTCATACCTAGTGCATCGGGACCAATGAAGATCTTCTGTGACAATATTGGTGCAATTGCCTTGGCAAAGGAATCCAGATTTCACAAGAGGACCAAGCACATCAAGAGACGCTTCAATTCCATCCGGGATCAAGTCCAGGTGGGAGACATAGAGATTTGCAAGATACATACGGATCTAAATGTTGCAGACCCGTTGACTAAGCCTCTTCCATGAGCAAAACATGATCATCACCAAGACTCCATGGGTGTTAGAATCATTACTGTGTAATCTAGATTATTGACTCTAGTGCAAGTGGGAGACTGAAGGAAATATGCCCTAGAGGCAATAATAAAGTTATTATTTATTTCCTCATATCATGATAAATGTTTATTATTCATGCTAGAATTGTATTAACCGGAAGCATGATACATGTGTGAATATATAGACAAAGATATTGTCACTAGTATGCCTCTACTAGACTATCTCATTAATCAAAGATGGTTATGTTTCCTAACCATAGACATGCGTTGTCATTTGATTAACGGGATCACATCATTAGTAGAATGATGTGATTGACATGACCCATTCCGTTAGCTTAGCACTTGATCGTTTAGTATGTTGCTATTGCTTTCTTCATGACTTCCACATGTTCCTACAACTATGAGATTATGCAACTCCCGTTTACCGGAGGAACACTTTGTGTGCTACCAAACGTCACAACGTAGCTGGGTGATTATAAAGGAGCTCTACAGGTGTCTCCGAAGGTACATGTTGGGTTGGCGTATTTCGAGATTAGGATTTGTCACTCCAATTGTCGGAGAGGTATCTCTGGGGCCCTCTCGGTAATGCACATCACTATAAGCCTTGCAAGCAACGTAGCTAATGAGTTAGTTATGGAATGATGCATTACGTAACGAGTAAAGAGACTTGCCGGTAACGAGATTGAACTAGGTATTGAGATACCGATGATCGAATCTCGGGCAAGTAACATACCGATGACAAAGGGAACAACGTATGTTGTTATGCGGTTTGACCGATAAAGATCTTCGTAGAATATGTAGGAGACAATATGAGCATCCAGGTTCCGCTATTGGTTATTGACCGGAAACAGTTCTAGGTCATGTCTACATAGTTCTCGAACCCGTAGGGTCCGCGCGCTTAACGTTACGATGACAGTTTTATTATGAGTTTATAAGTTTTGATGTACCGAAGGTTGTTCGGAGTCCCAGATGTGAAATGGTCGATACATAAAGATTGATATATTGGACGACTATATTCGGATACAGGAAGTGTTCCGGGTGATTTCGGAGAAAACCGGAGTGCCGGAGGGGTTACCGGAACCCCCCGGGGAAGTATTGGGCCTTAGTGGGCCTGAGGGGAGAGAGGGCAGCAGCCCAGGAGGTGGCGCGCCCCCTCCCATGGGGAGTCCGAATTTGACAAGGGGAGGGGGACGCGGCCCCTCTTTCCCTCTCCCTCTCCTTCCTTCCCCCTTCCTCCTTCCTAGTTGGACTAGGAAATGGGAGTCCTACTCCCACTAGGAGGAGGACTCCCCCCTCCTTGGCGCGCCCCCTAGGGCCGGCCGGCCTCCCCCCTTGCTCCTTTATATACGGGGGCAGGAGGGCACCTCGAGACACAAGTTGATCTTCGTGATCGTTCCTTAGCCGTGTGTGGTGCCCCCCTCCACCATATTCCACCTCGGTCATATCGTAGAGGTGCTTAGGCGAAGCCCTGCGTCGGTAGAACATCATCATCGTCACCACGTTGTCGTGCTAACGGAACTCATCCCCGACACCCTGCTGGATCGGAGTCCGGGGATCGTCATCGAGCTGAACGTGTGCTGAACTCGGAGGTGCCGTACGTTCGGTACTTGGATCGGTCGGATCATGAAGACGTACGACTACATCAACCGCGTTGTCATAACGCTTCCGCTTTCGGTCTACGCGGGTACGTGGACAACACTCTCCCCTCTCGTTGCTATGCATCACCATGATCCTTGCGTGTGCGTAGGAATTTTTTTGAAATTACTACGTTCCCCTTCAAACGCTTGTGTTCGGTCCAATGGTACTCAGCAGGTTATTTGGTGACGATCCTCCAGTTATTCGGTGAAAGCCATAGGTTATTTGGTGATATATAGTTGGAAGCCATATGTTATTGGGTGGAAGGCACATGTTATTCTCCAACTGAGTGGAGCTCTCAAGATCGGCCGGCGTTGGACCGACTAGTGAGATGTGCGTCATGATTGTGGTGTCATCTTGCTGTGGTGGAGCGATTAATAGCATGAGTCGGGACTCAAGAAAGCCGTGATGTTATAACAATAGGAGTCCTTGTCTGAATGTAATAGTATTTGCTAAGGGCCCTATTACTGCGTGATATCGTGTTCCTTGTTGTCTCAAATGAGCCATAAAAGGGATTGAAATGTTATAGTGCTTACGCCACTCTAATTCACCATTTCACACTCGGTTTGCGTGCTTGTGTTTGACGTGCGTGTTGATGTTTCAATATTCGTCCTCACTTGTAAGTTTTGATGAAATATTGGGCACACCTATTATTGATTTTATTTTGTGTGCCAGTTACTAGTCATTAAAGTGATATCAAATAACCTGTGCCCGTTACTTGGTTATCACACTAATTAATACCTACTGTTATTCGATGATGGTCACCAAATTATCTTGTGTTAGTAGTAAATTGTTTACGTAACAACTGGTTGTTTTGTCCGACAACAGTCACCAGGTTATCTGGGGACGATCGCATTCGTTGAAAGCCACCGGGTTATCCGGTGACAATTGCCCAGTTGTTTAGGTAACAACTGCTATGTTTGGTCAGGTTCGTCGATGAAAACCACCAGGTTATCCGGTGATAATTGTCAAGTTGCTTAGGCAACAACTAAAAGGTTTGCCTGATGATAACCCCAAGTTATTCAGTGATACTATTGGGTTATCCGACGATACCTGCTAAGTTGTTTAGGTAACAACTAATAGGTTTTCCTGGCTACCAGGTTTGCCCAATGAGAATCACTAGGTTATTCGTGGACAATCACTAGGTTATTCAGTGCAAGTCGCTATGTTATCTGATGGTAGCTACCAAATTGTTCCGGTAACAACCGCGAGGTTATCCCATGATAGTCACTAGGCTATCAATCGACAACTATTAACTTATGAGAATAAAAACAAAAATAGATCTTTATCAAAGAACCTTCTAATTGTTGCCTAACATCTTGGTAGCTATGATATGGTAAACTAACATATGGCATTTTGAATACTTCTCATAGTATCTACTACCCCCATCCTGGTTTTATTAGTCCCCTTAGTATTTTGTGCCAAACTTTGACTTTAGATTTAACTAAGAAAATGTTAATGCATGTAACAAAAAATCTCTCTCGAAACTATGTTCAAATACGAATCCAGGGATATAATTTTTGCTAACATGCATTATTATTTACTTAGTTAAATCCAATGTTGAGGATATCTCTTATCGTTATCGTCTCGATCAGCTAGGGATTAGAGATTAATTGAAAATCGGCCGATTAATCGATTTCATCGGTCAACTATTAATAGGATATTTTTTTGCAAATCTCAGGTTCCCAACACCGAAATACGCTATATTGAACACCAAAACAATATTTGACAGAAGTGTTACCTTGATTCCTAGCCTTTGAATCCTCATATAATGACAACCCAAATAGGACAACATTACATATTGCGCAACAAGGTCCACAAAACATAAATAAACATACTTTTTGCAAACGTAGTGCTACAAATAGGTTTGATTTATCGGTAGATTCCTGATAAATCGCTTGTCAGAGCGATAAATCGGTCCAAAAGATAACCGGTGAAGATAAGGGATAATCTTATCGGTCACCCCCCTGATTAGCGATAAATCGAAAGATTAATCACTGATTCAAAGATTTTTTGAACAGTGGTTAAATCTATGGTCAAAGTTTGACACAAAATACTACGTGGACCAATAAACCAGGACGAAGGTAGTAGCTAGCAAAGATCATCACATGCAAGGAGAAGTAAGGTAAAAGGGCCACACCGAGTGCCACATTTTGTGTAGTTGGAGAGGCTCCAACACCACTGATGAAATAAAGCATGGAAATGTACTCCTGGCAATTAATAATGTTCACTCATCCGCCTTACCAAGGATGGTGTCTCCTATATATCTTCCTCACCACTACTCTCTTATCTCCTAGCGATATATGCTAACAAAATCTCTTAGCGGTCATCACTAACTTGGCCAGGGTGGAAGAGAGGAATTTCATCAAACTACCTAAGGGTGCCTAAATAGTGCCCTGACATACCAACAAGGTGAAGGTGATGAAGCAGACCAGGATGAGAATCATGATGAATCCTAGAATTTCTTTGTGCCCATTGTCAAACATGTCTTCCCAAATTATGTCATTGATGAAGTTGCTCGCTCCATGAAGAACTGGACTGGAGACTGGCGGACGGAGCATATTAGTCGTGACAGAGATGCAATATGATGATAGGAAGATTTTTCGGATCAATCACCGTTTTATACACATCATGCACTTTGTAGTTTCCTATTACTTAACATCTACATTAGACAATCATATTCGACAATCTTCTATTCAGATATTTGTTAGGCTTATACATTGTTGAACCAACTATCATATATAAACACATTCTAACATATTTAAGTGATGGATTACTTATTAAATGTGATTTTTTCATATAGGTATGTTTTGCTTAGACTTAACGTAATTCATTAAGTTTACTAAATCATCCCTGACCAAATATTCCTTAAAAACAACATAGTGTGACTCTCATGTTGTTTGAATTGTATAACATTTATTTTGAGAGTTAATATTATAATAATTACATGTTTACTACTATTAGGTATAATAGGAAACATACTTATTAATCTTGTAAATCAAAGATTGTAGCACCGAAGAGAACTAACTAAATTTGGTGAGAAAAAAAATCTATAATGAATAACATGTAAAAATGTTTAGTATGCAACTTAAATTGTAACACCAGTGGGATGGGCGTCCTCATGAGACCAATTGTGACCGATCGTTAAGGGATGAAGATAGTGGGATGAGAAGGTGTGGTCGGGATCGAATTAGGATTCGGAATTCGGACTAATAGCAACTCCAATGCATGGGAGGTCCCGTGCATTGGTCAGCCGTTGGATATAGATAGAGATTTAGATGCATACATACAATTATTAGGTAGATCCATCGCCCTCATTTACTTTGTTTATATCAGATAGAAAAGAAGACTAAGCCCGACCACACAGGAACATCATGACGGCCTAGTTAGTCCAACACAATATTAAGGCTTACAAATCAAAATCAGTGGCTTAAATGTCTTTAGCCACAATATCTACTGGTTCCTCAAAGGCAGTTAAACACCAAAACACACTGAGATGGAATAGGAATATACCTGGTGAAGATGATGTTGACCGGTGGAAGAAGAGCCGTTGGACAGATTGGTAGGAAAATCGTGAATCTAGGAGAAGCATGAGAAAACGGATTAGAGAGTCTGATTTGCGGTACGAGAAGGGAACAACACAGGGTAGTAAAACACAATGGTGGCAAAGGGAATACCGTAGGCAAGAGTCAGCTGCCTGCGGCCTTCGTGGTTTCCATGGTAAGATTCTCATTGCTGCGAGCAGTGATGAGGGCTATGAGAAAGAATGTGGAGGAGAGAAATGGATAAGATGAGTGCAAAAGGAGAGGATAAGGGCATCACTAGTAGAAAACAGGGCATTTGTCCCGGTTCGTAAGGACCTTTAGTCCCGGTTCATGAACCGGGACTAAAGGGTCGTTACTAATGCCTCCCCCCTTTAGTCCCGGTTCTAACACGAATCGGGAATAAAGGCCGCGGCCACGTGGAGCTCCACCTTTAATCCCGGTTGGTAACACCAACCGGGACTAAAGGAAATTTTATGAATTTTTATGAATTTTTATGATTTTTTTTATTTTCAAATTTCTGAATTATTTTAACCTCTAATCTCTAATCACCACCCCTCATCACTGCTCAATTTATCCTCTAATCTCTAATCATCCCTCATCATTCCAAATCATCTAACTTCCCGAACGGTCACCCATCCTCGCACTCCCCAAGCCTGAGCAGGCTTAACTTCCGGGTTCTATTCTCCCTCGTTTCCAAGTCTGCACTTGTTGTTTTCCTGACAATAGTAAGATGTCAATCCTATTAACCCTCAGGAATTTTGCTTGAGCATGAAGTGACACATTTCATTATTTGAGTTTGAACCTATTGTTTTAATAAACAATAATTATTTAGTAACACTAATATTTCTTGAATAATTAGTTTGACCATTGTTTGACCACAGTTTGACCAGATTTGACCAAAATTCAAAATAACTCAAATAATTATTTAGTAACACTAATATTCTAGAATAATTAGTTTGACCATTGTTTGACCACAGTTTGAAATTTTTTCGATTTTTTCCACTCTAGATCTTAAAAGCCCCGTAACTTTTTTCTGTTACATTTTTGAGGATTTTGAAAATGTTTAACGGGGTTCCCCCAGTTAAATTTGGATGTAACTTTTCGAGTAGATGATTTTTCATATAAAAAACCTTTTCATCCGAGTTCGTATGCAAAAGTTATGCCCATTTTATTAAATTCTAGAGAGATTTTGCAAATAAAGTCGAAATTCATATTTGTAAATTTTCCCAACAACTAGACCATATATCACATGGGAAACTTATTTTCTTTTATTTTTTTGACATTTTCATCATTTTCTTTTATTTTTTTTAACTGGAAAGGCGATCCACGGGGGGGGGGGGGTGGAATTTGAAAATGGAACCTTTAGTACCGGTTCGTGCCATGAACCGGTACTAATGCCTCAAACCCCATTAGTACTGGTTCGTGGCACCAACCGGGACTAAAGGTCTAACCTTTAGCCCCGGTTGGTGCCACAAACCGGGACTAATGGGCATCGCACCCTTTAGTCCCGGTTCGTGGCACCAACCGGGACTAAAAGGTCCAGACGAATCGGGACAAATGGCCCACGTGGCCCCTGGGCGCACGAACCGGGACTAAGGCCCCCATTAGTCTCGGTTCTAGACTGAACCGGGACTAACGGGCTAACCCGGGGTGGACCAAAGCCCTCTTTTCTACTAGTACATCTTGCCTGGTAGAGGCCTCGGCAGTGAGATTCACCGCGCGCACCATCGATGAACAGAGAACAATCAAGCTCTCAACGAACAACCACAAGGCATGTGTCTATCCTGGTGCGTGAGAGATCAACGTAGGGTTGTGGCGTTAGCCGCACTCTCCATGACTGGGCCGTAGCTAGGCCGTCTCTGGGCTGCACAGAGTTACATGTCCTTTAGACCTGAACAAAATAGAACGCCTATTTTGCCGAGTGGGCCGAACCGCTCCTGCTCCTTTGGAACAAATCGTTGCAGCTCCTTTGGAAGAGCAGGAAGAAAGAACAGAATGTGCAGTGACAATTTGAAACCTTAAATACAATATATAGAATCTTAAGGCAATTGTTGTTATCTGAAGGGCAGAATGCGGCTTTAGTTATGAATTTAAGTTTTATCTTGTTGTAGGACCATTGAGCAGGTGATATCATGGGAAGAAAAGAATTCTCCTAAATTAGTGAACTAGTATAAAACCTTTCTGTCGATGTCTTGTATACGATAAATTTTTACAATTATTGAATGAACTATTAGTTGGACTATATTCACATAGTGAAAAGGCAGGGGGAAAATATGAGCATAGAAAGCACACAATAAGTTTTGTCCAACATCAAACATCCCAGGTGTAAAGCATACAACAACGCAAGGTAGCTTACAGGTGACAAACTTGCAAAGCCAACTAAAGTCTTAGCCTGATAGGAAACCAAGTCCATAGATTCCCTTTGCAGAAAGCAACCAAACAATATCAGGAGAAAAGCAAAGAACGAATGGCAGTGAAACATTAGTTTTAACTAGTGCTTCTTAAATTTGATTAGCTGACGAGTTCCTATCGATATTCAAACAAACACAAAAAACAATTTGAACGGCTAACCAAAGCAGCGAACTAACAGGAAGGCACATGCTATTTACCTTGTGAGGTAAATCAACAAAGGAGGAGGTCTTTTAGATCAGCAAGGCTAGCGGTAAATATAAGACATAAGAAGCCGCACACAGTATAAGAACAACAAGAGGACTTAGAGTAAGCAGCATGACCGAGCGGCATTTACAGTGGATAGAAATTGAGCAGGTGATATCATGGGAAGCAAAGAGCTAACGGCGATATTTACAACGCATGATACTTGATTTGTTCGAGGACCTAAATAGAGGAATTTTCATGACAATGTCTCGAAATACTTCCGCAGGTGCCAAAGCCCTGCCTTATAAAGTTGCACAAAATAAATCCAGTGCTTGACGATCTCCGAACCCGATGGCCAGACCATTGATGTGGTGTAGTCGAGCTGAGAAGCTCTGTTCAGCAGGACACCCTTCCAGCGTAGGCTTCGCTTGATAAGCAAGCAGAACATAGAAGATACCCTGAGAAAGAAGACATATCACAATTATTATCATATACGGCGACATACCATCTATCATGGCTGCAGAATAAATAAAACCGCCAGTCTCATGTGGCTCTTCCTCCTATTTTTCCCGCATAGAGTTTCGATATCTTTATCTTTATCTTTACCTAATATTAAAGGACGGATCGGATCGTTTCTCCACTTTTTTCGTCCATCAAATTGTTTTTCATATGTTCTCTATTTTATTCATCCGTCTTTTTATATTTTTCGTACTTACGGTATCTATTTATCCTTACCTAGGGAGTCGAACCCTGCCCGCGTAGAATGAGTACTCTAGAGTGAACCAGCCCACCTAGGTAGCCCGCTGTGTGAGAAAACAATGGAAGTCTTCCTTTTATATAGTAAACAAGTTTTGCCAAATCCAAGGGCGAAGAAATCCGCCCAGCTCCACAGGTCCCAGCTCCAGCTACTCCGATGGTTGTTTTCATGACGAAGTAGCAATACTTTTCACCTGCATTTATCATGAAGGAAAGGGACTCGCTGGTGGTCTGCTTGGCCATGCCATTATGGTGGTGCTGCGGGCATGTGCTTGGCTGAGCAACCTAAGGAGCTTCTGTGAGTAGGTACACATGCTTGTCTTCAAGAAAAGGGAGTTTGCGGTGATACAAGTAGTTCGATGCTAGAGTTGTACTACGAGTAATCAACATGACAGTGTGCGGCAAGTGCTTCAAACAATAAGGGGTTCTTCCCAGTACCATCTACGTCTTGATGTGGTGTCCTCCGGAGTTGTGAGGAACTCAGGTGCAGCTTCTCCCTGTCAACTATGTTGGTAGTATATGCAGCTTCTCCCTGCCCGGGTAAGGTACACCACTTCCTTTGGCGGTTCGGGCACAATAGCCACCCCTCCACATGAACATCGCGAAGCGAGGAACACTAGTAGAAAAAGGACCTCATATGAGACACATTAGTGCCGGTTCGATTTTGAGCCGGCACTAATGTGTCCATTAGTGTCGGTTCCAACAGCTAGCCGGCCGTTCTCATCAGTACCGGTTCGTGGCGAACCTTTAGTACCGGTTCATGCCACGAACCAGTACTAAAGAGGGTGGTGGCAGGGTGTTGTCAGTCTGGGGCCCGTCCAGCACCTTTAGTACCGGTTCGTGCCACAAACCGGTACTAAAGGTCGACCTACATAAACCCTTCGTCCACCCGAGCTCGCTCTGTTCTTCCCCTTTCCCCTCTCCTCCTCTGTTCTTCCCCTCTTCCTCTTGAGCTCATCACACATTTTGCCCAAAATTTGTCAAGATTTGAAGGCCCCCATCCATTCAAATGATCACAAAGGTTAGCAACTTTGTCCTTTCAACTCTCATTGCTAGATTAACTCTTGCAATGCTTTGTATAGTTACTAATTTGGGAGGAATTATATTTGCTAGTATTTGATTTATATGCAATTTGAGGTCAAAAATAACACTTAGCTTGCATATGTAGGTGTGGTTTACTTAGTGCCTTCTAAATCCCCGTCGTAACCACCGTCGATCGCCCGCACCGTCCCGTCGCCGGCACCACCTTGTGGTGAGGCTCTTGTTCATGAACGTTTTACATTACCAAATTGATGTTTATGTGATTTGGATATATAGTTAATCGTATAATTATCTTACCCGTACGTTGTTTGTTATACATAGTGCCATGATTTTGATATCCGTCCCCGTCGGCCCTCGTCCTTGTTATGATTCGGATGTGGTATATTCTCTTTTAAAACTAGTTGTTGCATTTCGTGTTTATAACAAATTATGCCCATCAAGTTGACAGAGATATTTTTATCTAGGAGGTATGTGAACCGGAAATTCCAACCGACCCTATTGTCGAGAGGTTAAATTTAGTTGAAAGAGAAAACGAGTATTTGAAAGAAAAATTGAAAAGAATTGAGGGGGAGAAGATGGAATTGGAGTTGCATGTTGCCGATGTCGTCGATGATCACAAGATCAAGATGGAGAAAATGAGGTTGAAGATTAGAAAGATTAAAAAATATGCCATTGATAGTGTGGCTTGGTATCATTATGATGTTGGATCAATTGTTATCTTAGTTGTGATCTTCATCGCATTTGTTGTTGCATTTAAATTCTTTAGCTAGAGAGTTATTTGTATGTTGCATTTAATTAAGTGATGTATATGAACTTTATGAATGAACTTTATGTATGAACTTGTAATAATTTAGTCTATTCGGTGTTGTGTAATGAAGATGAGCCGACAATGGATGTATGATGACCGATGCTCTCCCGAGTTCATTAATGTCGTGCATACTTTTCTGCTTGCCGCTGAGGCAAACAAGCGGGCGGATGGTTTTATGCCTTGTCCATGTGCTGGCTGTAAGAATGGTCATAGTTACTCTACGTCAAGAACCATTCACGTCCACCTATTTGAGTCCGGTTTCATGCCCCACTATAATGTTTGGACCAAGCACAGAGAAATAGGGGTTATGATGGAAGACAATGAAGAAGAAGAGGACGGCGACGGCTATCCTGGCCATGGGTTCCCTGAATACGATGATACAACAATGGGGTAAGAAGCTGAGCCGGCATTGCGGGAAGAAGCTGAAGAAGAGGCATCAGATGAGCCCGCTGATGATCTAGGTCGGGCCATTGCCGATGCAAAGAGAAACTGCGCAAGTGATCTGGAGAGGACGAAGTTGCAGCGCATGTTAGAGGATCACAAGAAATTGTTGTACCCGAATTGCGAAGCTGACAAAAAAAAGTTGGGCACCACACTTAAATTGCTGCAATGGAAGGCAGAGAATGGTGTATCTGATAAGGGATTTGGAAAGTTGCTGGTAATGATAAAGAATATGCTTCCAAAGGACAACGAATTGCCCGAGAGTACGTATGAAGCAAAGAAGGCCGTCTGCCCTCTAGTGTTAGAGGTGCAAAAGATACATGCATGCCCTAATGACTGCATCCTCTACCGCGGTGAGTACGACAATTTGAATGCTTGCCCGGTATGCGGTGCATTGCGTTATAAGATCAGTCGCCATGACCCTGGTGATGTTGAGGGCGAGCGCCCCAGGAAGAAGATTCCTGCCAAGGTGATGTGGTATGCTCCTATAATACCACGGTTGAAACATTTGTTCCAAAACAAAGAGCATGCGAAGGCGATGCGGTGGCACGCAGAAGACCATAAGAAAGACGGAAAGTTGAGAGTACCCGCTGACGGTTCGCAGTGGAGAAAAATCAAGAGAAAGTACTGGGAGGAGTTTGCAGGTGACCCAAGGAACGTATGGTTTGGTCTAAGCGCAGATGGCATTAATCCTTTTGGGGAGCAGAGCAGCAACCATAGCACGTGGCCTGTGACTCTATGTTTGTATAACCTTCCTCCTTGGTTGTGCATGAAGCGGAAGTTCATTATGATGCCAGTGCTCATCCAAGGCCCTAAGCAACCCGGCAACGACATTGATGTGTACCTAAGGCCATTAGTTGAAGAACTATTACAGCTATGGAATGGAACATGTGTACGTGCGTGGGATGAGCACGGACAGGAAGAATTTGACCTAAAGGCGTTGCTGTTCCTGACCATCAATGATTGGCCAGCTCTCAGTAACCTTTCAGGACAGACAAACAAGGGATACCGCGGATGCACACACTGTTTGGATGATACCGACAGTATATATTTGGATAGTTGTAGGAAGAATGTGTACCTGGGACATCGTAGATTTCTTCCGACAAGGCATCCCGTAAGAAAGAAAGGCAAGCATTTCAAAGGTGAGGCGGATCACTGGACGAAGCCTCGCCATCGTACTGGTGCTGATGTACATGATATGGTCAAGGATTTGGAGGTAATCTTTCGAAAGGCTCCTGGCGGAAAACCTGTTCCGAAGGACGTTGACGGACGTGCACCCATGTGGAAGAAGAAATCTATATTTTGGGACCTGCCATATTGGAAAGACCTAGAGGTCCGCTCCGCAATCGACGTGATGCACCTGACGAAGAATCTTTGCGTGACCCAGCTTGGCTTTTTGGGCGTGTATGGGAAGACAAAAGATACACCAGAGGCACGGGAGGACCAGCAACGTATGCACGGAAAAGACGACATACATCAGGGTCAGGCCAGCTATGCTCTTACCAAAGAAGAGAAGGAAATCTTCTTCGAATGCCTGCTCAGCATGAAGGTACCGTCTGGCTTCTCGTCGAATATAAAGGGAATAATAAATATGGCAGAGAAAAAGTTTCAGAACCTAAAGTCTCATGACTGCCATGTGATTATGACGCAACTCCTTCCGGTTGCATTGAGGGGGCTTCTACCGGAAAATGTTCGATTAGCCATTGTGAAGCTATATGCATTCCTCGATGCAATCTCTCAGAAGGTAATCGATCCAGAAATCATACCAAGGTTACAGAATGATTTTGTGCAATGTCTTGTCAGTTTCGAGTTGGTGTTCCCACCATCCTTCTTCAACATCATGACGCACGTCCTAGTTCACCTTTATGAAGAGATTAACATTTTGGGTCCTGTATTTCTACACCATATGTTCCCCTTTGAAAGGTTCATGGGAGTCTTGAAGAAATATGTTCATAACCGTGCTAGGCCAGAAGGAAGCATCTCGAAGGGCCATGAAAATGAGGAGGTCATTGAGTTTTGTATTGACTTCATTCCTGACCTTAAGCCGATTGGTGTTCCTGAATCGCGACATAAGGGCAGACTGGAAGGAAAAAGCACTCTAGGAGGGCATCAAATAATATGTATGGACGGGCATTCTTTCACTGAAGCACACTACATAGTTCTACAGAATTCCGCCTTGGTGGCACCATATATGGAGGAACACAAGAATTTTCTATAGTCCAAACACCCGGAGAAGTCTGACGACTGGATTACACGCGAACAAACGAGGACTTTCGCCGGTTGGTTTCAAAAACGTGCCCTGAATGATGTCGATATTCAAAATGACCTGTACTCGCTGTCCCAGTTACCATCTTCGAATATAATGACTTTCAAAGGGTACCAGATAAATGGGAATACATTTTACACGATCGCCCAAGATAAGAAGAGAACCAACCAAAACAGTGGTGTCCGCTTTGATGCAACAACCAACACGGGAAAGGAAACATATTATGGTTACATAGAGGACATATGGGAACTTAACTATGGATTAGGTGATTTGAAGGTCCCTTTGTTTTGGTGCAAATGGGTCAATATGACACGAGGCGGGGTAACGGAAGACCCGCAGTACAGAATGACAATAGTGGATCTCAACAATCTTGCGTATGCGGATGAACCATTCGTCCTAGCCAATGATGTGCCGCATGTTTTTTATGTGAAAGACATGTCTACCAGGCCGAGAAAAAGAAAAGATAAGGAAGCGAATGGATCACATGACGAGCCAAAGCGCCACATAGTTCTTTCAGGAAAAAGAAACATCGTGGGAGTGGATGACAAGACAGACATGTCAGAAGATTATGAAAAGTTTGATGAAATTGCTCCATTCACAGTGAATATTGACCCGAGCATCCAGTTAAATGATGAAGATTTTCCATGGCTACGGCGCAAAGGGACAGACACGAAGAAAAAGTTTCACACCCAAAGATCTGGGATGTGATCGGCTTCACTATCATCACTTTCTTCTGTGTTTCACACCCAGGAGGGAATGTCTGTAATAGTTTGGGTAGTTATGTGTTTTGGCATTTGAAACGCGAAGAAATTTTATGTGCAAACAAATTCTTTTCATGCATTTACTGATTTTTTCCAGCTAAATGACCCTGAAATTGAAAAGCATTTCAAATGAACTCCGAAAAGGTTGAAAGTTGGCATGGTATCATAATTTCATACAAATAGCATGTGCAAAAAAGTAGAGAGGGTTACGGCAAAAACTGGATGCACTTCGTGTACAAAATCGACAATCTCTTTCGAAGTATCAGGGTTTCCGACGAAAACTGAACTGTTACAAAGGCATTTCAGTTTTTAAATAACCTAAGCATTACCAAATTGAATATAATGATAAACCACACTAATATTAAACATAAGAAAAAAGAATCACTGATAAAATTTTTTTCAAAGTTAAGTTATTCACAAACTAGTGAATCACACAAATTTCAAATAATTCAAAATTTAAACTATTCAAATTTGAAAACTACCGGCACTAATAGAAAGTTTGTAATTTTTTGTACCTAAAGCAAAAATATTCACAAAGAAACTCTAAATAGAGCAAAAAACAACTCAAAAATAAATAAAGTGAAAAAAATAAGAAAATAAAAAAGCCCGCCTATTGGGCCAAAGCGGCCTGCATACGACTAGGAACACAACCTTTTGTTGGGCCAGGATGCAGGCCCACAAAGGACCAGTAGGCCCACTAGGCGAAGAGGACAGGTAGGCCAAGTAGGCCTGCTTAGGAGAGGAGCTGGAGAGAGCTATCGCACTGGGGCTTATAAACCAGTGCAGTAGCCCCTCGACTAGCGAGGTGCGACTAAACTTGCGCACTGCCTGGAGCCAGCGCACCCCCTTTAGTACCGGGTCGTGGCTCCAACTGGTACTAAAGACCCCCCCCCTTTAGTACCGGTTGGTGCTACGACCCGGTACTAAAGGGGGTGCGCTTCCCGCCGCTTGCCCTGACCAAAACAGACCTTTAGTACCGGGTCGTGGCTCCAACTGGTACTAAAGGTCCATCCTACATATACAACACTTGAAAAAAAATATCAGTTTCCCTCTGTTTCCTCCCTCCATCGCGCTGCCCTGCCCCGATCGATGCCGTCCCCGTCGACGTCGCCGCCCCCGCCCCTCATCACCGACCCCGGCTGTCCCCGCCCCTCGTCGCCGCCCCCGTCGATGTCGCCGCCCCGGCCGTCCCTGTTTCCGTCGTCCCCGTCGCCGCACCCCGCCCCGTCGTTGCCGCCCGTCCC